>NC_091282.1:455233737-455567070 GCF_032444005.1 Ranitomeya imitator | reverse complement strand
GATCAGAAGAAATGGCTTAGGATTAGAGGATTAGAGTGGCAGGAGAGATGAGCAGTGAGGTTGGTATAAGGATTATTTTAATTTTTACATCTTTCATTTTTTATGTTTTAGGGCAACCTCGTATCATAAGGGACATTAATTTCACAGAGAAGCTTTAGAATTTCCTGGGAAAAAGCGCACCAACAGATGTTTTTGAATAGTGCCGATTTAATTCCATAGAAATTAGTGTTGTAAGTTACAAAAATCTGTGACTTTGATTTACTTTTATTTTTATATTTTCCACTATTTTTATCTAATGCTGTGATAATAAGTATTTGATACACTACCAATTTTGCAAGTTTTCCCACCTAAAAGAAAGGAGAAGTCTGTAACTTTTATCGTAGGTACACTTCAGCTGTTAGAGACGAAATCTTAAACAGAGCCACTCCTTAGTTTCCCTGGCTGTGTGTGTTGGGTCATTGTCATGCTGGAAGTCCCAGATATGACATATTTTCAATGCTCATACTAAGGGAAGGAGGTTGTTAACCAAAATCTCACAATGCATTATCCCAGGATGCCTTCTGAATTTTTGACATGTAACTCGTGCTTACCAGAAGCACGTTGCTAGTCCTGCCCATCTGTGACCCCATCACATGATCGCAGGTCACTTATAGGATGGCATGACAACCAGAGATCTGCAGCAGACCTCTATTATTGTCATAGCCAGATTGCTATGAGTGATGCCCTGTGGCCGGCGCTCTTTGCAAGTGAGCATTTCTGCTATACACAGGCGATCTGATCAACGCCTTCATGTAGCAGAAGGTCTGGCTAACACGGTACCAAGATATTTATGTAGCAGAAGTGATCAAAGTACTGTAGCTTCTAGTATCCCATGGAGACTATTGAAGCATGCAAAAAGTAAAAAAAAGTTTTTAAAAATATAAATATATATATACACATATAAAAGTTCAAATCACCCCCTTTGCCGTATTCAAAATAAAACAATAAAAAAATCAAATATACACATATTTGGTATCGCCGCTTTCAGAATTGCCCGATCTATCAATACAAAAAATGAATTAACCCGATCGCTAGACGGCATAACGAGAAAAAAATTAAAAATGACAGAATTACACTTCTTTGGTTGCCGCTACATTGCAATAAAATGCAATAATGGGCGATGAAAAGAACGTATCTGCACCATTATGGTATTAATAAAAACGTCAGCTCAGTGCGCAAAAAAAAAGCCCTCGTCCAGTTCCAGATCACAAAAAATGGAGAAGCTACAAGTCTTGGAAATGGGGCTTATTTTTTTTTATAACAAATTTTGGATTTTTTTTTCACCACTTACATAAAAAAGAACCTAGACATGTTTGGAGTCTGTGAACTTGTAATGATCTGGAAAATCATAATGGCAGGTGAGTTTTAGCATTTAGCGAACATGGAAAAAAAACTGTGGAATTGCACATTGTTGTTCGCAATTTCACCACACTTGGAATTTTTTTTCCCATTTTCCAGTACATGATATGTTAAAACCAATGGTGTTGTTTAAAAGTACATCTCATCCTGCAAAAAACGAGCCCTCACATGGCCATATTGACAGAAGAATATAATAGTTATGGCTCTGGGAAGAAGGGGAGCAAAAAACAGAAATTCAAAAACTGTAATGTCCCTAGTGGTTAAGGGGTTAAGGACTTATGGATCTTAGGCAATACATATAGAACAGGAGTGGTCGGATGTTCTATTAGAAGGTTGTCATGCAGATGTTTGTCTAAGGTAGATATATAGATAATAGATAGATAACATAGATGGATAGATATTATAATCATTTTGGGTTTTTTTTTTATGCCATTAACTTTTGAGCCTATTTTTCCAGGCCCTTACATTTTATCTCGGGATGATCAAAACTATACAATCTAATTACTTTTTCCCTGTGGATTTGAAATTGGCTAAGTGTGTTTTTTCACTGACAGTGATTAAAAGGAGCTGTGGGAAAACATAATTGTTCTTTGTAATACCTATACTGACTGACAACTTAAAACATTCCTGGAAGTGACTGAAATGTATACATTACATGATATACTCTAGCACCAAGCACTTATCTTAATTCGCATTAAATTATTCTAATGTGAGCATAATAACTTAGTGAGAATGTGATATGTCCTTGAATAAATATATAGAGGTATTTTACATTTACCTTCACGATTATTTAAATCCATTCTTGGAAAAAAGTGTATCAAGCTATTGGCAATACAGAATAGTGTAAATTTATTATTTTTCCATAAATATGGAATTGAGAAACTTTATATTCTTCCAATTAGTGTAATAAATATTGTATATAAAGTTTCTTGCACTGAGAGTTATTGCAATTGATTCAACTATACTTAACATGGTTATTACTTGGGCCAAGTATTGATCTGTGAAATAACTTGTTTATATCATCCTTCAATTTAATTTTCTGCCAATTTAATTATATTCTGTTTTATTTACAGGTCTCGGGGTTTTACTGCACTTTAAACGTACATGTCCTGGTAAGACCAGTCTTTCTCACTTGTATGAATTATCATTTATTGTACCTTTACTTTGGTTTGAATGTTAGAGTGACTCCAGAAATGTACCACTTGTATCTTTTTTTACTTTAAGAAAAATATACTTTATAATATATACCTTATTTCACTCATACTGGCTCGCCAAAAATAAGAGCCAGATTCATTATTGCTTTTGCGCTTGCTTTTTGTAGAGTTTTTAGGCTCTGATTGATCATTTGCATTTTTTGTAACTTTTTCTTGTTTATGGCATTTGGTACAATGTGTGTGCACCAAATTCTTCATGGTGTCAGCAGTTCATGAACTTTACGCAAAGCAAAAAATTTACTTTAGTCTTTTTCTTTGAAGCTTTTTGTGAATTTTTAATACTTAGGAGCATAATAAGCCACTCTTGCTGACTCAACAATACTATGCATTACATGGGTAATTAAAATGAATATGCAAATATGCTATTTAGAAAAGAAGAGAACTTGAACTCTACTGCTACCTATTGGAAGTTGCAATCCTAAAAGTTAACATAAACCCTTTAACGTGCCTTGTTACGTGACTAACGATAATAGTCAAACTAGAATCTCTATTTGCAGACACATGTTTCAGGGTGTTGCCCCTCCTCAGTGCAAAGCAAGAGATCTGATTTATCTGTATGAGAGGCCTCTGACTGGGTTCTAAAGAGTAGCGTCTCTCCTTTTGGAGAGTGATATGCCTGACATGCAAGTTTGAGCAGACTTAATGCTCCTCTGGAAATTTAAATATTCAAATTGCCACTTCAGAGAGGTAGAGGACAAGAATTCTAATGCCAACTATAGAAAGTAGCTCATGTGTTGTGATTGCAAGTAAAAGGAGCTTCTTACTGGCTTAACTAATTACAGGGTTGAGTATCAAGTTGAACAAGGCAAACTTTTTTTTTACATTGTAACATGGAAAGTGTCAGGCCTGAGATGCCTAAATGGTGATGTGCCACTACTAGATTTGGGCACTAGATATTTCAATAAGACCATCTACACTTTAATTTTGTTTTTTAAATTTATATAATTGTTCATCAAGGTACTGCCCTGAAAAGATTTTGATACAGGGATTAGATTAATATAAATCAGAGCATATAAATAAAATCATTATTTTAATATTTGCTTAACATTTATTAGCAACTTTTCTCACTTTTTTGTGCAATCAGATATCTTTGAGACCGAACGTTGCTAGAAATGTCCATAACAAGAATATTTTCTGCAACTGTTATTTGATTAGCAGATTATTTTTTTCTGCATGTGTAAATCTTTTGAGTGATTCTTGTTGCTGATTATAATTACAATATGTTAAAGGAAAAGAAATGGGCAACAGTGATTTTTACAAAACACAAAGCACAAACCCATTAATTCCTTCACAATTTTTGACATATAGATAGTGAAATATTGTGTCCCTCCCTTTGATGTGGGCTCTTTCCTGTCACATGACAGCTGATTTGATCAGCTGTCATATGCCTCTAACAGCCGAGGGTGGAATCGCTAATCCACCCTCGGCTGTTAACTTGTTAAATGCTGCCGTCAATCACTGACAGCGGCATTTAATTTGAGAGTGCCGGAAAAGCATCTTAAGACCCACCCATTGGAGCTCCTGTCACATGATCACAGAGAGCTGGTGAGTTGGCATGACAACCGAGGGTCTGCAGAAGACCCTGTGGTTGTCATTGAAGACATCCTATAGGAGATAATTATTTTTGCTACACATAGCAGGACTGAGGCCCTACTATGTGTAGCACAAGTGATCGGAAGATCGCAGCTTCGAGTCTCCTAAGGGGAATATGGAAGCAAGTAAAAATAAAAATGCTTTAAAAAATGTTTAAAAATAAGCATTCTAATCACCCCATTTGCCTCATTAAAAAAATAATAGAAAAATACATTTTTGGTACCGCTGCGTTTAGAAATGTTCGATCTATCAAAATATTAAGTAAATTAATTATTTAAAAAAGAAGGGTTATTCCAGGATCCAAGTCACTTTTTTTCTGTGTGTTATCTCAACCCAAATCCTCAGAAAATAGCCTCATTGGATCTCTTCTGGGTGGTGCATGCATAAAGAACATGTATTATATTGGAAAAAGTAACAACAAAAACTGCAATCACCCCATCCTTCTATCAAGATGTGGTTTTAATCCATAAAATTGGTTCCATTAATATTTGACACTAACCTTTATAGACCCGTAGAAGCGACAGCAAGGCGTTAAATGATTGTAGTCCGGCAGGTCTCACTATTCATGAAAATACTCCCCTGACACCTGCACCTCCACAAATATCAATGTAAGCAATTTTATGAATTAAAAACAGATCTTGAAAGAAAGATCAGGTGAGTGCTGTTTTTTTTGTTACTTTTTCTGATATAATAAAGTAAATTAATCTGATTGGTAAACAATGATATGAGAAAAAAATCAAAATGCCACTATTATGCTTTTTTGTCGCCGCAACATTGTAATAAAATGCAATAATGGGTGATATAACATCAAATCTCCCCAGAAAATGGTATCAATAAAAATATCAGTGTGGAGTGCAAAAACTAAGTACTAACACAGCCCAGATCCTGAAAAATGGAGACGCTATGGGTATCAGAAAATGGCGCCATTTTTTTCTCAAACGTTGAATTTTTTTTCACCACTTAAATACAAAAGAAACTATACATGTGCGGTATCTGTCAACTCATATTGACCTGGAGAATCATAATGACAGGTCAGTTTTAGCATTTAGTGAACATGGTAAAAAAAAAGCTACAATTTTGGAATTGCACTTTTTTTTGGAATCTTCTTTGCACTAGGATTTATTTCCCCATTTTCAAAATTAAAAATCGTAAAGACTGTGAATGGGATTAACAAATACACCAATTTTATACTAACAAAATGAGCACAAATGATCCTGATGATGCAGCGCTTACAGCAACCTTTGTTGCATCTGTCTTTATGCTGCTATGGAAGCCTGGTTCTTCTTTCTATATTTTTTCCTGTTTTTTCCATGGTCCTCATGTTAGAGGCCTCAACATCATAGTTTTCATTCTGTAACATTCCAAAAGGCAAGCTTGAAATGTAAACCCCATTCTGAGGTGTTTGATGTGTTTCTAAAATTCATGTATCTTCACATCATAATGCAGAGAATGCTAGTGAACTGTGGGAACCATCATTTTTTACACTTAGAAACAGTGACTTTTTAAGATAAAAGATACATTATTTAGTCTATGGGCAAAGTATCAAAGTATGAATAATCACTGTGAGTAAATGAAAATAATGCAATGGATTTGGGTTAAGATCGCATGATTTGTTTTTTACTCTTCATATTTTCATTGCGCAAAAATGCAGCTCATTGCATTTGCTGTAAAGTGGATGGGATTTATAGAAATCTTATGCCCACGGTGCTTATTATTAGGCAGCGTAAACCGACCTGCGATGGGTGTTTCAAATCTACAACATGACAATTTCTCCCCATTGAAAACCTGCAGGTAAGAGACACATAGTATAATACAGTTTTATTTAACATGACAAACTACAAAGAGAAAGAAACAGCATTAAAAACATAATAAATAATGCATGTAAAAATGGCCAAAAAAGCACATTAAAAAACTGCAAGAAACCTAACTGACCTACAGAAGATCTGCAACATCAAAAGCTCACTGTGAGAATATAGTGTCAATAATACTAGTCATATGTATAAAAAATCCGCTAAAGACGGCGACACAAATAGGATGTTAACTCCATATCTTTCTTTCCCAGGTAAGTCTGTTCTACATTTGCATCTAGTCTATTTGCTTAATGTTAGAATTGTCTTTGTCTTTCTTTGTTTCATTTTACCACTTTTTGTAGGTTTACGTCTTTTCTTCTACAGTGCATTTATTTTTTTCTACATCCACTTTACATTGAAGTTCTTCTCGACCTTAGCATTCTGCATTGTATATCTGATCTTTATTTAGAGGGTATGGTTCATTTCATTGTCCACTATTCTGTACCACAGCATGTTTATGTATGAACCCTTTAGTAACATAGTAACATAGTAACATAGTAACATAGTTAGTAAGGCCGAAAAAAGACATTTGTCCATCCAGTTCAGCCTATATTCCATCATAATAAATAAATACCCAGATCTACGTCCTTCTACAGAACCTAATAATTGTATGATACAATATTGTTCTGCTCCAGGAAGACATCCAGGCCTCTCTTGAACCCCTCGACTGAGTTCGCCATCACCACCTCCTCAGGCAAGCAATTCCAGATTCTCACTGCCCTAACAGTAAAGAATCCTCTTCTATGTTGGTGGAAAAACCTTCTCTCCTCCAGACGCAAAGAATGCCCCCTTGTGCCCATCACCTTCCTTGGTATAAACAGATCCTCAGCGAGATATTTGTATTGTCCCCTTATATACTTATACATGGTTATTAGATCGCCCCTCAGTCGTCTTTTTTCTAGACTAAATAATCCTAATTTCGCTAATCTATCTGGGTATTGTAGTTCTCCCATCCCCTTTATTAATTTTGTTGCCCTCCTTTGTACTCTCTCTAGTTCCATTATATCCTTCCTGAGCACCGGTGCCCAAAACTGGACACAGTACTCCATGTGCGGTCTAACTAGGGATTTGTACAGAGGCAGTATAATGCTCTCATCATGTGTATCCAGACCTCTTTTAATGCACCCCATGATCCTGTTTGCCTTGGCAGCTGCTGCCTGGCACTGGCTGCTCCAGGTAAGTTTATCATTAACTAGGATCCCCAAGTCCTTCTCCCTGTCAGATTTACCCAGTGGTTTCCCGTTCAGTGTGTAATGGTGATATTGATTCCCTCTTCCCATGTGTATAACCTTACATTTATCATTGTTAAACCTCATCTGCCACCTTTCAGCCCAAGTTTCCAACTTATCCAGATCCATCTGTAGCAGAATACTATCTTCTCTTGTATTAACTGCTTTACATAGTTTTGTATCATCTGCAAATATCGATATTTTACTGTGTAAACCTTCTACCAGATCATTAATGAATATGTTGAAGAGAACAGGTCCCAATACTGACCCCTGCGGTACCCCACTGGTCACAGCGACCCAGTTAGAGACTATACCATTTATAACCACCACTTAGTATTTTTAAGTGTTTTTATATATGTCTCCACCGTGTTGATTTTTCCTTATCTTCATAGCAATAAATATTTATTTTTAACAATTGGGATGTGCATGTTCTGCATTACATGTATTCTTATACATGAGTCTATAGAATAGATTTTTTGGACCTGCTTTACTAGAACACTTATCTTTGATAAACGTTATCATTCAAATTGTGTCCATCTGTTTTTTGTTTGGCCATATCCAAAGTTGAGTGGCAAAAAATCATCGAACTTGAACCCAAACCATATTGAAAACAATGGAGATCTGAACTTTGGATCTGGATAAATCTCTCTCACTCTCTTTCTCTCTCACTCTCTCTCCCTCTTCCACCGGATCTCCAAACATTGCAATATACTTCTGCGGAAAGTCCACATTCGGCAGTAAGCAATGGACAATAACTGTCCTGTACAAACCATGAACTTTTAAGTTCAAGTTTACTCATCTCTAGTTGGGAGTTGTTTATGCTACATGTGTCTATACATGTCTACCCATTGGCTATTTAATTATGAAGAATCTATTTTTATGGAAATCATTTGTGTTCAAATGATAATGTTACGGAAGTAAACTACTGAGCCTGCCTGGTATGGACATTACAGAATAGATCTCTGTAAGATAGGGGCAATGACGGTCGGTTATAACGTGGCAGCAAATTGAACTCATTTAGCACTACATCTGTTTATTATAATCATAGCAGACATTTTATTTTACGCTAAACTTAGCAATAAACCTCATCTTTGATAAACTGTGTTTAGGGTATTGTAAAATTCTTCAAACATTTTTGAGTTTGGAGCTTGATAATTATAGAAAAGTTGCTTTGCTAAGTGAGTTACACAACCATTATATCATCCATTTGATATAATCTCCTGTTATTAGGAATGTATGTGTTTCGTAAGCTCAAAAAACTTCTGTCTCACATTATACATTGTGAATATAAAATCCTGAATTCATTGTGTTATTCTTTTAAATTTATGTTCAAGACCTTGTACTAGACAGAAAGAAATGTTCTGGAACAATAGTGAGTAGGAAATGATTTAGTATGCAATATAAGCAGGATAAACATACAACACGTAAGTTTACACAAGCAGGTCTTGTGGATATGTATTCCTGCCAAGCAGGATAAAGGGAATAAATGTTACCAGTAGTATTTCTCCAAACTTACACAATGGCTCATTACAAACAGTTTATTGAAGAGAACTGGAAGCAAGATAAAAGTATCCCATTCAGGAAAATCGTCATTGTTTTTAGGTTTTTGTTATTACATTAATATAATTGTAGGCTAGTATTATATTTTTTAGTAATTTCCCTGTTATGTTCTTTAGTACATCCGATATAGAGGCCATTTTTTTTGTAGCTCCAGTTATGAGATATCCCGGCTGTCTCCTGCTGGAAATGTAAGGGTATGTTCACACTCCAAAGGTACATTCCTGATTTTCTGGTGTTTAAAAACGTCCTTTTTATAAACAGAAGATGTTTAAAGAATTGCTACTTTTCACTGCTGTTTTGTAATCCTAAAGTGTCTTTTTTTCACATTTGATGGTTGCCACTTTTTTGATGTTTTTTTCTGCTATCATGTTTTATGGGGTGTCTTTTTCCTGGTGTTTTACAGACAATTTTTAAAATCCATAAAGTAATGAAGACTTTTTTCATGCAAAAATGCCTACAAAATGCTCAAAAAGAAACCCAACTGCCTTCCAGGTCTTTTTAGCTTTTCCATTGACTTCTATAGACCAGTACGTAGTGTATTCCTAGTGGAAATATTGAATATTTCACTTATTTTAAATGCTTGGTATTTTGGGAGATTCAAAATATGAGAATCAAATTGTTGTTTCATACAAATGAATGGGACAATTCTTTCTAGCATTTTATGAGCACTTTCCTAGTGTTTTTATGAGTAGAACCAACGCTCACAGTTAGTACAGTATGGAATGGGGCACAGATTTAAGGCTGTTTTCTTGCTTGATATGTGTACATAGGGAGAGACCTGAGTGAGTGTTGTCACTCAACTGGACTGGCAGGTTTCTCCTTATGTGTCTATAAATTGAGAGACTGGTCAGTCCAACTTAGTGGTTGGTGAGAAGCCTCCGGAGGACCTGGATCCTCGACTATTCATCTGGTTCATGGTCTATGAAATGGTCTCTAATTATGGCTGCCAAGGGTCATGCAGCTTGAATCAACCAAAAAGGTTCCATTGAAGTATCACATGGCATGACATGAAGTAAATGAGTAATTTTTGTAATGCATAAAGCGTTATCAAAATAGGTAGCAAATGTAAAAAATAAGCAAACAATGAAAGAAAATACTTTGGTTTCCTCCCACACTCCGGAGACTTAATGATAGGGAATTTAGATTTTGTGTTCCAGTGGGGACAGTGATGATGTTGATATCTGTAATGTGCAGTGGTGTATGAAGGCGATATACAAGCAAAACATAATAAAGACAGAAAATCTTGAGCGGGAACACGAGAGATCTTAGGTAAGAACATGTTGTTGAGAAGTCTTCAATAAGAATTGATATTGTAAGTAACTGCCAGCCTCTACATGAGGCAAATAGAGCTGGAACGACCACCAGTCATTGGGGTGATTATTTCCTAGTAGGCAACAATCGGGAATATAATCAGCCCTAACTATCCAATGCAGAATGAAAACAGCCAAATCTTAAGGACTCACCAATAAGTGAGTGCAACATATGGCCAAAGACTAAGATACAACATTCTGTGCTAATAATTCTGTTAATAAATCTGTATAGCAGCTGAAGCTCTAATTTTCAAAATCAGAGCTCGAAATCCTCTGCATAGCCCCAAGCGGAAATCATAAAGTTCTTGTGTGCAGCCACTATGAGGAGGAACTTATGGTTGAATCATTTATGGTATTTATATTTAGAATGGCGCAAACGTCTCAGTTTTCTGTGTTAGATTGTAGATACACTCAAAATGCATTTAGCTGGAAATGTATTGCTTTTCAATAAAAATAATCAGAAAAGATATTGTACATTGTTCTTATATACGGTGTTCATATACACTATGTATGTATATATATACTGTATATATATATATATATATATATATAAATATTCATAGTTGGATGCATGATTACTTTGATATTCCGACTTTCAATATTGCGATATTGAGACTTATAGACTGATGGAAATAGGATTTTTTTTAAATTCTATCCAATGCATTTTTGTTTACAACAAGAAGTTTAAATGTTGCATGACTAATCTGGAAATAAGTTATCCATGTCAAAAAGCAGCTGCCTACTGCAAAGCGCACCTGCCACTAGTTTCTTGTCAGCAGTGGGTTTATATGTGTGCAAAAATGAATGGAAATGTTTCCTGTGAGGACATTTTAAAAAACAACATATTTACAAGAGTAAGTTTATATATCCTATCTCATTAACTATCTAGCTGTCATCTATCTAATATCTTTATTTTACTTACTCATATAGCTCTTTTCATTGTTTTTTAAGCCCAGGACCCCAGCACTGCCAAGCAACAGTACTAATCACTGAGCCAATGTACTACCCCATCTCATTAACTGTTCACTACTCATCCTTTATAAATCTACCTATCTATCTATCTATCTATCTATTGTATATGTATCTAATTATCAATCTATCAATCTATCTATCTATCTATCTATCTATCTATCTATCTATCTATCTATCTATCTATCTATCATCTCTATCTATTATCTATCTATCTTTCTATCTTATATGTATCTAATTATCAATCTATCTATTTGCTATCTATCTCATTGTCGATTAAATATTATAATACCATATATAATACCAGCAAACAGGTGCAAAAGTCACCCAGGCATAAAACCAATCTTTGAATATATGTAAAAAATGGAAGCAGCACACCCAAATTAGAAAAATATGAAAAATTTAATGGCCCATAGTGACGGCAATATTTCTGTCCAGACATTGGAGGCGAGAGCAACGTTTCCATAAGAAAAAAATAAAGCCGCACTAGCTATGTAGAAAAAGAAAATAAAGGGAAATGGGGGTGCATTGCTTCTCAGGCATAAGCTTGGAGAATAAAGGGAATTTGTCAGCAGATTTTTGCTATGTAATCTAAATGCAGCAGGAGATAGAGGCTGAAACATAGATTACAGTAATGTGTCACTTGTGAAAGTGTGTGCTGTTGTTTATTAACTGTGCAGGGTTTATCACTAAGAGATTAACATTGGCAGGCTAGTTTGACACGCCCCCCTGTGATAAGCATCTCACTGTCTATGGACTTTGTGCATGCAGAGCCTGATGTGAGCAAAGTTACCTTTCTAAGCTATGCACTCAGTAAACTAAGTGTCACCTTGTTGGCTTCAGCTTTTCTTTGCCTACATCAGGTTGCTCTCAGATGAGGTGGCAAAAACATATTGACAGATCCCTTTAAAAAAGATTTATACTACGAATCGAAATGTCACCAGATGGGCCATTAAACTTCTATAATTTGCACTAATTTTGTTTTCCTGCATCTATTATTTGTATTATTCTATCTACAGTATCTATCTATCTATCTATCTATCTATCTATCTATCTTATTGTCTACCTGCCTATCTATATCTCATATACTACACAATTTTGTTAAACTATCCAGTTGTAAGTTATAATGTGCGAAAAACTATACATGGAAGTTTAGTACAAAACAAAGTGTAAAGTGTAAAGACAGCTTTTTTTTTTAGCTTTCTGCTATTCTGCAAATAATGAGCACAATTCATACATTTATAATGGATTTTAATAGCTACAATTACATAAGTGTTGTCAATGGTAGTAAAATATTGGCCAGTGAAATGTAAATCCTCACTTGGCACTGCACGGTTAATACTTCCAGAATTGAAACAAAATTGATATTCCAATATACAAATACTAAGGTGATTTGGCATTACAAACTATGTATGTTAACTGATTTTCTTGGCAGATGTCTTGTATACAGTTTCAATATTTAGGCCTCCCCAATGAATTATGTCAAATATAACAATAATTGAGAATGCTGCTTTCCAAGATGGACTAAATGTTTTCCTTCCCCATCAGCATCTTGTAAAATATTCATAACTCAGCCTCCAATCAGTGTATAGAATTATTGAATTTATGATTTTCCAGAATGTTTTACAGCAGATTTACTAGCACTAGAGAGATCATAGCCTGTATATGAAATAGTATGGTAAATAATTGCCTCATGGTGGAAGAATGAGACATGCCTATTTTAGGATTTTGCAGCAACTATGAATTTAAAACCATTAATGTAAATAGCAATTTCTAAAGTAGTAAAATGCTGAAAATGCACAAAAACCTGAAATATATAATTATAAATGAAAGTCATAATAATAGATAGCATAATGCTTTAAACCACATGTGAAATGCATCTTCACAAGGTGTTAGAAATAGTGAATTGTACCCTTCACTGTATTATATCTGTTCCGATTGGCATTCCTACTGTTAGGGCTAGCGTAACGCACCAAATAATTAGAGAAAAGGAATATGGTGCGTTCGCAGCCCGGGGTCCACCGTGCAGAGTTGGTACCTGCTGCTAAGCAATGACGGACTATATGGCAGTACAATGAGGATACACACGGGTTAGCTTCACCCTGTGTGAAAGAAGCGAACCCTGTTGCATCACAGGGCCGCAGTACCGCTCGTAACAGAAATAATAATTAAGTAGCATGAGAGTGCATGCGGTGCCGCACTGGTGGACGTCAATAACCACCCAGACTTGGGTTTGGAAAGCGCGGTGATAGCGCATGGCGCCGCATTGTCGGTCACAGTAATAGATGCTGTTTGTGTACCAGTGTTAGTGACAAGTCGGGCGCTAGATTAGAATCATCCTCCTTACGCGAGCATTCAAACACAAGGTAGGGGATGATTAAAGAGGGACTTTCACTCACAACACACACACAAAAACAAGTGTATACTAGCGCATGGCCGTGCGGCCATGCGAACCTTTTATAGCTGCAGCATGTACAGGACCTTCCCAGAAGGACCAATGAGAACTGCTACAGTAACTGAGCAAATTCAGGACCTTCCTAAAGGACCAGTAGGAACTACTGCAGTACCTGAGCATGTGACCCAGACCTCCACTGAGAGGTCTTCCTTTGGGCATGCTCAGAAGGGTAAAAGCAGGACTTAGTCCCAGAGACGTCTGCTCGCCGCCGATCAGTATAGGCTACAATGGCTAGGCCTGGAAAGGCAACAGTAACCCTTTGTACAGAATCAGACTGAGCGAGACGCTGGGACCGACGTCTCCGCTGAGCAGGCTCCACTGTGGCAGATGCAGAATGAGAGACCGCAGCAGACAAGGTTCGAGATTCCCCCAGTGCAGCAGCGGGAACTCGACTCCTAACACCTACTTCATTTTATTTGTGAATTCTGACCTTTATTTAGATTTGGTCTCACTTTTAGGACTTCAAATGTAAAGTAGCATCTTTGCCTTTGGTTTTGATGCTGCTAGTCAACCATGGGACCTCCTATTTCTACCAGCAATAGCTTATTATTCGTGCTTTCATGTTCGCTACACTCTGATTCTCTACACATTAGGCCGCTTTTACACAATCATCAACAAGGGACCATTCTTGCATCAGAAGATCCAGAAGTTAGCTCTGCTCAAGAGACCAAACCGTCAGTCCAGATCTTCTGATCGGAGCACAATAGGAAACTGGCCTCAATACTTAAGTGTCAGCTCCCAAGACCCAAACAAATAGTGCCAATATGGAAAATATATTATATACATCTATTCAAATAATTGTCTTTCTTTTCATTTTGCCAGCAAATTCCTTTTAGGACAAATTTTCGCGCTAGGATCATATATCAAAATCAGGTGATTTTTTTTCATAGAATTATATTGCACTTTATCATTCAAATAGATTGTGTAAAGCTTCTAATCTTAATTTAGAATAACTTTGTGAAATATCTTGCAATCTGCATATGTTGTTTTTATAACGGAACATTCTAAGAAATGATGTCAGGTATTGTGGCTCCGATTCAGGAAGGTGTTTATGCCAGATTTCTTGTGTACAAGTAGAAACATTTTTGTGCAAATTGAAAGTTGCACAAACATTTAGAGTTTTTGTAGTTTTCACGACAGTACCCGGTCAGCTATGAAAATATGGGTAGAACTGCAGAAGGACAGGGTGAGGTTAAGAGCACACATCAAATTAGTGAAAGCCATAATGCAAAAGTGGCACCAGAAATATACTCTAGTCCCCAACTAGAGTGTGTATGAGTAAGGCACATGGCGCTAGCAAGATGCTCTTAATTTATTAGCGTGTGCTTCTTAATGAATTTGGTGCATCTAACACCATCAGATTGGCATGCACAATGCCAGTCTTTAGTTGGGACCTATATTTTAGTTAACATCAGTGCCACAATCAATGCCAGACATTGGCAGCAGAGGCAGAGACTTGCCAGCACACCCGGGGAAGCTAAGTACAAGGCAGTTTTTTACAATTTACCTGTAATTTGATTATAAATAAATTTAAAGGTAGGGTGCCAGTATTGCTGTCACAGCTGGCCCTAAAGCTTAGGAATGCCCGAAAGGTCAGTTAGATTCACATAGTAAGGGCAATACCATTTAAGACCTGTGACCTGTGATAATTGCTGGCATTATTGAAGATTTTGCATTGAGGCCCAAAATCTTTTAGCTACACCACTTGAATGAAACCTTTATCATTATCCTTTATAGTATAGTGTAGGGGATGACTTTAAAAAAAAAGAAAAAAAAGAGTGTTCAAAATCAATCACACGACGAATAGTAAAACATAATTTATATGTAACAAGTGCCATTAATTGGAGAATCAAGGTGTTCAAAATAAATGTTGATACAACCATTTTCCCTAACTCTAATCTCCATTTTATTAGAAGCATTTCCAGTAAGACTGTATCCTGACGGATTATGCAGAAATATATTTTCACATTTTACAAGGACAAGCATGTTGCAATGCATGATAGTAATATCAGTCTAATTCACGGTTGATAAAAGGTCTTGTAGGGGATACTTAAAAGTGAAAAACGAAGGTACATGCTGCATGTTCTGTTTCTGTATTAGCTGCTCAGCATTTTTCTCTGCTTTGTGGTTGATATGTTGTACTTTATCAAAGGCACTAAGCAATTTAAATGTTTTAGCTCATTACTTTGGATGGACATCACGGGTCATTAAAGAGCCAATGAAAATATTTAATCCTTCCATTAGTCTTCGCAAGATTAAATTACAAATTGAGGTCCCAACTTTTTTCCATCTACAATGCAGCACAATTCAATAACCACAAAAGTGTTACCACAGTAAGCATTTTAGGGATTAAATGTGTGATGCTTTACTTTGAAGCAGAATGTGATTTGGACAATTTGTCTAATTTCAATTGGCTTTTGTTCCTAATAAAATGTTCTTTGGTATATTGGAAGTGATACTGTCCTGTCATGTAGTCAAAGAACCACAGGAGGCTTCATGTTTGAAAATGAAGGCTTTTTTACAAATATGTAGAAACTGCAAATAGACAAATGTAGTACAGAAATCCTCTTGAACTCCAACTCTAAAAAACAAACAAACCTGGATCTGTTAAAAAATGGAGCAGAAGCCATTTCACTTGGAAACCAAAAATTCAATTTTTCAATGGATTAGTTTTTTAAAAAAGAAAAAGAAATAAAGGATCCATTTTAAAATATACACTTTGATTTTCACAGTTTTTTTGTTTTTGTTCTGTTTGCAAGGGATCTGCTTTTTCTAGGGGTGTCTTTCAACATTTTTAGTGCTCTGGGCAGGCACCGTGCTAAAAAACAGTTCAACTAACAGCTGATATAATAGATAGCAAGATAGAAACTTGGCACTCAAATTGCAGTGAATGAAACTAATTCTTTAATGGCTATCCAATTAGTTGTTAAAGCTTTGGTCATAACATTGGACCTTCATCAGGATTATTTAGGTGCCAGATAACAGCGTTGATGAGAGCATCATACTGCCTCTGTACAAATCGTTGTTTAGACTACACATGGAGTACTGTGTACAGTTTTGGGCACCGGTGCTCAGGAAGGATATAATGGAACTAGAGGACGTACAAAGAAGGGCAAAAAAATTAATAAAGGGGTTGGGGAAATACAATACCCAGAGAGATTAGCAAAATTAGGATTATTTAGTCTAGAAAATAGATGACTGAGGGGCGATCTAATAATCATGTCTAAGCATATAAAGGGCAATACAAATATCTCTTTGAGGATATGTTTATACCAAGGAAGGTAGCGGTCACAAGGTGCATCTGGAGGAGAGAAGGTTTTCCACCAACATAGAAGAGGGTTCTTTATTGTAAGGGTATGTGCACACGTCAGAATTTCTTGCAGAAATTTTCCTGACAAAAACCGGACATTTCTGCCAGAAATCCGCATGCATTTTTTCAAATTTTTTCATGCGTTTTTGATGTGTTTTTAGTGCGTTTTTGGTGTGTTTTTTCCAAATGCATACAATATCGGGAAAAACGCAGAAAATCCACAAAATTAATGAACATGCTGCTTTTTTTACCGCGATGTATTTTTTTCACGGAAAAAAATGCATCATGTGCACAAAACATGCAGAATGCATTCTAATTGATAGGATGCATAATGTATGAGTTTTTAATTAGTTTTTATAGCATTTTTATTGCGAAAAAAACACGAAAAAACCTGAACGTGTACACATACCCTTAGGGCAGTGAGAATCTTGAATTCCTTGCCTGAAGAGGTGGTGATGGAAAACTCAGTTGAGGGGTTCAAGAGAGGCGTGCATGTCTTCCTGGAGTGTAACAATATTGGATCTTACAGTTTTAGGTTCTTTAGAAGGACGTAGAACTGGGGATATATTCTGATGGAATATAGACTGAAATGGATGGACAAATGTCTTTTTTCGGCCTTGCTAACTATGTTACTATGTCACAGTAATTGCGACCTCCAAAATGTCCTTTCTTTCCACATTTAGTGTTCTTTTAATACGATACCATTTAATTTACTTTTCCCTCTGGATCTTGGTTTCATCTACCTCCACTGACACCCAGAATAGTTAATGACTAATGAGCTGTCAGTAATTTTTGGATCTTTTTCTCACAGAGATTAACACATTTTGTTCAATTTGAATTGAATTCTGCTAACATTTTACAAAACTCTGTATTTTCTAGATTTCAGGTCTTTTTGCAATTCACTCTGGAAAAATTCTACAAAATGTGAGCAAGCTGTGGCAGCCATTTTGCTGATACAAAGAGGGCTTGGTAAACTGTTAAAAAAATTATAATGATCACCTCACCACTCACCGTACCCGCAATCAACCCTCCGGTCTTTGGTGACTCTAGTTTTTTACTTCACCCATCGTACATATTCTGTTGGGGATTCTTTACTTCAGGCTCTGGCTTCTGAGTCCAGTAGACCTTGGACTAAACATTGTAACATTGCAGCCTTGTAACACATTGTTAGGGCTGGTAGAATGCACTGAATAAATATAAAGTTAGTAATAAGGTGCGTTCGCAGCCTGGGGTCCACCGTGCAGAAATGGAACCTGCTGCTAGGTAATGGCGGCACTATATGGTGGTAGTATGCCAGAATAAACATGGATTCCGTCAACTGGTATGAACTGATGTGAACTCTGCTGCTTCACAGAGTCGCAGGGAAACAAAGGAAACGCTGTGCCCTGTTAGCAGTCACAGGGTGCAGCAGATGGACGCTAGTGAGATCCCTGAAATTCACCCCCACTACGCTGGTGATTGATCTCACTCTGACCCTCGGTGGCTTTTGAGCCTACGCCTGAGGATGCCCTGAGTCAGATGCTGAGATCAAGCGGGAATTCCCACTCTACACTGACCAGTAGGGGTAAATGTAGCTGAGAAGCCACTATTAGGCGATGACTACTTGCTCCACTCACCCTAATACCCAGATCATTTAGGAACATTCACCAGTATCAATCTCTCAGCACACACATGCATATTCAGGTCTATACTAGCGCATGATCGAGGGGTCATGCAAACCTTTTATAGTAGCAGCCTTCCGGGACCTTCCTGGTGAGAAGGTCCAATGAGAGGTCATCCCACGGGCATGCTCAGTAGATGAAAAGCAGGACTTGGTCCTTGGAACGTCTGCTCGCTGCTGATCAATGCTGGTTACAAAGGCTAAACCTGGGACGGCAGTTGTAACCAGACGCAGAGTATCAACTTGAGCCAGATGTTGAGACCGATGTCTCTGCTGAGCAGACTCCACTGCGGCTGGAGAAGAATGGGAGACTGCAGATGACATGGTGTGACATTCCCCCTGTGCAAAAGCAGAATCTCGACACCTAACACACATTATGTCAAAATGAGGAACTGATATGCCCACTCGATCGTTGAAGCCTATAGAAGATGGTTGCAGAAATTGCATGTAAAGGGGGAAAAAAAATAAGAGGTGACGAAGACCAGACAGCATGCAAAGAAGGAGTGGAAAAAGAAGAGTTCCCAAGGACAGGACAGTGGGCAGGACTGATGGTGGGACAAATGAGCAGTGAGGGGAGTATTATTTTTTTATATATATATAATATGTTTATTATGCTCAGAATTCAGGAGAGACCCCAGAGCATTCTAAGGAAGATTCAATTAGCAAAGCAAAATTTTGATTTAGTTTGAATTTCCCTGTAAAATCCATGTGATTTAGCTATTTCTAATTTTGCCAGATCTGCTCATCTCTAGTCATGGACCATCTCTTCGTCTATTCCGCCCCTTCACTGTAATAGCATTTTCCAGGGTGTTCTTTTTTTAAATACATTACATTGTCGAATACAGGTACACAAGAAAAGTTAAGGCTACATTTGTGCATCTGTATGGCATGTCCTAGTGTTTTTTTTTTTTTCTTGGACAGCACACTAACCCATAGACTTTCATTGAGCAAGGCACACAGCAAGTTTAAAAACTTGCCAGCGTCTCGTTTCCTTTTCTCATTCGTTTTGTAGATCAGACTAGCCCATAAAAATCTTTGACGATTATATAGACATGGATTTAACCAGGAAGACATTCTTTAAACTTGTACTTTGTTCCATTTTAGTTCAATCTGTTTTTAACTGAACCATTGTTGCTTCAGTAAAAAAAATATGAGAAAAAAATTGGTGCAACCAGGAAGCACCTCCGATTACACCAGAGAAAAAAAATGACTAATTTCTTATATGGTAACACTCACCTGCATGTGTGAATCTAGCCTAAGAAGGAAATTTAAAAGAACAAAATTGGAGTGTGAAATATTCCAGTAGCAAATATTTATTCATTACTTAGTGGAGTTTGATGAGAACAATAAAACATAAAGATGACCAATTTAAATCAAAATTAATATCCCATGGAGGTCTGGATTTGGAATAATACTCAAAATTGAAGTGGGAAACCAGATTACAGTCTAATCCAACCTCATTGGAAATGCCTAGATTAAAGCATCAGTCAACTACAGGACAGTCTGTGGTGCAACGTGGTGTTGGTGGATGGAACAAGTTATGATGTTCCCTATGTGCTCGATTGGATTCAAATCTGGGTAACAGGCAGGCCAGTCCATAGCATCAATGCCTTCTTCATACAGGAACTGCTGACACACTTCAGCCACAAGAGGCCTAGCATTGTCATGCATCAGAAGGAACCCAGGGCCCACTGTATCTGAATATGGTTTCACAGTGGGTTTGAAGATCTCATCTCGGTACCTAATGGTATCCAGGGTGCCACTGGCTAGTGCATGGAGGGCTGTGCATCCCACCAAAGAAATGCTTATCCACCAATGTCAAACTGGTCACTGTAGGATGTTGCAGGCAGCAGAACGTTTTCCATGGCGTTTCCAGACTCTGTCATGTCTGTCATATGTATGAACTTGCTCTCATCGGTTTGGAGAACAGTGAGCCAATGGCGAATCTGCCAATCTTGGTGTTCTCTGGCAAATGCCAATCGCCCTGCATGGTGCTCGGCTCTAAGCACAATACCCCCTTGTGGACATCAGGCCCTCATACCACCCTCATGGAGTCTGTTTCTGACAGTTTGAGCAGACACATGAATGATAGTGGCCTGCTGGAAGTCCTTTTGCAGGGCTCTGGCACTGCTCCTTCTGTTCCTTCTTGCACAAATTAGGGGGTAGCGGACCTGCTGCTGGGTTGTTGCCTTGCAACAGCCCTCTCCACATCACATGGTTTACTGGCCTGTTTCATGGTATCTGTTCCATGCTCTGGACACTGTGCTGAAAGACACAGCTACCCTTCTTGCCACAGCACACATTGATGTGCCATCCTGGATAAGCTGCACTACCTGAGCAACTTCCATGCATTGTAGACACCGCCTCATGCTATTAATTGGGTGAGAGCAATGACAAAATGGAAAAATGACCAAAATATCAGCTAAAAAGGATGAGAACAGAGAATTGCTCTGTGGTCACCCCTTGCAGAACCACTCCTTTATTGGGGTTGCCTTGCTAATTATCTATCTGATGTCTGTTCCATTTACACAACAGCAGCAGAACTTGATTTACAATTGGTGTTGCTTCATAAATAGACAGGTTAATTTCACAAAAGTGTGATTGACTTGGAGTTACATTGTGTTGTATAAGGCTGCCGTCACACTAGCAGTATTTGGTCAGTATTTTACCTCAGTATTTGTAAGCCAAAACCAGGAGTGGGTGATAAATACAGAAGTTGTGCATATGTTTCTATTATACTTTTCCCCTGATTGTTCCTCTCCTGGTTTTGGCTACAAATACTGATGTAAAATACTGACCAAATACTGAATGTGTGACCATAGCCTAAGTGTTCTTATTTTTTGAGCAGCGTATATATATATATATATATATATATACAGTATATATATATATATATATATATATATATATATATATATTTATTTTATTGTTTTAAATTGCTGTGATCCGGTAGATTTTTCTGCTCTTAGATACAGTGTTGTTTGTCTTTAATGTTATTTTCTAAAAAGAAAAAAAAAAACATTTGTCACAAATTATCTCTATGAAATTGCTCATTTGTTAGCTATGTCCAAACATGCAAAGCTTAATCTTTCCCCAACAAAAATGTGTCTTTTGTTGTCACCGAGATATAAAATCCCCACAGGCCTTACACACTTTTTTTCTTGGCTGTACAAGGATTGTAGAACAGCAACAAAAAGATGATTGCAATACGATTTCCTGAGCAGTAACAAGTTTAATTAGAAAATGTAAAGCTGCATGGAACCTGGTTAAAGTGGAAGTGGATTTTCGTTTAAGTTCCACTGTTGATATGTCATTGCTCTCTGTCACATTGAAAGTGATCGTTATTATGGCTGAGCTTAGGCAGGTTCTGAGGTAGAGTTGACTAAAATACAAAGCGTGAATCACAAAGGTGCTGTCTGTATTCAGCATGTTACCTGCCATTGTACAAAGGAATGGAAATTACAGTTTGTGACACTATGTAGATGAATAAAGCTCAGATCTCGATTCTTCCAAGCAGCATTCATTGATACCAAGGTCTCTTTTTTCACAAGAAAATAAAAAATGGATACTTTTTTTGTGTTTTCCTCTCTGTTACTTAAATGTTTTATTCAGCAGTATTTACTGCAGGTGATCTATCATGTACCACAATGATACTTAGCACTACTATATATTAACCATATGACAACAGTTGATAAAATCTAGAAATATAGTATTTCAAATGATCACTTTCTAAATTATTAATATGTTTGTGATGGCTAGTTAGACTAATTTAACCATCTTCATCAAATTAAATATATGGGGTGCAGAGATAGCAGTCATCTTTATCCCTGGCTCATGAACTCATGATATGACCCAAAACTCTCCTAAATATTTGAATACACCATTACCATACAAGAAAGGTTAGAAATTTACAAATTAGGAAGCCAGGAGGCAGAAGTACATTATTATCTTGTAGATGCAACTTGTGAAAACCGCCTTAAGGCACTGGCACACGAAAGGGAGCCTTAAAATAAAATAATTTTATATTTGTGCTTCAAAGTATTTTCACATAATATGTCATAAGAAGAGATAAGCAAATTAATTTCATTGAATTCAACTCAAATACACAAAAAATCTGCACTTTTGAGACATTTTTGTAAGTTTGCTTAGACCGGTTTCAGCAAAATGGCATCCGGCTGACCGCCATTTTGGTAAAAGTTTAAAAACAAAAAAATTTAATTCACCTGATTGCATACTTATCCATACACTCTGATGTTTGCTGGTCCTCAAAGCCACCTCTTCTTTCCCCTGTCATCTCCCGCATCTCCCAGCTTGTTCATTTTAGGTTATGACTTGTGGCTGCTCGCTGCCCACCATCCAGTCTTCTATCAGTCGTCGATTTGGCAATGTAGAATTTTGCAATAATCATAAATATTTCTTGGACATCCCTGATGTATTCTCTAACACACCTGTTAACACGACGTCCACCTCTATTTATGGAACTAGCACAACAGTGAGCTCTGTCTTTATTAAAATAATTTTACGGCACCAAATAAAATCCCTTTATTCAGCAAAAGCGGTTAGAGTTTTTTATGTTTTAAATGCTAACCTTAATTTTATATGCTTTAAAATGTCTTATGTTCGACGCAATATAGTGGCCTGTCATGACAGGTCATATGATATCAGTGGCAATTGTCTGGTGACAGCAGTGACATAATAATAGTTATACTATTTCTGTGGTTACTGCAGTCATGCGAAGCTCAACATGTCATTGTCCTGCAAAGAATGCACCAAGTTATGGGGAGGAAGATGGTAATCAAGGTATGAGATATTGAAAATATATATAATTTACTAAACCTTTTCAAATGAGCTTTATTGTTGGAAATTTTTTATGGGGCGGAAAACCCCTTTGAAGGTGTGAAGGTGTTTTCTGGGTTCAGAAAATTGATGGGCTATTCTGTGCATAAGACATCAATATCAGATTGTGCAAACAGGTGTAGCTCCAGCTCACCTTGCTTCAAGCTTTCAATCATTTTCAGCATGGAAATGTTACTCCTGCCCCTTGTAGCCAAAGACAATTATCGAATAAAATATTTCAAAACCTTTTTATCCATATTGTAGAAATTGGCATTCACAATAAATCCATGCATGGTGTAGTTTCCGAAACTACATCATGGATTTATTGTAAATGCCAAGTTTTATGACATGAAATATAAGTTTTAAAAATATTTGAATCAAGAATCAGAAGGAAAATCTATTTATTATGCAATATCAGATTGTGCATGTCTGATTCTCAGTACCTCACTGATCAATTGCTTGAATGGTCGCAACACTCGGCTGAGCACCGCAGCCGTTTAAAAGCTGATTGTAGAGTGCTGAGTGTCGAACTCTTACAGATCTAATATTAATGGTTTATCCTGAAGAAAGACCTTTAAGGTTTGAGTCGTGGGAAATTTCTTTAACTGCTTTCCGAACGTCTATGGTCAGTGGTCACGATGTGCTCAGGACCCTCAGGGTCTTGCAAATGCTGCAATTCTGGTTCAGAGTGGTAGCTCTGACAAGTGACATTATCAGGACCTGATCCCAATCATCTTAACCTGTTGCTATCTTGTAGATGCTGTAATCTCAGAATTTAGAAGATATTGAGAGGGAGAGCACTCCTTCACTCACCTTTCCGACGTCACATGTGATGAGATGTGATCACATTATGAGAAAGCAGAGGGTTGTTATAGCAGACAGAGGTCACATGATGAGCGCCGAGTCTGCCAGCTGTGGTGGCCTGTTAGACTCAGTCAGCAGCTGAATCTAACCGGTGGCATGCCAGTGTAAAACTGACAGGTCTCATGCAATGCCACACATGTGTATTGCAATGCACGAGACCGGTGGTCAGAAAAAATAAAAACTGGAATCCCTAACGGGGATCAAGTAAAAAAAAAAGGAGCAAAACAAGTTATTAAAACTATTTTAAAAAATCCACAAAAAAATAAAAAACCATGCAGAAAAAATCAAACCAATAAATACATACGTTTACATTACCATTCAAAAGTTTAGGGTCACTTAAAAATTTCCTTATTTTTGAAAGAAAAGCACAGTTTTTTCCAATGAAGCTAACAATAAATGATTCAGAAATACACTCTATACATTGTTAATGTGGTAAATGACTATTCTAGCTGCAAACATCTGTTTTGTATCTTCATAGGTGTAATGAGGCCCATCTCCATCAACCATCACTCCAGTGTTCTTATGGTACTTTATGTTTGCTAACTGTGTAAAAAGGCTAATAGATGGTTAGAATACCCTTGAAAACCCATGTGCATGTATGTTAGCACAGCTGAAAACAGTTTGGCTGATTAGAGAACCTATAAACCTGACCTTCCTTTGAGCTAGTTGAGAATCTGGAGCATTGCATTTGTTGGTTCCATTAAAGGCCAGAGAAAAAGAACTTTCATGTGAAACTCGACAGTCTATTCTTGTTCTTAGAAATGAAGGTTTTCCCATGCAAGAAATTGCCAAGAAACTGAAGATTTCCTACAACGGTATGTACTACACCCTTCAGAGGAGAGCAAAAACAGTCTCTAACCAGAGTAGAAAGAGAAGTGGGAGGCCCGCTGCACAACTGAGCAACAAGACAAGTATTTTAGAGTCTGTAGTTTGAGAAATCAACAACTCACAGGTCCTCAACTGGCAGCTTCATTAAATAGTACACACAAAATGTCAGTGTCAACGTCTACAGTGAAGAGGTGACTCCGGGATGCTGGCCTTCAGGGCAGAGTGGCAAAGAAAAAGCCATATCTGAGACTGGCAAATACACTGTGTGCAGAATTATTAGGCAAGTTGTGTTTTGATCACATGATACTTTTTATGCATGTTGTCCTACTCCAAGCTGTTCAGGCTTGAGAGCCAACTATCAATTAAGTAAATCAGGTGATGTGCATATCTGTAATGAGGAGGGGTATTGTCTAATGACATCAAAACCCTATATAATGTCTGCTTAATTATTAGGCAACTTCCTTTCCTTTGGAAAAATGCGTCAGAAGAGAGATTTGACGGGCTCTGAAAAGTCCAAATTTGTGAGATATCTTGCAGAGGGATGCAGCAGTCTTGAAATTGCCAAACTTTTGAAGCATGATCACCGAACAATCAAGCGTTATATGGCAAATAGCCAACAGGGTTGCAAAAAGTGCGTTGTAAAAAAAAGGCGCAAAATAACTGCCCATGAATTGAAGAAAATCAAGCGTGAAGCTGCCAAGATGCCATTTGCTACCAGTTTTGCCATATTTTAGAGCTGCAACATTACTTAACTAACAAAAAGCACAAGGTGTGTGAGACTCAGGGACATGGCTAAGGTAAGGAAGGCTGAAAAACGACCACCTTTAAACAAGAAACATAAGATAAAACGTCAAGACTGGGCCAAGAAATATCTTAAGACTGACTTTTCAAAGGTTTTATGGACTGATGAATTGAGAGTGACTCTTGATGGGCCAGATGGATGGGCTAGAGGCTGTATCAGTAAAGGGCAGAGAGCTCCACTCCGACTCAGACGCCAGCGAGGTGGAGGTGGGGTACAGGTATGGGCTGGTATCATCAAAGATGAACTTTTGGGACCTTTTTGGGTTGAGGATGGAGTGAAGCTCAACTCCCAGACCTACTGCCAGTTTCTGGAAGACAACTTCTTCAAGCAGTGGTACAAGAAGAAGTCGATATCGTTCAAGAAAAACATGATTTTCATGCAGGACAATGCTCCATCACATGCTTCCAACTGCTCCACAGCGTGGCTAGCCAGTAAAGGTCTCATAGAAGAAAAAATAATGACATGGTCCCCTTGCTCACCTGATCTGAACCCCATAGAGAACCTGTGGTCCCTCATAGATCTACAGGGAGGGAAAACAGTAGACCTCTCGGAACAGTGTCTGGGAGGCTGTGGTGGCTGCTGCATGGAATGTTGATTGGAAACAGATCAAGCAAATGGCAGAATCTATGAATGGAAGGTTGTTGAGTGTCATCATAAAGAAAGGTGGCTATATTGGTCACTAATTTTTTTATGTTTTGTTTTTGAATGTCAGAAATGTTTATTTCTAAATTTTGTGCAGTTATCTTGGTTCAGCTGGTGAAAATAAACAAGTGAGATGGGAATATATTTGGTTTTTATTAAGTTGCCTAATAATTCTGCACAGTATTAGTTACCTGCAAAAACAGATATCCTCCTAAGATAGCCAAATCTAAAAAAAAAAAAACACCCCAACTTCCTAAAATATTAAGCTTGGATATTTATAAGTCTTTTGGGTTGATTGAGAGCATAGTTGTTGATAAATAATAAAAATAATCCTTTAAAATACAACTTGCCTAATAATTCTGCACACAATGTAAAAGGAAAAGATTAATATGGGCAAAAGAATGCAGACACTGAACAGAGGAAGATTGGAAAATAGTGTTATGGACAGACAAATCCAAGTTTGAGGTGTTTGGATCACACAGAAGAACATTTGTGAGATGCAGAACAACTTAAAAGATGCTGGAAGAGTGCCTGATGCCATCTGTCAAGCATGGTTGAGGTGATGTGATGGTCTGGGGTTGCTTTGGAGCTGGTAAAGTGGGAGATTTGTACAAGGTAAGAGGGATATTGAATAAGGAAGGCAATCACTCCATTTTGCAACACCATGCCATACCCTGTGGACAGCGCTTGATTGGAGCCAATTTTATTCTACAAGACAATGACCAAAAGCACACCTCCAAATTATGCAAGAACCATTTAGGGAAGAGGCAGGCAGCTGGTATTCTATCTCTAATGGATTAGCCAGCACAGTCACCAGATCTCAACCCCATTGAGCTGTTGTTAGAGCAGCTTGACCGTATGGTTTACAAAAAGTGCCCATCAAGCCAAACCAACTTGTGGGAGGGGCTGCTGGAAGCATGGGGTGACATTTTTCCAGATTACCTCAGCAAATTAACTGCTAGAATGCCAAAGGTCTGCAATGCTGGAATTGCTGCAAAGGGAGCATTCTTTGATGAAAGCAAAGTTTGAAGGGGAAAATTATTATTTCAAATAAAACTCTTTTTTTCGAACCTTGTCAATGTCTGGACTAGATTTTAAATTCATTTGGCAATTCATTTGATTAAAAAAAGTATGAGTTTTCATAGAAAACACAAAATTGTTTGGGTGACCCTAAACTTTTGAACGGTAGTGTATGTAAAAAAAAATAATATTTTGATATCACCAAGCATCCCAACCTTTAAAAACTTTTTCATAACCCCGCCGGACAAAAAGTGGAATTAAAGGTGATAAAAAAGTCTAATGGATGTACAAATGGTACCAATGAAAACGTCATCTTGTTGCACAAAAAACAATTTATAGAAATAATAATTACTTTTCCATTGCTTTATTCTGAGAGCTATAACTTATTTTTCAGCTTCAGCAGCAGAAAAGTAAGTTATAGTTCTCAGAATAAAGAAATGGAAAAATAATTATTATTTCTATAAAGTAGTTTTTATTGTGTAAAAGCTGCAAAACATAAAAAACTATATAATGGGGTATCTCTGTAGTAATACTGACCCGAAGAATAAAGCTGCCTAACCAATTTTACCACATATGGAATGGCAATAACAAAAAACCCTCAAAGAACAAATCTTGAATCCTGGTTTTTGTTTATTTTGCCTCCCAAACTTCTGAATAGAAAGCTCTCAAAAAACGTCATGTGTCTGAAAATGATACCAATAATAACGTCAACTCATCCCACAAAACACATGACTCAGTCAGCAGAAATATAGAAAAATCATAGCTCTTAAAATATGGCAATGCAAAAACTTTTTTGTAAAATAAAAAGCTTTTTTAGTATGTGACAGCATCCAAGCATAAGAAAACCTATAAAAATCTGGTATTGCTGTAATCATACCAATCACAAGAATAAAGTCGTATAATCACTTATACCACATGCGGAATGGTGTAAAAATAAATAAAGTCACCTGCTGTTGATTTGTTCACTCTACATTACTGGTAGTGCAAAGGCTCTGGAAAAGTGTATTGGATCCTCACCCCCCCAAAAAAATCCAACGAATTCTGTGCTACCAAATCCAAATGCCCCTCTCCCTTCTGAGCCAAACAGTGTGCCAAAACCATGTTTGGTATTTCTGTAGCCATGAGAGCCCGCCTAATTTATGGGTGCATGTCTCCAGAAGCATGAGCTGAGCATAATGTACGGGTCACTACAACGGCAGTTTTCACTCAGAACAACCTCTGCTGTTTGTTTCTGGAAAACACCCACAAAGACAAAATCGTCATTACACCTATATATAAATTCCTAGAAGAGTATCATTTCCAAAATGGGGTCACTTGAGGGGGGATTCTGCTCTTCTGGAACTTTGGGGCTCTGTATATGGAGTCCGCAAACTGTTCTACAATAATTTGTTCTCCAAGAGTCAAATAGCGCTCCTTCCTTTTTGAATCTCGCTGTGTGGCTAAGTAGTACTGTACATCCACATATGAGAAATTGCCACATTCAGCGTGACACATTTTCGCACCATTTTTACACATTTCCCTGTGTGAAAATGTAAAATCTAGGGCTTAAGCTCATAAAAATAAAAAATTGCAGATTGCAAAATTTTCACAATTTTCGCCAAATTTCTGATATTTTCAGAAATATATGCAAGTTAAATAAATATTACCACTGTGATGTAGTACAATACATCATGAAAAACACATACGCACTGAACAATTTAACAACGATATCGCTAGAGATCCGTGATTTTGCAGCGTCCTGGATAGCGATATCGTTGTGTTTGACACGCAGCAGCGATCAGGATCCTGCTGTGACATCGTTGGTCGGAGCAGAAAGGCCAGAACTTTATTTCGTCGCTGGATCTCCTGCAGACATCGCTGAATCCAGTGATGTCTTCACTGGTAACCAGGGTAAACATTGGGTTACTAAGCGCAGGGCCGTGCTTAGTAATCCGATGTTTACCCTGGTTACCAGTATAAATGTAAAAAAAAACAAACACTACATACTTACATTCCGGTGTCTGTCTCCCGGCGCTCTGCTTCCCTGCACTGTCAGCGCCGGCCGGCCGTAAAGCACAGCGGTGACAGACACCGGAATGTAAGTATGTGGTGTTTTTTTTTTTTTACATTTATACTGGTAACCAGGGTAAACATCGGGTTACTAAGCGTGGCCCTGCGCTTAGTAACCCGATGTTTACCCTGGTTACCAGGGGACTTTGCGTAGTTGGTCGCTGGAGAGCGGCCTGTGTGACAGCTCTCCAGCGACCACACAGCGATGCTGCAGCGATCGGCATCGTTGTCTAGATCGCTGCAGCGTCGCTAAATGTGACGGTACCTTAAGGCAAAAGTGTTTATGAAGTGAACAAATATAAACTGTTACAATGAAGAAGCAGGATGACAAACCTGGTTGTCTAAACCTCTATTCCATTTTGTGCTTTTTCTTCCCTTGTTTCTCTCCCACATAAAAATTTGCAGCCCTATGGTGCCGCCATTATTTTTGACATACTATTTACCCAAAAAATGATCTACCACACTACCCCCTTTTTATATTAAGTGCCTTTTCAAGCTAATGGAAACAAAAAATCTTTACTAAATAGAAGATCAATATTTGTCTCAAAAACAAGCAATATCAAGTAATTGTAGTCGTCAGAGAACTGAATAAAAGGCTGAATCATATTTTCTAAAGAGGGAGAAATAGCAAGGATAATTGCCAGACCTACTTTCAGAATTGGATGACATTGGTTGAACTTGGTTAAGCCACTAAGTACCTTCTTGGCACTAAGACTTCAATGGTCCCTTCTCAATTAATCTCATCAACATGCATATTGTTACACATTGTTCCGCATTTATAGGTGATCCTTTGAAATGGAAAATCAACCCCATGCACTGATGCCCAGCAGGGTATGTCTCGAAATAGAATTCGCCTGGCTCTGAATGTATGCCTGTATGGGAAAATGTCCAAATTTAATCTGACCAATTACTTCCCACCTAGGTGAACGTGTCCGTTTCTGATTATACATTTCTGGTTCATTTAAATCTGCAACATTTAATAAATCTTTTCAGTACTGTTCACTGGGAATTCTAGATATTTAAGAACAATGGCTGATCAAAGACTAATCTGGGAGCGAGACTAAATGCCCCTAATACAAAATAATCCCAGATTATATTCAAAGTAAGGGAAATATACATTTTTAACGTGAAAAGTGTGGATAACTGTTAATAAATGCTATAATATAGTATTCAATCAAATAAGCAGAAATGCATAAGTAGAAATGCTTCTAGTAATTTTACCCTTTGCACTAGCAACAAAGAAATCGAAATCAGGCAAAATATTTAATGTATCATTATTTTATCCTTCAGTCAGATATGCTGTACAGCTCTGGCAAAAATTAAGAGTCCACTGCAAAATGTTCAGTTTGTCTCATTTTTCTCTTTATAGGTATATTTTAGAGTAAGGCTAGGTTCCCATTGCGTTAGTGCAATCCATTTAGCGCATACGCTAACGGAATGCGCTAACGCAATGTACAAAAAGGGATTGCGTTTAGCGATCCCGCTAGCGCAGATGCCCAATCTGCGCTAGCGAGAAATGGACCTCGAACGCTGCTTGCGTCAGAAAATAACGGGACATTGCTAACGCATGCCAAAAATGGCATACGTTACCAATGCGTTCGATACATTGCGGTCAATGGGTGCGCTAAAGGATCCGTTACATAGCATTAATTGCGCCATGTAACGGATTCCATCAGCGGACACCCACTAACGCAATGTGAACCCAGCCTACAATGTAAATTGTTCATTTATTCTATAACATTTTGACAACATGTCTCCGAATTTCCAAGCAATAAATTTTGTATTTTTTTTTCCGAAAAGGAGAAATGGTCAAAATGAAAAAATACCTAGTGCTTTCAGACCTCAAATAATGCAAAGATAATGAGTTCATAATCATTTAAAAACAACAATACTAATGTTTTTACTCAGGAAGAGTTCAGAAATCAATATTTTGTGGAATAACCATGCTTTTTAATCCCAGCTGTTATGTATAATGGCAAGCTTTCCAGCAGTCGTTCACACTGCTTCTGGTGCAAAAAATGTAAGCAGTTCTTCTTTGTTTGATGGCTTGTGACTATCCATCATCCTCTTGATAACATTCCAGAGGTTTTCAATGGAGTTCAGATCTGGATATTGGGCTGCCCATGACAGGGTTTTGATGTGGTGGCACTTTAATTTTTGCTAGAGCTGTATATATGAATACAATTCAATCAAGGGATTGTGTATTTTTAAAAGAGTTAGGCCGGCGTCACACTCAGCGTAGGGAAATACGGTCCGTATTTTACATGCGTAATATGGAGAAATGATCCCAAAACAGTGATCCATAAGTCATCCGTAGGCAGGGGGTGTCTGCGTATTTTACGCTTGTTAACCTTCGTATGTAATCCGCATGGCATCTGTAATGCGTTTTTTTACGCAACCTTACAGAATGGACATTTAACGGTTTTGAGGCCTGAAAATAATTAAAATCATCAGCATAATCCTATTTAAGGCCTCTACAACAGGTGGAACCCTCCCATATGGCCATTTTGTTGCTGTGCTTGTGTAGGTGTTTTGGTGGTAGTTGGGCAACATGTGTGACCTCCTGCAATTCACACCAACTCAGCAGGTGTTATTTAATTGGGACTTGTCACGCCGCTTTGGCCAGCCATACCCCGTGATAGTTGAACCGCGAAGGAGGAGAAGAAGAATGTGGGTGGAACCGCCTCACTAAAGGCCATTTTCACAGGCTATATTCAGCTCTGCGGACACATCCGGACAAATTTTTCCAGTACTGTCGCATGACAATACCCACATTTGATATCTTGTTGGAGACAGTACGTCCTGGAATCACATATCAGGATACAAGGATGCGGAAATGCATATCTGCAGAGGAGCGTCTTCTCCTTGCCTTACGGTATGTATTCACCATCCTGTTTTAGGTACTATTTTTATTTTCATACCATCTTATTTAAATTATATCATTAAATCTATAAGAAAGTATATCTAAATATGTAGCAAATGTTAAATGTTAGTATCCAGTGTAAATTTATGAAGGTACACTGGTCTCCTGCCATTTGGTTTCCTCATAATACTTTTGGCTACTAGGGTTTTAGAAAAGCATTGTTACTTAGCTAATTTTTTTTTGTGTGCTTTCAGGTTCCTGTCATAGTAACATAGTAACATAGTAACATAGTTAGTAAGGCCGAAAAAAGACATTTGTCCATCCAGTTCAGCCTATATTCCATCATAATAAATCCCCAGATCTACGTCCTTCTACAGAACCTAATAATTGTTATAACCCTATAATTGTATAACCTAATATAAACCCTATAAATGTATAACCTAATAATTGTATATAACCCTATATTAAGGGTCACCAATTTAACCCAAGAAGAGGTGCGAAACCGGCTAAATAAGATTAAAATAGATAAATCTCCGGGTCCGGATGGCATACACCCACGAGTACTAAGAGAACTAAGTAATGTAATAGATAAACCATTATTTCTTATTTTTAGTGACTCTATAGCGACAGGGTCTGTTCCGCAGGACTGGCGCATAGCAAATGTGGTGCCAATATTCAAAAAGGGCTCTAAAAGTGAACCTGGAAATTATAGGCCAGTAAGTCTAACCTCTATTGTTGGTAAAATATTTGAAGGGTTTCTGAGGGATGTTATTCTGGATTATCTCAATGAGAATAACTGTTTAACTCCATATCAGCATGGGTTTATGAGAAATCGCTCCTGTCAAACCAATCTAATCAGTTTTTATGAAGAGGTAAGCTATAGACTGGACCACGGTGAGTCATTGGACGTGGTATATCTCGATTTTTCCAAAGCGTTTGATACCGTGCCGCACAAGAGGTTGGTACACAAAATGAGAATGCTTGGTCTGGGGGAAAATGTGTGTAAATGGGTTAGTAACTGGCTTAGTGATAGAAAGCAGAGGGTGGTTATAAATGGTATAGTCTCTAACTGGGTCGCTGTGACCAGTGGGGTACCGCAGGGGTCAGTATTGGGACCTGTTCTCTTCAACATATTCATTAATGATCTGGTAGAAGGTTTACACAGTAAAATATCGATATTTGCAGATGATACAAAACTATGTAAAGCAGTTAATACAATAGAAGATAGTATTCTGCTACAGATGGATCTGGATAAGTTGGAAACTTGGGCTGAAAGGTGGCAGATGAGGTTTAACAATGATAAATGTAAGGTTATACACATGGGAAGAAGGAATCAATGTCACCATTACACACTGAATGGGAAACCACTGGGTAAATCTGACAGGGAGAAGGACTTGGGGATCCTAGTTAATGATAAACTTACCTGGAGCAGCCAGTGCCAGGCAGCAGCTGCCAAGGCAAACAGGATCATGGGGTGCATTAAAAGAGGTCTGGATACACATGATGAGAGCATTATACTGCCTCTGTACAAATCCCTAGTTAGACCGCACATGGAGTACTGTGTCCAGTTTTGGGCACCGGTGCTCAGGAAGGATATAATGGAACTAGAGAGAGTACAAAGGAGGGCAACAAAATTAATAAAGGGGATGGGAGAACTACAATACCCAGATAGATTAGCGAAATTAGGATTATTTAGTCTAGAAAAAAGACGACTGAGGGGCGATCTAATAACCATGTATAAGTATATAAGGGGACAATACAAATATCTCGCTGAGGATCTGTTTATACCAAGGAAGGTGACGGGCACAAGGGGGCATTCTTTGCAACTGGAGGAGAGAAGGTTTTTCCACCAACATAGAAGAGGATTCTTTACTGTTAGGGCAGTGAGAATCTGGAATTGCTTGCCTGAGGAGGTGGTGATGGCGAACTCAGTCGAGGGGTTCAAGAGAGGCCTGGATGTCTTCCTGGAGCAGAACAATATTGTATCATACAATTATTAGGTTCTGTAGAAGGACGTAGATCTGGGTATTTATTATGATGGAATATAGGCTGAACTGGATGGACAAATGTCTTTTTTCGGCCTTACTAACTATGTTACTATGTTACTATGTTACTATGTATGATACAATATTGTTCTGCTCCAGGAAGACATCCAGGCCTCTCTTGAACCCCTCGACTGAGTTCGCCATCACCAACTGTCAACTGGATTATCTTATGCGGGACTACATTTTGAATTTCTCAAAGGACGTTCCACTATTTCAGGCATTGTGCGGAATACATGTGTGCAAATATGGAGCAAACTACATGAACTTGTGATGCCTGAGCCCAAAATGGAGGATTGGCTGAAAATAGCCCGTGGTTTTTGCTGACTGTTGTCAATTTCCGCACTGTATTGGAGCACTGGATGGGAAACATATCAGGGTGCGTAAGCCACCGAACTCAGGCTCCCAATTCTATAATTATAAGCAGTTTTTCTCTGTAGTTCTGTTAGCTGTAGTTGACAGTAACTACAGGTTTATAATTGTAGATATCGGGCCTATGGGCGAACTGGAGACTCTAGAGTCTTCAATGCGTCCATTATGGGTCGGCGGCTACATGAAAACCTGTTGGACCTCCCACCACCACGACAACTCCCAGGTTCCAATGCTGAAGCAGTCACATATGTTCTTGTGGCAGATGAGGCCTTCCAATTGAGCAGGAATGTCATGAGGCCTTATCCCCGGCGCAACCTGGACCACCGGTGTCATGTATTTAATGTCAGACTTTCACGGGCACGGCGACTGGTGGAGTGCTCCTTTAGCATTATGGCATCCAAATGGCATGTTCTCCAGTCTGCCATTCAGCTGAGTGAGCAAAATGTAAACAAAGTAATTTAACCCCTTAGTGACAGAGCCAATTTGGTACTTAATGACCAGGCCAATTTTTGCAATTCTGACCACTGTCACTTTATGAGGTTATAACTCTGGAACGCTTCAACGGATCCCGCTGATTCTGAGATTGTTTTTTGTGACATATTGTACTTCATGTTAGTGGTAACATTTCTTCGATATTACTTGCGATTATTTATGAAAAAAACGGAAATATGGCGAAAATTTTTAAAATTTTGCAATTTTCAAACTTTGTATTTTTATGCCCTTAAATCAGAGAGATATGTCATGAAAAATAGTTAATAAATAACATTTCCCACATGTCTACTTTACATCAGCACAATTTTGGAAACAAAATTTTTTTTGTTAGGGAGTTATAAGGGTTAAAAGTTGACCAGCAATTTCTCATTTTTACAACACCATTTTTTTTTAGGGACCACATCACATTTGAAGTCATTTTGAGGGGTCTATATGATAGAAAATAATGAAGTGTGACACCATTCTAAAAACTACACCCCTCAAGGTTCTCAAAACCACATTCAAGAAGTTTATTAACCCTTTACGTGCTTCACAGGAACTGAAACAATGTGGAAGGAAAAAATGAACATTTAACTTTTTTTTGCAAACATCTTAGTTCAGAACCATTTTTTTTATTTTCACAAGTGTAAAAACAGAAATGTAACCATAAATTTTGTTATGCAATTTCTCCTGAATACGCCAATACCCCATATGTGGGGGTAAACCACTGTTAGGGCGCACCGCAGAACTTAGAAGTGAAGGAGCGCCGTTTGACTTTTTCAATGCAGAATTGGCTGGAATTGAGATCGGACACCATGTCACATTTAGAGAGCCCCTGATGTACCTAAACAGTGGAAACTCCCCACAAGTGACACCATTTTGGAAACTAGACCCCTTAAGGAACTTATCTAGATGTGTGGTGAGCACTTTGAACCCCCAAGTGCTTCACAGAAGTTTATAACGTAGAGCCGTGAAAATAAAAAATCGCTTTTGTTTACACAAAAATGATCTTTTCGCCCACAAATTCTTATTTTCACAAGGGTAACAGGAGAAATTAGACCACAAAAGTTGTTGTGCTGAGTACGCTGATACCCAATATGTGGGGGTAAACAACTGTTAGGGCGCACCGCAGAGCTTGGAAGAGAAGGAGTGCCGTTTTACTTTTTCAATGTAGAATTGGCTGGAATTGAGATTGGACGCCATGTCGCGTTTGGAGAGCCCCTGATGTGCCTAAACAGTGGAAACCCCCCACAAGTGACACCATTTTGGAAACTAGACCCCCTAAGGAACTTATCTAGATGTGTGGTGAGAACTTTGAATGCCCAAGTGCTTCACAGAAGTTTAGAATGCAGAGTCGTGAAAATAATAAATATTTTTTTTTCCACAAAAAAGATATTGTAGCCCCCAAGTTTTTATTTTCACAAGGGTAACAGGAGAAATTGGACTGCAATAGTTGTTGTCCAATTTATCCCGAGTACGCTGATGCACCATATGTGGGGGTAAACCACTGTTTGGGCGCACGGAAGAGCTTGGAAGGGAAGGAGCGCCTTTTTGGAATGCAGACTTTGATAGAATGGTCTGTGGGCATTATGTTGCGATTGCAGAGCCCCTGATGTACCTAAACTGTAGTAACCCCCACAAGTGACCCCATTTTGGAAACTAGACCCCCCATGGAACTTATCTAGATGTGTGGTGAGAACTTTGAATGCCCAAGTGCTTCACAGAAGTTTAGAATGCAGAGTCGTGAAAATAAAAAATATTTTTTTTTTCACAAAAAAGATTTTGTAGCCCCCAAGTTTTTATTTTCACAAGGGTAACAAGAGAAATTGGACCCCAGAAGTTGTTGTCCAATTTATCCCGAGTACGCTGATGCCCCATATGTGGGGGTAACCCACTGTTTGGGCGCACGGCAGAGCTCAGAAGGGAGGGAGCACCATTTGACTTTTTGAGCGCAAAATTGGCTGTCGTGTTTGGAGACCCCCTGATGTACCTAACAGTGGAAACCCCCCAATTCTAGCTCCAACCCTAACCCCAACACACCCCTAACCCTAATCCCAACCTCATCCATAATCCTAATCACTAACCATAATCACAACCCTTACCCCAAAACAACCCTAATGTCAACCCTAATCATAACCCTAATCAAAACCCTAAATCCAACACACCCCTAATCCTAATCTCAACCCTAACCTCAAACCTAACCCTAATCCCAATACACCCCTAATCACAACCCTAACCTTAACCCTAATCCCAAGCGTAACCCTAATGCCAACCCTAACCCTAATACCAACCCTAATCCAAACCCTAACCCTAATCCCAGCTCTAACCCTAACTTTAGCCCCAACCCTAGCCCTAACTTTAGCCCCAACCCTAACCCTAGCCCTAGGGCTACTTTCACACTTGCGTCGTTTGGCATTCCGTCGCAATCCGTCGTTTTGGACAAGAAACGGATCCTGCAAATGTGCCCGCAGGATGCGTTTTTTGCCCATAGACTTGTATTGCCGACGGATCGTGACGGATGGCCACACGTCGCGTCCGTCGTGCACTGGATCAGTTGTGTTTTGGCGGAGCGTCGGCACAAAAAAACGTTCAATGAAACGTTTTTTTGTACGTCGCATCCGCCATTTCTGACCGCGCATGCGTGGCCGTAACTCCGCCCCCTCCTCCCCAGGACATAGATTGGGCAGCGGATGTGTTGAAAAACTACAGCTGCTGCCCACGTTGTGCACAATTTTCACAACGTGCGTCGGTATGTCGGGCCGACGCATTGCGACGGCCCCGTACCGACGTAAGTGTGAAAGAAGCCTAACCCTAAGTTTAGCCCCAACCCTAACCCTAAATTTAGCCCCAACCCTAACCCTAAATTTAGCCCCAACCCTAGCCCTAACCCTAGCCCTACCCCTAACCTAACCCTACCCCTAACCCTAACCTAACCCTACCCCTAACCCTACCCCTAACCCTACCCCTAACCCTAACCCTACCCCTAACCCTACCCCTAACCCTAACCTAACCCTACCCCTAACCCTACCCCTAACCCTAACCTAACCCTAACCCTACCCCTAACCCTAACCCTAACCCTACCCCTAACCCTAACCGTACCCCTACCCCTAACCCTACCCCTAACCCTAACCCTACCCCTAACCCTAACCCTAACCCTACCCCTAACCCTACCCCTAACCCTAATTTTAGCCCCAACTGCTGTTCTCCTGCCGGCCGGCAGATGGAGACAGATGGCGGGCGCACTGGGCATGCGTCCGCCATGTTCTGCTGCCGGCGGCCAGGAGGAGCAGCAAGAGGATCCAGGGACCTAGGTGAGTATGCTAGGGTCCCCGAATCCCCCTATTTCTCTGTCCTCTGATGTGCGATCACATCAGAGGACAGAGAATTACACTTTACTTTTTTTTTTTTTTTTTTGCGGTCGCCGGTAAACAGTTAATTACCGGCGATGGCAAAACAGGGGTCGGTAATACCGACCCCGATCGTGCTCTTTGGGGTCTCGGCTACCCCCGGCAGCCGAGACCCCAAAGATTCTCCCGGTGCCGGCTGGCGGGCGCACTGCGCATGCGCCCGCCATTTTGAAGATGGCGGCGCCCACCGGGAGACACGAGGAGCATCGGGGGAGCTAGGTGAGTATTGGGGGGCCACCTGGGACCCCTTTTCTCTGTCCTCCGATGTGCGATCACATCGGAGGACAGAGAAATTAAAAAGAGATCGCTTTTTTTTTCTTTTTTTTTTTGCGATCGCCGGTAAACGGTTAATTACCGGCGATCGCAAATGCGGGGTGGGTTAAAAACCCCCCGAATCATGTTCTCTGGGGTCTCGGCTACCCTCGGCAGCCGAGACCCCAGAGAAAATCGGCCTCTGGGGGGCGCTATGGACTTTTTCCACAGCGCCGTTAATTAACGGCGCTGTGGTTTAAGTACCCTTAGCGGCCGCCGTTAAAAGGCGTATCGGCGGTCGCTAAGGGGTTAAGCTTGTGTTGTTCTGCACAACTTCACAAGAATTCATGAGTGTTCCTCAGCTGACTGTGTTGAAGGCATGTTGCCTTCCTCCGCGGCGTCCCCTTTCTGGCTTAAAATTTAGGGATATTTTTACAAATTATTTTGTTTCTCCTCATGGAGCTACTCCCTGGCAACATAATGCTGTTTCTTTGTTGTAATGTTTTTTTCTCATACACCATATTCATATCATATGGTTTTATATCAAAATTTGAGCATCAAAAAACCATTTGCTAACAAAAACATACCAAAGTGCTTTCACAGCAGAATGAAATAATAAAATTTTTTACACAAAAATATAAAATCAAGCCTCATAAACTAATTTGCATTACAGATTTCTGTAAGTTGGTGGAGGTGATGGCGGAAGCTCAGGGCCCTGGTCAGGTGGCCTTTGTTGGGCCAATTGTACATCATCCTGTGAGTATGATGTATGACCCTGCTCTAAATGATGCCCTTGCTCATATTGGGCAGTTGTGTATTGGCTAGAATAATAAGGGTTTTGACTATGGCCCTCATGATGTTGGAAATAAGGCCTTGCCTCACAACCCCCACCAATATGACCATGTTGTCCAAACCCATGTTGGGACCAGCCTCCAGCACTGGGTCTGGACAAGTGGCCATATTGGGAAGGTTGATGGTATGATGGCATATGGTAATGTGCTGACCTTGGTGGGTTTTGGGTGGAAAGGGGTAGAGGTGTAGGCACACATGGAGGGGATGCTTCAAATACTTGTTGAGCATGCACCCGTTGAGAAGATGGAAGGCGCAGGACATTACGTGGTGACAGCTGCCACCTCTCAATGAACTCAAACAATTCATAAGGTTCATTTGGTGTGGTACATGCATCAATAAGTATTTGAAAACACCTTCTCACATGTAGCCTCACCTCACGGGGTATGGGATGGAGGTACCAGGCCAGGCTCCTTGCATAGGCCTCCTCACTATCATCCTGTGCAGCCCTGGCCAAATAATTAAGGACCCCAATGTCCACATTCCTGTGAGTTTCTTGCAGCTCTCTTCTTCTGCGGCCACGGCGGGAAATGACAGCAGGCTGTCGGGATGTCTGCAGTGGAAAAGTAGGGCTGCTACTGTTTCCTTGATCTTCTTGGCTTACTGGATGTGGTGCTGCTGTGGGTGGTGGAGCAGCTTCTTCGCCAGTTGTTGCCGGATCTTGTGGTGCAACTGAAGTTGATGCAGGAGGGATGTCGCTAGAAGGATGTGAAGATGGGCCAGCCACCTCTTCTCCTTCCCCAACCGGATCTATCAGGGCCTCCGAGTCTGAGCCGGTCTCCCTCTCAGTGAGGTTGGACTGTGTTCTGTTAGTAAAGTTTATGAATATTATTTTTAAATTTACCATTTTATCTTTATTAAACATATGTGTTCTATTTTATGATGTTTTTACTTACGGTCTCAGATCCATACTGGGGTCCAAAAAGGAAAGTTGGTCATAATATATATATTTTTTTTTTTTGGAAGGCGCTGCTGACCCACTCCTGGCCCGCTGCTGTCTTTCTCACCTATATTGGTCGCGTATGCTGCGCGTCTCATAACATCTTCCACTGCAATGAAACAGCAAAAAGTAATGTATAAGGCCATTGTTCACAGTGGTACCAAAATGTGTCAGTGATATAACAGATTTTAATGTGGCCTAGTAACCTGCATTTTTCAAAAAATATCATCAGCATAAATATTGTAACCTCAAACAGCACAATATGATATAATGGAAAATACATAGAGATTTTCCGGCCATAAGGTCAGGGTCCTCTCCCCTCTGTAGCAGTATGTCATTGTAAATTTAGAAAATGTAAACGACATCTAAACAAATATGAACGTAACCCCTTTCTCATGTCCAGCACCATGTAATTAATGGTGCTTTATAAATAAATGAGATTAATCTTAATTTAATGAACATTAGGGCCAAATTAATGTTGGTAATGCAGTTTGCAATATAATTCAGAGTGTGAGAAACACGAGTGTACTTATTTATCTGCCTCTGGCGCTCACGTGGCCGCTTCTCATATTCCGGGAAAAGGATCCCACATATGCTCCTCCATGCCGCCTCTTTTCTGGCCCGGTTGGAGTAATGGGCATCTCTCTGATCCCAAATTTCTGGCCTCTCTTGCACCAGGACCAGCAGCATTTCCACATTTAGAATATTGACCATAATGCTGAAGACTCCATGGAGGCGTGCGGCAGACTTCTGGGATGTCTGTCTGGCTTTTTCAGCTAATTAGCATGTCTGAGCTTCCTGAGTGAGGGCTTGGCACATTTCCTGTCACCTGCTGTACTCTTGCGTATTTTACGCAAGTCACACTGTTGGTCCGTGTGTAATCCGTATTTTTCTCACCCCCATAGACTTTCATTGGCGTATTTTTTGCGCAATATGCTGACAAACTTAGCATGCTGCGATTTTGTGTGGCCGTAAAATAAGGATGCGTACTATACCCAGATAGAAGCTGCCCCATAGAGAATCATTGTACCGTGTGTAATGCATAGTTTTTGCGCCTCGCATACGTCGTTAAAACTCTCTAGTGTGACGCCGGCCTTATAGTTTCATTTTTTACAAACTGATAATACTATGCCATAAGAAAAGTAGTAATAGTAAGTTGACAAATTCCATTTGACCCCAATACTAACACTTTCCTACTTCCCTCCATTTTCTGTTCACTCGGTCCAGTGATGACATATCGATGCAACATATCAGCGCATAAATGCTATAGTCCGTTATCACTGGAGGCCAGTAACCAGTTACTTATAGGAGATAAGGAAAGTTATACTCAATTATCAGGCAGTTAATAAGGTGATGATTGTTATATTAAAACTTTGTGGCTGGAAAACAGCTTTAATGGCTGTGGTCACCATAGACATGAAAAAATATTTCTTACATATACTCCTCTACATTGATATTACAACACAAATAAGGAAAAGTCAGAGAATTATGAAAAGCACAGGATCAATACACATGATAATGATATGTAAATGATCATCTTTCAGTTTTTTTCCTTTTAAGGTATGTGGATTTTATCATAATTATCAATTTGTAGTAGCCATTCTCTTTTCAACTATAGTTTTTTTTTACAGATGGTGTTATGTTTGCATCAAGAATTTATTATAATTAATTGAATCCATTCTTACCTCTGCTCGTGAAATGTTCCCCAATGCCAATGGCTGCAATACAACCCCAAAGCATGATTGATCCACCCCATGCTTAATGGTTGTCGAGATGCTGTTTTCCTGAAATTCTGTGCTCTATTTTCTCCACACATACCTTTAATCATTGTGACCAAAGATTTCTATTTTATCCTCATTAAGCCACAGGACTTATTTCCAAAATGCATTAGGCTTGTTTAGATGTCCTTTTGCATACTTATGAAGCTGAATTTTATTGTGAAGACACAGGAGAGGTTTTCTTCTCATGACTCTTCCTTGAAGGCTGGCTATATTTGTGTGGGTGTCTTAGAACAGTAGAACAGTGTACCACAACTCTAGAGACTACTAATCTTTCTGAAGGTCTTTTGCAGTCAAACGGGGGTTCTGATTTGCCTCTCTAGCAATTCTATGAGCAGCTCTCACTGAAATTTTGCTTGGTCTTCCAGATCTTATCTTGACCTACACTGTTGACTACCATTTCTTATTTACATTTTGAACTGAGGAAAAGGCAACTTGAAAACACTTTGCTAACTTCCAATAGCTTTCTCCTGCTTTGTGAGCCTCCACCATTTTCATTTTCATAGTGCCAGGCAGCTGCTTAAAAAACCTATGGCTGCTTTTTTTTGGTACAAGGTTAGATGAGGCTGGGTTTTTATAAAGCTGAGAAACTTGAATCAACTGGTGTTTCCTAACAATAATAGTGCTCAAGCTATAACCCTAACAGGCTAATTAACGTCTGAAACCTTGGTCAAAGATATCTGAGCACACCAATCTCCAAGTGTGCCCAAACTTTTGCATTTGCCCATTTTCCTTTTTCTAATTTTCAAAATATTTAATACATAACAATATATATATATATATATATATAGCCTAAAATACAAAGGAAATGTGTCATTTTTTACTTTAGACCTTTCAGAGATCATTCCATTTTTAACTTGCTTCACAATAACAGTAATTTTGACCAGGGGTGCCTAAACTTTTACATGCCACTGTAGGTCCAGATGTCTTGAAAATGTTTCAATTTTTTCATCATTTGTATGTCGTTAACATGTCTATCGATTCTGTGATTTTTATAATTGTATACAATATAAAGTGACTAGCACACTCCAGGATGTTGTGATGCAAAAAAGTGGGGATTTATTACATACAGTAAATCACAAACGTTTCAGTCGATACTGGACATTCATCAGTGTGCTAGGTATAATTGTATACTTGTATGGCCCCATAAACAATAGAATACTTGGATTTGCATCAATCAGACATGCTGGAAAAAAAAGGCAACAAGATGGGAAGAAACAGAACCAGGCTGGTCAACTGACGGTGAGTCAGAATAATAGGTGGCGCTGAGGCTTAAAAGAGCTGTCAGTACGCTGGGACACTAGGGATAAATGCGGTATCCACCATTAGCGGTGTATACCGCATTTATCCCTAGTGTCCCGGCGTACTGACAGCTCTTTTAAGCCTCAGCGCCACCTATTATTCTGACTCACTGTCAGTTGACCAGCCTGGTTCTGTTTCTTCCCGGCTTGTTGCCTTTTTTTTTTCCAGCATGTCTGATTGATGCAAATCCGAGTATTCTATTGTTTTTGGGGCCATACAAGTATACAATTATACTTAGCACACTGATGAAGGTCCAGTATCGACCGAAAAGTTTGTGATTTACTGTATGTAATAAATCCTCACTTTTTTGCATCACAACACCCTTGAGTGTGCTAGTCACTTTATATTGTATACGTTCAGGTTTGGGCACCTATGACTGTGCACCTCCCCTATTTAGGCTGTGCTTAGCATCTTCTATATCACAGTATCTTTCATAATTTTATGACTTTTTCTTCTTGGTTTTACAATTTGAATGTTGAGAAGTGTTTGTTAGTTGTTGTCTTTAGTTACTAAGATTTCACTAAGCTTCAGTATACAATCTTCATTACTTCCTTTACTTTTAGACCAGTTTGCAGCCTAACCAGTTTCAAACTTTTCTCTTGTGTGTTTTTACCTGTAATACAAGCTGGGTATGAAAGCTGCTGTTGTCTTCACTTGGTTTAGTGTATCATTGAGCCGTGAAAAAAAAAAAAATTCCCAACAGCAAAAAAAGCCCCAAATTTTGCATTGTCACAAGGATAAAAGGAGACATTGCACCATAACATTTATTGTGTAATTTCTCTTGACTAGGGTTGAGCAACTTTTACTTTTATAGGATCGGGTCGGGTTTCACGAAACCCGACTTTTTCAAAAGTCGGGTTGAGTGAAATCGGCCGATCCTATAAAAAAGTCGGGGTCGGGGTCGGCCGAAACACGAAACCCAATGCAGTGCATTGGGTTTCCAATAGTTCCCAGGGTCTGAAGGAGAAGAAACTCTCCTTCAGGCCCTGGGATCCATATTTAAGTATGTACCTAATAGGAATATACTCACCCTCGGACGCGCCCTGCTTCTTTCCGGCAGCCTTCCTTCCTAAGAATCATCGCTTGAAGGACCTTCGGTGACGTCGTGGCTTGTGATTGGTCGCGCGAGCGGTCACATGGGCGGTCGCGTGACCAATCACAAGCCGCAACGTCATCTAAGGCCCTTCACGCGCTGATTCTAAGGAAGGAAGGCTGCCGTTTAGTACCAGGGCACGTCAGAGGGTGAGTATAGCAATATTTTTTATTTTAATTCTTTATTTTACACTTAAATATGGATTCTGATACCGATTTCCGATATTGCAAACATATCGGAACTCGGTATCGGAATTCCGATACCAGATTCAGAAGATCGCCGACCTCATGGCCGACCCCACACAGGGGTCGGGTTGGGTTTCATGAAACCCGACTTTGCCAAACTTTGCCAAAAGTCGGCGACTTCTGAACATGGCCGACCCGTTTTGCTCAATCCTACTCTTGACTATGCTGATACCCCATTTGTGAAGGAAAACCACTGTTTGGGTACACAGCAGGGCTTGGAAAGGAAGGAGCGCCATTTGTCTTTTGAAAGCAAAATTTGATGGAGTAATTAGCTGACAACAAGTCACGTTTGGAGAGCCCATGATGTTGGGAGTCGAGTTCCCGCCGATGCACAGGGGGAATCTCGAACCATGTCTGCTGCTATTTCCCATTCTGCATTGGCTGCAGTGGAGCCTGCTCAGCGGAGATGTCGGTCCCAGCGTCTCATTGGATATGATACTGTGCAAAGGGTTACTGCTGCCTCGCCAGACTCTGCTATTGCACCCTGCACTGGTTTGTGATGAGCAGGCTTTTCTTCCTTCTTTGCACACACTGAGCATGCCCAGGGTAAGATCTCTCAGTGGAGGTCTAGGGTCACATGCTCAGGTACTGCAGCAACTTCCGTTGGTCCTCCAGGAAGGCCCTGTACCTGATCAAGTTCTGTGGCAGCCTTCCATTGGTCCTTCTGGGTCTGGGTCTGAAGTCGCTGCAGCTATAAAAGGTTCTTATGACCGCACGTGTTATGACCTGGTGGTTAGGAGCACCCGACCTGATAGTTAAACTCATACAGGACGAGCTCTGGGATGTGGGAGCTCTGCTGACCGCAAGCCCTAATCCTATCGCACACACTAGAAATAGACGTGGAGCGCTCCTGACACTCCCTAGGCGCCTCGTCACAGCCTAAGAGCTAGCTAGCCCTAGAGAAGAAAATAAAGCCTACCTTGCCTCAGAGAAATTCCCCAAAGGAATAGGCAGCCCCTCACATGTAATGACTGTGAGTAAAGATGAAAGTCACAAACGCAGAAATGAGATAGGTTTCAGCAAAGGGAGGCACGACTTACTAACTAGACAGAGGATAGGAAAGGAATCTTTGCGGTCAGCACAAAAACCTACAAAAGACCACGCAGAGTGTGCAAAAGGGTCCTCCGCACCGACTCACGGTGCGGGGATGCCACCCTGCATCCCAGAGCTTCCAGCTAGCAAGACAAAATCAAGATAACCAGCTGGACAAAGAAACAAGAACAATAATAACAATCAGGAACTTAGCTTCTGCAGGAGAAGACAGGACACCAGACAGATCCAGTAGCGAACTGAACCAATGCTAAAACATTGACAGCTGGCATGGAGAAACGATCTGAGTGGAGTTAAATAGAGAAGCCAACCAAAGGATAAACCACGTCACCTGTGTAAGAAACCTCAGAAGCAGCAGCTCCACTCACAGCCACCAGAGGGAGCCCACGGACCGAACTCACCGAAGTACCATTCATGACCACAGGAGGGAGCTCGACAACAGAATTCACAACAGTACCCCCCTTGAGGAGGGGTCATCGAACCCTCACCAGAGGCCCCAGGCCGATCAGGATGAGCCAAATGAAAGGCCCAAACTAGATCGGCAGCATGAACATCAGAGGCAAAAACCCAGGAATTATTATCCTGACCATAACCCTTCCACTTGACCAGGTACTGGAGTTTCCTTCTCGAAACACGAGAATCCAAGATCTTTTCCACCACATACTCCAACTCCCCCTCAACCAACAGCGGGGCAGGAGGATCAACGGAGGGAACCATAGGCGCCACGTATCTCCGCAACAACGACCTATGGAACACATTATGGATGGCAAAAGAAGCTGGAAGGTCCAAACGAAATGACACAGGATTAAGAATTTCAGAAATCTCATATGGCCCAATGAAACGAGGCTTAAACTTAGGAGAGGAAACCTTCATAGGAACATGAAGAGATGACAACCAAACCAAATCCCCAACCCGAAGTCGGGGACAAACACAGCGCCGGCGGTCAGCGAAACGTTGAGCCTTCTCCTGGGACAATGTCAAATTGTCCACCACATGAGTCCAAATCTGCTGCAACCTGTCCACCACAGTATCCACACCAGGACAGTCCGAAGGCTCAACCTGCCCTGAAGAGAAACGAGGATGGAAACCAGAATTGCAGAAAAAAGGAGAAACCAAAGTAGCCGAGCTGGCCCGATTATTAAGGGCGAACTCAGCCAAAGGCAAAAAGGACACCCAATCATCCTGATCAGCAGAAACAAAGCATCTCAGATATGTCTCCAAAGTCTGATTAGTTCGTTCGGTTTGGCCATTAGTCTGAGGATGGAAAACCGAAGAAAAAGACAAATCAATGCCCATCTTAGCACAAAAGGACCGCCAAAACCTTGAAACAAACTGGGAACCCCTGTCCAAGACGATGTTCTCCGGAATGCCATGCAAACGAACCACATGCTGGAAAAACAATGGCACCAAATCAGAGGAGGAAGGCAATTTAGACAAGGGTACCAAATGGACCATCTTAGAGAAGCGATCACAAACCACCCAAATGACCAACATCCTTTGAGAAACAGGGAGATCAGAAATAAAATCCATGGAAATATGCGTCCAGGGCCTCTTCGGGACCGGCAAGGGCAAAAGCAACCCACTGGCACGAGAACAGCAGGGCTTAGCCCGAGCACAAGTCCCACAGGACTGCACAAAAGAACGCACATCCCGTGACAAAGAAGGCCACCAAAAGGATCTAGCCACCAAATCTCTGGTACCAAAGATTCTAGGATGACCAGTCAACACCGAACAATGAACCTCAGAGATAACTCTACTAGTCCATCTATCAGGGACAAACAGTTTCTCCGTAGGACAACGGTCAGGTCTATCAGCCTGAAACTTCTGCAGCACACGCTGCAAATCAGGGGAGATGGCAGACAAAATTACCCCCTCTTTAAGAATACCCGCCGGCTCCGGAACACCCGGAGATTCAGGCACAAAACTCCTTGACAGGGCATCAGCCTTCACATTCTTAGATCCTGGAAGGTATGAAACCACAAAATCAAAACGGGAGAAAAAGAGCGACCTTCGAGCCTGTCTAGGATTCAACCGTTTGGCAGACTTGAGATAAGTCAAATTCTTGTGATCCGTCAAGACCACCACGCGATGTTTAGCTCCTTCAAGCCAATGTCGCCACTCCTCGAATGCCCATTTCATGGCCAACAACTCTAGATTGCCAACATCATAATTGCGCTCAGCAGGCGAGAATTTTCTAGAAAAGAAGGCACATGGTTTCATCACCGAGCCATCAGAACTTCTTTGCAACAAAACAGCCCCTGCTCCAATCTCAGAAGCATCAACCTCGACCAGAAACGGAAGCGAAACCTCTGGCTGGCACAGCACAGGGGCAGAAGAAAAACGACGCTTCAACTCCTGAAAAGCCTCTACAGCCACAGTGGACCAATTGACCACATCAGCACCTTCTTGGTCAAATCAGTCAACGGTTTAGCAACATTAGAAAAATTAGCGATGAAGCGACGGTAAAAATTAGCAAAGCCCAGGAACTTCTGTAGGCTCTTCACAGATGTTGGCTGAGTCCAATCATAAATGGCCTGGACCTTAACAGGGTCCATCTCGATAGTAGAAGGGGAAAAAATGAAACCCAAAAACGAAACCTTCTGAACTCCAAAAGAGACACATAGACCCCTTTACAAACAAGGAATTAGCACGAAGAACCTGGAACACCATTCTGACCTGCTTCACATGAGACTCCCAATCATCCGAAAAGACCAAAATGTCATCCAAATATACAATCATGAATCTATCCAGGTACTCTCGGAAGATGTCATGCATAAAGGACTGAAACACAGATGGAGCATTAGAAAGCCCGAATGGCATAACCAGGTACTCAAAATGGCCCTCGGGCGTATTAAATGCTGTTTTCCATTCATCGCCCTGTTTAATTCGCACCAGATTATACGCCCCTCGAAGATATATCTTGGTGAACCAACTAGCCCCCTTAATTCGAGCAAACAGATCAGACATCAGCGGCAAAGGATACTGAAATTTGACTGTGATCTTATTAAGAAGGCGGTAATCAATACAAGGTCTTAAAGAGCCATCCTTCTTGGCCACAAAAAAGAACCCTGCTCCCAATGGTGACGACGACGGGCAAATATGACACTTCTCCAAGGATTCCTTTATATAACTCCGCATAGCAGCGTGCTCTGGCACAGATAGATTAAACAGTCGGCCCGTAGGAAACTTACTACCGGGAATCAAATTAATAGCACAATCGCAGTCCCTATGAGGAGTTAGGGCACCGGATTTGGGCTCCTCAAATACATCCCGGTAATCTGATAAAAACTCAGGGACTTCAGAAGGAGTGGAAGGCAAAATTGACAACAATGGAACATCACCATGTACCCCTTGACAACCCCAGCTGGACACAGACATAGATTTCCAATCCAACACTGGATTATGGACCTGTAGCCATGGCAACCCCAAAACAACCACATCATGCAGATTATGCAACACCAAAAAGCGAATATCCTCCTGATGTGTAGGAGCCATGCACATGGTCAATTGCGTCCAGTATTGAGGTTTATTCTTGGCCAAAGGCGTAGCATCAACTCCTCTCAATGGAATAGGATGCTGCAAGGGCTCCAACGAAAAACCACAGCGCCTGGCAAACTCCAAGTCCATCAAATTCAGGGCAGCGCCTGAATCCACAAATGCCATAACAGAATATGACGACAGAGAGCAAATCAGAGTAACGGACAAAAGAAATTTTGACTGTACCGTACCAATGGTGGCAGACCTAGCGAACCGCTTAGTGTGCTTAGGACAATCGGAGATAGCATGAGTGGAGTCACCACAGTAAAAACACAGTCCATTCCGACATCTGTGTTCTTGCAGTTCAGCTCTGGTCAAAGTTCTATCACACTGCATAGGCTCAGGCCTATTCTCAGAGAACACCGCCAAATGGTGTACAGCTTTGCGCTCACGCAAGCGCCGATCGATCTGAATGGCCAATGACATAGACTCATTCAGACCAGCAGGCGTGGGAAATCCCACCATGACATCCTTAAGGGCTTCAGAAAGACCCTTTCTGAAAATTGCCGCCAGGGCACATTCATTCCACTGAGTAAGCACAGACCACTTTCCAAACTTCTGACAGTACACCTCCGCCTCATGCTGACCCTGACACAAAGCCAGCAAGATTTTCTCTGCCTGATCTACGGAATTTGGTTCATCATAAAGCAATCCTAGCGCCAGAAAAAACGCATCAACATCACGCAATGCAGGATCTCCTGGCGCAAGGGAAAATGCCCAGTCTTGAGGGTCACCACGTAATAAAGAAATAATGATTTTTACTTGTTGAGCGGGGTCACCAGAGGAGCGTGGTTTCAAAGCTAGAAACAGTTTACAATTATTTTTGAAATTCAGAAACTTAGATCTATTTCCAGAAAATAAATCAGGAGTAGGAATTCTAGGCTCTAACATCGGATTCTGAACCACAAAATCTTGAATGTTTTGTACCCTTGCAGTGAGATGATCCACACAAGAGGACAGACCTTGAATGTCCATCTCTACACCTGTGTCCTGAACCACCCAAAGGTCTAGGGGAAAAGAAAGACAAAACACAGTGCAAAGAAAAAAATGGTCTCAGAACTTCTCTTATCCCTCTATTGAGATGCATTAATACTTCTGGCCAGCTGTACTGTTATGACCTGGTGGTTAGGAGCACCCGACCTGATAGTTAAACTCATACAGGACGAGCTCTGGGATGTGGGAGCTCTGCTGACCGCAAGCCCTAATCCTATCGCACACACTAGAAATAGCCATGGAGCGCTCCTGACGCTCCCTAGGCGCCTCGTCACAGCCTAAGAGCTAGCTAGCCCTAGAGAAGAAAATAAAGCCTACCTTGCCTCAGAGAAATTCCCCAAAGGAATAGGCAGCCCCTCACATGTAATGACTGTGAGTAAAGATGAAAGTCACAAACGCAGAAATGAGATAGGTTTCAGCAAAGCGAGGCACGACTTACTAAATAGGCAGAGGATAGGAAAGGAATCTTTGCGGTCAGCACAAAAACCTACAAAAGACCACGCAGAGTGTGCAAAAGGGTCCTCCGCACAGACTCACGGTGCGGGGGTGCCACCCTGCATCCCAGAGCTTCCAGCTAGCAAGACAAAATCAAGATAACCAGCTGGACAAAGAAACAAGAACAATAATAACAATCAGGAACTTAGCTTCTGCAGGAGAAGACAGGACACCAGACAGATCCAGGAGCGAACTGAACCAATGCTAAAACATTGACAGCTGGCATGGAGAAACGATCTGAGTGGAGTTAAATAGAGAAGCCAACCAAAGGATAAACCACGTCACCTGTGTAAGGAACCTCAGAAGCAGCAGCTCCACTCACAGCCACCAGAGGGAGCCCACAGACCGAACTCACCGAAGTACCATTCATGACCACAGGAGGGAGCTCGACAACAGAATTCACAACACGCACGGCCATGCGCTAGTATCAAATATGTACGAGCTCAGCGCCAGTGTGGTCGTGTGTGTGGTCAGGGACCCGGCTGAAATAAGCCCCTAGAATGTTGGCACCTCAGGTGAGGAGTTTTTGTGTGTATGCAGTCAGGGACCCGGCTGAAATAAGCCCCTAGAATGCTGGCACCTCCGGCGAGGATTTTCTCATGAGTGAATTCAGGGCTGGCTAACAGCCATTAGAACTCCGGCTCCACCGGAGAGGAGCAGTGTGCTTGCTTTGGACTGCATGACCACTGTCGGCTCTACTCAGTAGCTGTGTCCCCTGTGAGCTAAATAGGCAGAGCGTTCTCTTTTCTACGGGCTCTGTGAAGTAACAGTTTGTTTATGCTAATTTACTTCACCTCCTTACTTAACAGCAGGTTATTTCCTGCACGGTGGATCCCGGGTTGCAAACGCACCTATCTCACCTAATAAATATATTCGGTGCGTTCCACCACCCCTTACACATGATGTGCTTAAACAGTGGAAATCTCCCCAAAAGTTACACTCTTTTAGAAACTAGACCCCTCAGGGAACTTAGATAGATATGTGCTGAGCACCTTGAACCCCCAGGCACTTTACAAAAGTTTATAAGGTATAGCCATAAAAATAAAAAATCATATTTTTCAGAATTTTTTTTATTTTAGCCCTAGTGCTTTATTTTCACAATGGTATCAGGATAAATTGCACCATTCAAATTGTTGTTCAATTTATCCTAACTATGCCGAAACCCCATATGTGGGGGGAAATTACTGTTTAAATGCACAGCAGAGCTCGGAAGGGAAGTAGCGCCATTTGACATTTGAACTCAAAATTTGCTGGACTCACTAGTAAATGCCATGTCCCATTTTCAGAGCCCCAGATGTGCCTAAACAATGGAAACCCCCCATAAGTGACCAGATTTTGGAAACTAGATCAATCAAGGAATGTATGTAGATTTGTGGTGAGCACCTTGAACCCTCAAGTGCTTCACAGACATTTATAACGTAGAGCTTTAAAAATCAAAAATCAAATTTTTCCCACAAAAAAGTTATTTTAGCAGAATTCCTCGTATGTGACCCCATTTTACAAAATACACCTCATGATGAATTAGTCTACGGTTGCAGAGATCATATTGACACCATAGCTGTTTAAAAAAAATTCATTTTAGCCTCAGATTTTACATTTTCACAAGGAGAAATGGGGGGTAAAAATTGCACCAACATTTGTCCCACACTGTCTGCTGAAGGTAGAAATACCCCATATGTGGCTGTAAAGTACTTGTTAGCCATAGGGCGATAATCGGGAGGGACAGAATGCTATTTGCCTCATGGAGTGCAGATTTTCACAGAATAGTTTGTGGACTCCATATACAGAGCCCTAAGTGCTGTTTTTTGCAAGACGAATTGATGTTTTTATTAATACCATTTTGTGTGAAATAAAATTTTTTGATCACTTTCTATTCTTATTTTTGGGAGGCAGAATGAATAAAAATCTGCAATTCGGGAATTTTTTTTTTATTGCCGCTCCGTGTATAGTAAAATTGATAAAGCAGCTTTATTCTTCGGGTCAGTACCATGTCTTTTTACGGTTTTCTCTGAAGGGGTTAACTAGAGGAACATTTTTATTGGACGAGTTGCCACGGATGCGGCGATACCAAACATGTACTGTTTGTGTTTCATTTTTTCACATAAAAAATTTACCTTATTAAAATGTTTATTATTATTTTCCGTGGGGGGGGTTAAAATATTTTTTCTATTTTGCTCTGTGCATGGTCTCAGGGACTTGCCATAGCCTGGTGACCTGGATGTCATCATGACGATTGCAGCATTTAGGGGGTTAAAGTTCCGGGAGTGGTGAAGCACCACTCCTGCACTGAGTTCCGGGTGTCAGCTGTCAGAATCAGGTGACACCCTGAGGCGATCGTGCTGCACAGCCTCTCTGAGTGCAACACTCAGTACGTCCAAGTTTGGTAAGTACCAGCCAACCAAGAAGTATTGAGTACATCTATGGAGGAAAGGGGGCAAACCTCATTTGCATATGAATTAAAACGGCATTTTTTTCAGTCAGGAAGAAACAAGTAGCATCAGTAAAGGTATAGATGATATTACTTTTCTGAAAACATCATGACCATATAAACAGTTTGGGAGTGAGGATTGTTCTGTAAGGTTCCCTTTAAAATCATTAAGCTGCCTCTCGGTACAGACAAAACGGTAAACAGAATGACCAAATTATATTTATGATGATCTTTGATTTTAGATTAATTGAAAAAAAAGCACACAAAAAGTCTATCAACTTTAAGTGTATTCACTTACCGTACTTTAAATTAATATTTCAACTACAAATTATTTTGCCTGCACAAATAATGGTAAATTACATAGAAATCACATAGATGGTTTTCTAGCCTGTTCAGTAATAAATAAACTAGCAGAATGTTATTTCTACCAGTTCTTTGCAGTTTGCTACATACGATCATTAAACATTAAAATTCTGAACTGCAGCGACTTTGAGGCGTATGGCAATGACAGTTGCTATGGATACTATTCTAAAATATTCAATTTGTTTATGTAATAACCTAGAATTCAGTGTTTGAACAACATTAAAATTGTTCTGTGTAATTTGTGATTTTTGGATAGTTTGATTGTTTTTATTTTTTTATTTTCTTAGAGCATTATACTGTTAAATATTGTAAGTAAATTGATTGCTTGGTATCTTCTCGTGCTTTCACAAAGAACACAAAATCATACTTTGTAGCATTTCTAAAACATGGCTACCATTTTATAATCAGAATTAAATCAGTTAATGATTACTTCACATCCAAAAAATGCTTTATCAGGGGGCAGGGCCTGTTTTAGACAAAGTGGGGCACTGAGCAAAACTTTAAAGTGGGGCCCCAAATGTTCACATATTGCACCGTTACACATAAACATTTAGATTCCATTTATATGTACTGAGTTCAGGACGCTAACCGAGCTTGATCGATATTATTTGAGTTGTTTGGACGCTTGTTTCAGGGCCTCTTTAACCCCTTTATGACCAGAGATATTTTTGGTTTTGTGTTTACATTTTTTGCTCCCCTTCTTTCCAGAGCCATAACTTTTTTTATTTTTCCGTTAATATGGCCATGTGAGAGCTTGGTTTTTGCAGGACAAGTTGTACTTTTGAACAACACCATTGATTTTAATATATCTTGTCCTGTAAAATGGGGAATAAAATTTAAAGTGCGGTAAAATTGCAAAAAAGTGCAATCCCACAGTTGTTTATTGTTTTGTTTTTTTACTAGGTTTACTGAATGCTAGAACTGACCTGCCATTATGATTCTCCAGGTCATTTCGAGTTCATGGACTCCAAACATGTCTAGGTTATTTTTATCTAAGTGGTTAAAAAAAAAATTTCCAAACTTTTGGAATTATCAGCAGCCTATCTTCAGCTGCATATCTTCACCGGGCAATGTGCTGCTGAGAACAATGATTTTTGACCCAGCATAAACAATCCAATCACTCAATGAATAGGCAGCATTTTGCTTGTTTAGTATAAGACACCCCTTAGTCCTCCACATAGTATAATGCATTCCATAGTCCTCCTTATGGTATAATGTGTATGATAGTTCTCCAGATTTCATTATGCATAACCCATCGTCCTCTATATAATATAATGTGCCCCATAGTCCTACATATATTATAATGTGCCCCATAGTCCTCCATATACTATAGTGTGCCACATAGTCCTCCATGTAGTGTAATATGCACCATAGTCCTAAATATAGTATAATGTGTACCATAGTCCTCCATATAGTATAATACATTCCCCATAGACCTCCATATAGTATAACAAACTCCCCTTAGTCCTTCATTTGGTATAATACACTCTCAGTCCTCCATATAGTATAATACACTCCTCATAATCCTCCATATTGTATAATGCGCCCACATAGTCCTCCATGTAGTACAATGCACTCCCCATAGTATATTGCACCCCATAGTTCTTCATATAGTATAATGCATTTCCCATAGTCCTCACTACAGTATAATGTAGGTCCCATATAATAAATGCCCCCAAAAGTCCTTGATAGAGTATAATACAGCCCCCCTCATAGTTTAATGCAGCAACCCCATAAAGTATAGTGCAGCCTCCCAATAGAGTTTATTGCAGTCACACCGTAGAGCATAATGTAGCCCTTTCATAGAGTATAATGCAGTCCCCTCATGGACTATAATGCTGCCACCCCCTGGAAAATAATGCAGCCCTCACGTAGAGTTTAATGCAGCCTCCTCATAGAGTATAATGGAGCCCTCCTTGGGGTATAATGCAGCCCCCTCAAACAGTATAATCCAGCCCTCATCCCTACAGTAATAAATAATAATAATAATCTTTATTTATATAGCGCCAACATATTCTGCAGCGCTTTACAGTTTAACAGTTTCAAACACAAAAGTCATGAGTAACAACATTAACAATGCAATAATTAAAGCAAAATAAGACGACCTGCTCGTGAGAGCTTACAATCTGCAATGAGGTGGGGAGATGCAAATTACAGGTGTATATTTACAATGATGTATTTACAATGATGGTCTAGCCATCTTCAGGGGGTTGGGGATAGATGGAAGTAGTGAATGGGTTACACACACACACACAAACATAAAATGACTTTGATTAGTGAAAGTGATAGGCCGCTCTGAACAAATGTGTTTTGAGGGAGCGCAAAAAATTTTCAAATTGTGGATGGTCCTAATATCTTGGGGTAGAGCATTCCAGAGGATTAGCGCAGCATGGGAGAAGTCTTGGAGTCAGGAGTGGGAGGTACGGATTAGTGCAGAGGTTAGTCAAAAGTCGTTTGCAGAGCGCAGCGGTCGGTTAGGCTGATAGACCTAAATGAGGGGGGGAGATGCAAGGGGGTGTGGCATTGTGGAAAGCTTTGTGGATGAGAACAAGTACTTTGAATTGGATTCTATAATGAATGGGCAGCCAGTGTAATGACTGGCGAAGAGCGGACACATCTGAATACCGATTATAAAGGGGATGGGAGAACTACAATACCCAGATAGATTAGCGAAATTAGGATTATTTAGTCTAGAAAAAAGACGACTGAGGGGCGATCTAATAACCATGTCTAAGTATATAAGGGGACAATACAAATATCTCGCTGAGGATTTGTTTATACCAAGGAAGGTGACGGGCACAAGGGGGCATTCTTTGCGTCTGGAGGAGGGAAAGTTTTTCCACCAACATAGAAGAGGATTCTTTACTGTTAGGGCAGTGAGAATCTGGAATTTGTTGCCTGAGGAGGTGGTGATGGCGAACTCAGTCGAGGGGTTCAAGAGAGGCCTGGATGTCTTCCTGGAGCAGAACAATATTGTATCATACAATTATTAGGTTCTGTAGAAGGACGTAAATCTGGGGATTTATTATGATGGAATATAGGCTGAACTGGATGGACAAATGTCTTTTTTCGGCCTTACTAACTATGTTACTATGTTACTATGATTAGCTAGATGGATGACCCTAGCTGCTGCATTAAGGATAGATTGGAGGGGAGTGAGGAGGAGGCCAATTAACAAAGTGTTACAGTAATCCAGGCAGGAGTGGATCAGGGCGACAGTGAGGGATTTTGTTGTTTCCATGGTGAGAAAATGGCGGATTCTAGAGATGTTCTTTAGGTGTAAGTGGCACGAGCAGGCAAGAGATTGTATATGGGATGTGAAGGAGAGATCGGAGTCAAACATAACACCCAGATAGCACGCCTGCTGTTGGGGTGTTATTATGGTGCCACCCATGGAGAGGGAAATGTCAGATTTAGGGAGGTTAGTTGATGGCGGGAGCAGAAGAAGTTCAGTTTTGGGGAGGTAGAGTTTCAGACAGAGAGCGGACATGATGTTGGAGACTGCAGACAGACAGTCACTGGCATTCTGTAGTACAGCGGGGGTAAGGTCAGGGGATGACATGTATAGTTGTGTGTCATTGGCATAAAGATGGTACTGAAAGCCAAATCTGAGGATGATCTGTCCAATTGGGGCACATGTACACTGTGTTCCAATTTATTATGCAAATTGGATTTAAGTGTCATAAATACTTAATTGTTTTGTTTTCCAAATAAACTCATGGATGGTATTGTGTCTCAGGGCTCAATGGATCGCTGAAATCAATCATAAACACATGTGATAATTAGTTTTCCAGGTGATTCTAATTAAAGGAAAGCTACTTAAAAATTATGTTCCACATTATTAGGATGGCAACAGTTTTTAAGTAACATTGGAAAGGAAAAGGATCTCTCTGCTGCCAAAAAGCATCAAATAGTGCAATGCCTTGGTCAAGGGATGAAAACATTAGATATTTCACGAAAACTTAATCGTGATCATCGTACTGTTAAGAGATTTTTTTTCTGATTCTGAGCACAGATGTGTTCATTCTGATAAAGGCATAATGAGGAAGGTTTCTGCCAGGCAAGTTCATCGGATTAAGAGAGCAGCTGCTAAAAAGCCATTACAAACCAGCAAACAGATATTTTAAGCTGCTGGTGCCTCTGGAGTCCCTCGAATCTCAAGGTTCGAGGGACTCAACCTTCAAAGGCTTGCTGTGGTTCATAAACTTACTATTTGGCCACCCCTAAACGGTGTTTACGAGCAGAAATGGTTGCAGTGGGCCCAGACATACATGAAGACTAATTTTCAAACAGTCTTGTTTACTGATGAGTGTCGAGCAACCCTGGATGGTCCAGATGGATGGAGTAGTGGATGGTTGGTGGATGGCCACCATGTCCCAACAAGGCTGTGACGTCAGCAAGGAGGTGGAGGAGTCATATTTTGGGCCGGAATCATGGGGAAACAGCTGGTAGGGCCCTTTAAGGTTCCTGAAGGTGTGAAAATGACCTCTGCAAAGTATATAGAGTGTCTGACTGACAACTTTCTTCCGTGGTATAAAAAGCAGAAACGTGCCTTCAGGAGCAAAATCATCTTCATGCATGACAATGAACCATCTCATGCTGCAAAGAATACCTCTGAGTCATTGGCTGCTATGGGCATAAAAGGAGATAAACTAATGGTGTGGCCACCATCTTCCCCTGACCTCAACCCTATAGAGAACCTTTGGAGTATCATCAAGCAAAAGATCTATGAGGGTGGGAGGCAGTTCACATCAAAACAGCAGCTCTGGGAGGCGATTCTGACTTCATGCAAAGAAATACAAGCAGAAACTCTCCAAAAACTCACAAGTTCAATGGATGCAAGAATAGTGACGGTGATATCAAAAAAGGGTTCCTATGTTAACTTGTAACTTGGCCTGTTAGGATGTTTTGGAGTTAAATAGATTTTTGGTTCAGTGAATGTGACCTCCTAATGCTGCAAATTCAACAATTGAGCATTTTCAGTTCTTTAAAACATATCAAATGTTTAGATATTCTACTGTGCCTAATAATTTGGAGCAGTGCATTTTGAGTTTTTATTCATTTTGGAGATTATACTGTTATCATTGGGAGGTTTCTTCAATAAAATTCGATGTATACTCTTAACAGGTGATGACTTTTATTAGACTGACTGTGATTTGCACCGACCATTTAGGAAAAACAGAGAAAAATATCATTTGCATAATCATTTGAAACATGGTGTACAGTAGAGGGAGTACAGCCACCACGTACTTATTAATATAAATAAAAAAATACAACATTCACCTCTCCTTCCCATTTACCAGCTGCACTGGTCTCTGCAGAGCATCTCAGGAGCTCCACTGCTATGTACAGCATGGCGCACGATGAAGTGACGTCATTGTGCACCCGCTGCATCAGAGGTCGAGGGGAATGATGCAAGAGGGAGAAACATCTGATAATCTCTCCTCCATCATTCCTTTCAACTGTATTAGCATCTATGATGCTGATACAGTTGAATGTGGGGGCGCTGGCGCCGGACCCCTTGACTCACCTGCCCCATAGTGGCTGCATGGCGTGCCGCTATTAGCCTGGGCCCCTGAGGGGGCCCATAGGCAGCTGCTTAGTTGCCTGCCCCTAATGCCAGCCCTGGTTGGGGGTTATATCTTTATACCTGAAAACATTATTCAGATACTAAATAAAGTGTCGAAAAGCTGAAATTTTGGACACAGTTTCACCTCTGAACTGGTATTGGACATATATTTTGTGGAACACAGTTCTGTAGTAGACTAACAGACTCCAAAGTTTCATCTTTTGACAATTTTGCTTCATAGTATTGAATATGAATTTTGGGGTACATCTACATACTGTTTTCATGTATAAAAGCATAACACCCTCTGACTGCTCACCCCTGATGGTTGCCCATTGTTGGGGGGTTTTCCTAATGTGAACTAAACCTAAATCTATATTCCTTATTCTGTTTAGGTATGTACTATATAAGTCATATTAACATATTAAGATTAGAAAAAAAGTATTACTTTTCAGTTATTTAAATACATCCATCCTTTTAATGTTATTGGGCGCTTCAAATTAAACTATAAAACTTGGTGTCTTTAAATAACTGAATAATAATCAAGTTTGGGTCCATGTAATGCCCTGTAGGCTCTGTGTGTCAGCAGATTTTGCCCATTCCCCAGTTTTGGGCAGAAGGGGGGTATGTAGCAAAGCAAGGTAGGTTAGAGTTAAATCCTAGCTCTTCAGATTCTGATTAGATCACCTGGCTAGCTCTGCATATACTGTAACTAAGATAGCTACGATGGCACGATTTGTGACGTTCCAGCGATATATCCGTGACGTTCCAGCGACCTCGCTGTGTCTGACACGCTCCTGCGATCAGGGACCCCGCTGAGAATCGTACGTCGTAGCAGATCGTTTGAAACTTTCTTTCGTCGTCTAGTGTCCCGCTGTGGCGGCATGATCGCATGGTGTAACAAAGGTGTGCACGATATTGTATACGATGTGCGCATAGTAACCAACGGCTTCTACATCACACATACGTCATGAAATTATCGCTCCAGCGTCGTATATTGCAAAGTGTGACAGCAGTCTACAATGCTGGAGCGATATTGTTACGATGCTGGAGCGTCACGGATCGTGCCGTCGTAGCGATCAAAATGCCACTGTGTGACGGTACCCTTAGCCAGCTCAAGGAACCTGACCAGAATCAATGTGCCTTGAAACTAAGGAGAGAGACAGGCTAGGATCCCTCTCTGAGAAGACTTGAGGGAGAATGATGCCATGCCATTCACTCACCAGTGTAACAGAGAGTGGCTCCTGCTACACTTGCAGTCAGTGCTGACTTTCCAGGCACATATGCCTTATATGTGTAATATGTTTACAGGAAAGCTGCTACAGTAACCTGCATGTTGGGTTTAGCTGCTCTATCATTAAGTGAATGCATTTTCTATTACAGTCATCATCTTGGGACTAGCTAGGCCACAAGAGGGAGGAACTACACTATTCACATAATCATATTTATTGTATATCTGGACACCCAAATGAGTGTCTTTTCCGATATCTTTACCCCAAAAGTAGCAATAGTGTGAAATGAGCATGGAAGTCTGAAGTGGAGACGCTTGTCCACTTATTTGAATCATTGACCTGACAATCACCTGTCATTTATGCTATTTAAAATGTGGCCTCCTGATTAACAGTATAACTTCTTTGACTAAAAGTGACCAAGGTTGAAACCGCAGCAGGGGCATGGTAACAATAATTAGCTATATGATTTTTAATTATTAATAAGTAATAATCTTACCACCGATCAGAGCCCCCGGTGTTTCTCACACTCTCATGCAGTTGACAGCATGGGAAACACTCAATGTTTGGTGTGTCAAACCTGAACAGTAACACAGACTTAATGGAGAAGTCTGTGTTCGGTGTCCGTGCCCGAACACTAGGTGTTTAGTATGCACCACGAACTTTACTGTTTGGGTTCGCCCATCTTTAGTGAATACATACTGGACTTGCCAGGCTGGGGCAAAAGTGTCACTGGATAGGGCTGTGCTCAGTGAAGGACAGATAAAATGAACGGAGTGTTCAAGTAAGGTATGCAATATTACTGAAATGTCACTTACAAGTAAAGTGCCACCATGAGTAACCAAAATGTTTGTGCCTCGGGGTAAGGCAGATAAAGAAGTGTGTTATGAAAGGCAATTCAGTATCACAATGGACATGGAGGTCAGAGCACATACAGTGATCTGACAATAACCCAAAATAATAGAACGAGCTCTGAGACGTGGGAACTCTGCAGACCGCAATCCCTGATCCTCTCCAAACACAACTAGAGGCAGCCGTGGATTGCGCCTAAAGCTCCCTATGCAACTCGGCACAGCCTGAGAAACTAACTAGCCTGAAGATAGAAAAAATAAGCCTACCTTGCCTCAGAGAAATACCCCAAAGGAAAAGGCAGCCCCCCACATATAATGACTGTGAGTAAGATGAAAAGACAAATGTAGGGATGAAATAGATTCAGCAAAGTGAGGCCCGATATTCTAGACAGAACAAGGATAGGAAAGATAACTTTGCGGTCTAAAGAACCCTAAAGAAAACCTAGCTATGCAGAGCAGCAGGCCACAGGAATGATCCAGAGAAACACAAGTCCAACACTGGAACATTGACAGGAAGCATGAATCAAAGCATTAGGTGGGGTTAAGTAGAGAAGCACCTAACGACCTCACCAGATCACCTGAGGAAGGAAACTCAGAAGCAGCAGTACCAGTTTCCTCCACAAACGGAAGCTCCCAGAGAGAATCAGCCGAATTACCACTTGTGACCACAGGAGGGAGCTCTGCCACAGAATTCACAACAGTACCCCCCCCCTTGAGGAGGGGTCACCGAACCCTCACCAGAGCCCCCAGGCCGACCAGGATGAGCCACATGAAAGGCACGAACAAGATCGGGAGCATGGACATCAGAGGCAAAAACCCAGGAATTATCCTCCTGAGCATAACCCTTCCATTTAACCAGATACTGGAGTTTCCGTCTTGAAACACGAGAATCCAAAATCTTCTCCACAATATACTCCAATTCCCCCTCCACCAAAACCGGGGCAGGAGGGTCAACAGATGGAACCATAGGTGCCACGTATCTCCGCAACAATGACCTATGGAAGACGTTATGTATGAAAAAAGAATCTGGGAGGGTCAGACGAAAAGACACAGGATTAATAACCTCAGAAATCCTATAAGGACCAATGAAACGAGGTTTAAACTTCGGAGAGGAAACCTTCATAGGAATATGACAAGAAGATAACCAAACCAGATCCCCAACACGAAGTCGGGGACCCACACGGCGTCTGCGATTAGCGAAACGTTGAGCCTTCTCCTGGGACAAGGTCAAATTGTCCACTACATGAGTCCAAATCTGCTGCAACCTGTCCACCACAGTATCCACACCAGGACAGTCCGAAGACTCAACCTGTCCTGAAGAGAAACGAGGATGGAACCCAGAATTGCAGAAAAATGGCGAAACCAAGGTAGCCGAGCTGGCCCGATTATTAAGGGCGAACTCAGCCAAAGGCAAAAAGGACACCCAGTCATCCTGATCAGCAGAAACAAAGCATCTCAGATAGGTTTCCAAGGTCTGATTGGTTCGTTCGGTCTGGCCATTAGTCTGAGGATGAAAAGCCGAGGAAAAAGACAAGTCAATGCCCATCCTACCACAAAAGGCTCGCCAAAACCTCGAAACAAACTGGGAACCTCTGTCAGAAACGATATTCTCTGGAATGCCATGCAAACGAACCACATGCTGGAAGAACAATGGCACCAAATCAGAGGAGGAAGGCAACTTGGACAAGGGTACCAGATGGACCATCTTAGAAAAGCGATCACAGACCACCCAAATGACTGACATCTTTTGAGAGACGGGAAGATCTGAAATAAAATCCATAGAGATATGTGTCCAAGGTCTCTTCGGGACCGGCAAGGGCAAAAGCAACCCACTGGCACGAGAACAGCAGGGCTTAGCCCGAGCACAAATCCCACAGGACTGCACAAAAGAACGCACATCCCGCGACAGAGATGGCCACCAAAAGGATCTAGCCACTAACTCTCTGGTACCAAAGATTCCAGGATGACCAGCCAACACCGAACAATGAACCTCAGAGATCACTTTATTTGTCCACCTATCCGGGACAAACAGTTTCTCCGCTGGACAACGATCAGGTTTATTAGCCTGAAATTTTTGCAGCACCCGCCGCAAATCAGGGGAGATGGCAGACACAATTACTCCTTCCTTGAGTATACCCGCCGGCTCAGATAAACCCGGAGAGTCGGGCACAAAACTATTAGACAGAGCATCCGCCTTCACATTTTTAGAGCCCGGAAGGTACGAAATCACAAAGTCAAAACGGGCGAAAAACAGTGACCAACGAGCCTGTCTAGGATTCAAACGCTTAGCAGACTCGAGATAAGTCAGGTTCTTATGATCAGTCAATACCACCACGCGATGCTTAGCTCCTTCAAGCCAATGACGCCACTCCTTGAATGCCCACTTCATGGCCAGCAACTCTCGGTTGCCCACATCATAATTCCGCTCAGCAGGCGAAAACTTCCTGGAAAAAAAAGCGCATGGTTTCATCACTGAACAATCAGAACCTCTCTGCGACAAAACAGCCCCTGCTCCAATCTCAGAAGCATCAACCTCGACCTGGAACGGAAGAGAAACATCAGGTTGACACAACACAGGGGCAGAAGAAAAACGACGCTTCAACTCTTGAAAAGCTTCCACAGCAGCAGAAGACCAATTGACCAAATCAGCACCCTTCTTGGTCAAATCGGTCAATGGTTTGGCAATACTAGAAAAATTGCAGATGAAGCGACGATAAAAATTAGCAAAGCCCAGGAACTTTTGCAGACTTTTCAGAGATGTCGGCTGAGTCCAGTCATGGATGGCTTGGACCTTAACAGGATCCATCTCGATAGTAGAAGGGGAAAAGATGAACCCCAAAAATGAGACATTCTGCACACCAAAGAGACACTTTGATCCCTTCACAAACAAAGAATTAGCACGCAGGACCTGAAAAACCGTTCTGACCTGTTTCACATGAGACTCCCAATCATCCGAGAAGATCAAAATGTCATCCAAGTACACAATCAGGAATTTATCCAGGTACTGTCGGAAGATGTCATGCATAAAGGACTGAAACACTGATGGAGCATTGGCAAGTCCGAATGGCATCACTAGATACTCAAAATGACCCTCGGGCGTATTAAATGCAGTTTTCCATTCATCGCCTCGCCTGATTCGCACCAGATTACACGCACCACGAAGATCAATCTTGGTGAACCAACTAGCCCCCTTAATCCGAGCAAACAAATCAGATACCAAAGGCAAGGGGTACTGAAATTTAACAGTGATCTTATTAAGAAGGCGATAATCTATACAAGGTCTCAGCGAACCATCCTTTTTGGCTACAAAAAAAAACCCTGCTCCTAATGGCGACGATGACGGGCGAATATGCCCCTTCTCCAGGGATTCCTTCACATAACTGCGCCTAGCGGTGTGCTCAGGCACGGATAAATTAAACAGTCGACCTTTTGGGAATTTACCACCAGGAATCAAATTGATAGCACAATCACAATCCCTATGCGGAGGTAGGGCATCGAATTTGGGCTCATCAAATACATCCCGGTAATCAGACAAGAACTCTGGAACCTCAGAAGGGGTGGATGACAAAATTGACAAAAATGGAACATCACCATGTACCCCCTGACAACCCCAGCTGGACACCGACATGGATTTCCAATCCAATACTGGATTATGGGCTTGTAGCCATGGCAACCCCAACACGACCACATCATGCAGATTATGCAACACCAGAAAGCGAATATCCTCCTGATGTGCAGGAGCCATGCACATGGTCAGCTGGGTCCAGTATTGAGGCTTATTCTTGGCCAAAGGCGTAGCATCAATACCTCTCAATGGAATAGGACACTGCAAGGGCTCCAAGAAAAACCCACAACGCTTAGCATATTCCAAGTCCATCAAATTCAGAGCAGCGCCTGAATCCACAAACGCCATGACAGAATATGATGACAAAGAGCAGATCAAGGTAACGGGCAGAAGAAATTTTGACTGTACCGTACCAATGGTGGCAGACCTAGCGAACCGCTTAGTGCGCTTAGGACAATCAGAGATAGCATGAGTGGAATCACCACAGTAGAAACACAGCCCATTCAGACGTCTGTGTTCTTGCCGTTCAACTCTGGTCAAAGTCCTATCGCACTGCATAGGCTCAGGTTTAAGCTCAGGTAATACCGCCAAATGGTGCACAGATTTACGCTCACGCAAGCGTCGACCGATCTGAATAGCCAAAGACATAGACTCATTCAAACCAGCAGGCATAGGAAATCCCACCATGACATCCTTAAGGGCTTCAGAGAGACCCTTTCTGAACATAGCTGCCAGCGCAGATTCATTCCATTGAGTGAGCACTGACCATTTTCTAAATTTCTGGCAATATACCTCTATCTCATCCTGACCCTGACAAAGAGCCAGCAAATTCTTTTCTGCCTGATCCACTGAATTAGGTTCATCGTACAGCAATCCGAGCGCCAGGAAAAACGCATTGATATTACTTAATGCAGGATCTCCTGGCGCAAGAGAAAATGCCCAGTCCTGAGGGTCGCTGCGCAAAAAAGAAATAATAATCAAAACCTGTTGAACTAGATCACCAGAGGAATGAGGTTTCAAGGCCAGAAATAACTTACAATTATTTTTGAAACTCAGAAACTTAGTTCTATCTCCAAAAAACAAATCAGGAATAGGAATTCTTGGTTCTAACATAGATTTCTGATCAATAGTGTCTTGAATCTTTTGTACTCTTGCCGAGAGCTGATCCACAAATGAAGACAGACTTCTAATGTCCATCGCTACACCTGTGTACTGAACCACCCAAATGTCTAGGGGAAAAAAAAAGACAAAACACAAAGCCAAGAAAAAAAAATGGCCTCAGAACTTCTTTTTTCCCTCTATTGAGAATCATTAGTACTTTTGGCTTCCTGTACTGTTATGAAAGGCAATTCAGTATCGCAATGGACATGGAGGTCAGAGCACATACAGTGATCTGACAATAACCCAAAATAATAGAACGAGCTCTGAGACGTGGGAACTCTGCAGACCGCAATCCCTGATCCTCTCCAAACACAACTAGAGGCAGCCGTGGATTGCGCCTAAAGCTCCCTATGCAACTCGGCACAGCCTGAGAAACTAACTAGCCTGAAGATAGAAAAAATAAGCCTACCTTGCCTCAGAGAAATACCCCAAAGGAAAAGGCAGCCCCCCACATATAATGACTGTGAGTAAGATGAAAAGACAAACGTAGGGATGAAATAGATTCAGCAAAGTGAGGCCTGATATTCTAGACAGAACGAGGATAGGAAAGATAACTTTGCGGTCTACACAAAACCCTAAAGAAAACCACGCAAAGGGGCAAAAAGACCCTCCGTACCGAACTAACGGCACGGAGGTACACCCTTTGCGTCCAAGAGCTTCCAGCAAAACAAATAGACAAGCTGGACAGAAAAAATAGCAACAAATAGCAAAGAAGCACTTAGCTATGCAGAGCAGCAGGCCACAGGAATGATCCAGAGAAACACAAGTCCAACACTGGAACATTGACAGGAAGCATGAATCAAAGCATTAGGTGGGGTTAAGTAGAGAAGCACCTAACGACCTCACCAGATCACCTGAGGAAGGAAACTCAGAAGCAGCAGTACCAGTTTCCTCCACAAACGGAAGCTCCCAGAGAGAATCAGCCGAAGTACCACTTGTGACCACAGGAGGGAGCTCTGCCACAGAATTCACAACAGAAGTGAACACTGTTTTGTACCTGCTAACTCTTGCACATACATCACACAAGTTTCTTTGGTAAAGACTTTTATTTTTATATAATGGGCTGCTTTTGTCCATGTCATTGTAATCCATTGAATGCACCAGCTACACACATGCTCAGAGGAACCCTTTTTTACTGAGACCCTTACACTACATGTACACTAAGGCCGGCGTCACACTGGCGCTTTAAATGGCCGAGTGCAATGCGATAAAAAATCGCATTGCACTCGGACCAATGTTAAGCTATGGGGCAGCTCCCACCAGCCGACTTTTTGTCGGCCGTTTTCCTTGGTCGGAGACAATCGCAGCATGCGGTGATTGTCATGGATCGAGGAAAACTCTCGGCTCACTCGCACCCATATAAGCCTATGGGTGCGAGTGAGACAGCGCACACCACTCAGATATCATCCGAGTGCTGTGCGTTATAAGCGAACCCCAGGAATGGAGGAGATGGAGAAATTCATTTCTCCGCCTCCTCCTCCGCAGTTGTGCTCCAATCCTCCCTGTGCGAGAGAATCGGAGCACAGACGCATGACACTCGGCTCCTGCTCTGCTGCGAGCAGGAGCCGAGTGTCATTAGCATATCGCATCCGATGATCTCGCATCGGATACAATACGCCAGTGTGATGCCGGCCTAAGTGGTAAAAATGAACAACCAACTGAGGACTGTGGGTCTTGGATGACCAGTCGGCAGAATTTTTCTGTCACTTTCTCCTTTCCCAGCTACCCATGACTTCCAGGTTTTTCCCTATACACACATGTGAAGAGAGCTGTCAGTCAATGGAATTTTCAGAGCATTTTTAAAAAAAAAAAAACACAGAACTTCAGAGTTAAACATACATGGCAGCAGTAATGCAGCTAGATTCTGTCTCTTGCTGCCCGTGGTTTGTGCTGCATGAATCAGCTGCCAGGTTCAGTTTATGCTTCTCCTAGCCCTAAAAAATGTTCCTGTGTAAACCAGGCCTGCAATAACGCAGCCCATGTCAAATTCCTGCTGCACAAACCACTGGCAGCATGGAATGTTCTCTTTAAAAATCATGCGCAGATAACAAATCATGCATTTTAAAGTGATCTTAACATTTTAACAATCATATAAAACATTACAAATATATTGAACTTAGGGATACAAATAATAATGAAGGAATCTATCCCACATTTTATTATATCGCTAAGTTTTTCCATAGTTTAAATTGCATTAATAGTTAACAAGTCCCAACAGTATTATCACGGGTTCCTTTATGACAATTATTCTTTAACACAGCTGGCTTATTTCTTTAATTATAATACATTTCATGAATCATTAGTCAGACAACCAATTATCAATGAGATGTTAAAATGCAGAGATTTTGAAAAGGGGAAGCAGCGCAAGCTATCCATCCTCCATCATGATGTCCTCTCTGCTTGGCACTCATTACTCAAGAGTAGTGGATCAAAAATTGGTTTGGCTTCAATGAAGGACATTTAATTGAATCAAGATCCGGCAATGTACTGAATAGTATTTTTTGACATTTAGCTGCATGGCTGTAAATTAGTTCAGGTCCAGATTTGTGAAGGCAAGACCCAGGGAGGAAGCTGCTTATTTGTTAAGATCTGGTGACCCTTCACAATGTTGAAGGTCACTCACTTTTCCTTATATCAGTACTTAAAGTGAGAAGTATAATCCTGGTGCTAGTGTAATTGTGTATAGCTACAGCTGCAAAATATGGTTAATATTCATAATTTAATATTAATATTGAATTAAAATCAACATAAATTAAGAGTTGCCTTTTATGGTCTGCTAAGCAATATCAGTAGGGCCCTTGCATGATCATTTGTTCAGAAAGCATGTCACAAAAAAGCTTATTTTACTATAAATAATGTAGAATACTATCAAAGATGCCAAATATAATCCTAACTCAATTTGTGTTGTAACTTGTAATCAGGAGAAAGCATGTCCACATCTATGAGAATTAATCTTAAATCAATCTAAGCAATCAATGACACATTTTGTAAACCAGTGAGGTTGAAATTAAGACATTCGGAATGCATGGCCGTATCATGCAGATGAAGTGTAAATATCCTTGAGTTCTCCATGACAAGGTCACAATATAGTTTCAGGGTTTGGAAGACCTTTCATCTCTGTCCTACACAGTTAACGTAATGTTCTTACACTAAAGCGCTGACTGCTAAATATCACTGCGGGTACGTTTGCATAAGATGTGTTCAGTGAGATATTTACATTTTTGAATCTTTTTATAATTAGAAGCCAACTGTACATTACGGGAATATATGACAACTTAATAAACTGTAATGTTCTGGAACAAAACTACATGTCTGTGCATATAATAGCTAAAGTATAATAGGACATGTTCTCTAAGCAGGGAGTAAAAACAATTTTTACCTTGTATGCTCTTTCCTCCACAATGGAAAAGGCTGACTGAACATCATCCTCAACAACATTGGAGAAATTAACTTTACAATTTATTTCTTATAATATACATTAAATGGAGAAAAGTATAGGCACATACCTCTTAATCATTGAAGTCTGGTTTTTCATTTAGTCTCATTGCCACCAGTTTCTAAGATTCCACACTTAGAATTGTAGTCTGCTTTTAATAACATTTATGAAACAATGAGTCATTTTAAAAACTTTACTTAATTTGAGTGTAAGGGTATGTGCACACGTTGCGGAAAGGTGTGCAGATTTTTCCGCACTGATTTTTGGTAAATCCGCAGGAAATCCGCACTGCGGATCTACTGTGGAATTACCGCGGATTTACCACGGTGGTTTTGCTGCAGAATCCGCACAAAGAATTGACATGCTGCAGAATAAACAACGCAGCACTTCCACACATTTTTTTCCGCAGCATGTGCACTGTGGATTTTGTTTTCCATAGGTTTACATGGTACTTTAAACTCATGGAAAACTGCTGCGAATCCGCAGCGGCCAATCCGCTGCAGAACCGCAGCAAGATTTGCAATGTGTGCCCATACCCTAAAACTTTAATAAGGTGCCACCATTGTAACAAGTCAGTACATAAAATTTCTTCACTCCTAAATATTCAAATATGAGTGAAAAAAATGAAAGAATTTAGGAACCACAGTAACTCAGTCACAAATTGGCCGACAATGTAAAGTTACAGAGTGGGGTCGTCAAGTGCTGGAAAGCTGACAATGCTTACTTGACTCAAAAATTGCAGAGTTTGAAACTTCCTTTGGAATTACCATATGCACAAAAAATGTATCAGGGCTTGAGTTTCTATGAGCAAATAACTTAATGCAAGAATTGCACCACCAATCACAATGCCAAGTTTCGGATAGAATGGTGTAAAGCATGCCACCACTGAAATCATGAGCAGTGGAAACAGGTTCAGTTAAGTGTAAAAATCATTATTCTCTACCTGGCAGTCTGATAGGTGAGTCTAGTCGCATAATGTTATATCCATTAGCAGACGATTGGATGAGTTTTCTTCTGGGAGAATTTGACTGGTCCACACAAAGCCTTGACCTCAACCTAATGGGACACTTTTGCAATTAACTAGAAAAGAGACCCTATTGTCAATCATTATTGTCTTCCTTCTTAGATGCTCTTCTGGTTGAATGGGAAAGAATTCCCACAGACAGATTCCAAAGTCTTGTAGAAATCTTTCCCTTTCGAGTAGAAACTGTTATAGCTGTAAAGTAGCTATCAATTCATTATTATTGCCTGTGGATTTATTATGGGATGTCAAAAAAGCTCCTTTAGGCCTCTTTCACACGTCAGTGTCTCCGGTACGTGTAGTGACAGTTTTTTCACGTACTGGAGACACTGACATACGTAGACCCATTCAAATGAATGGGTCTATGCACATGACTCCGTGTTTTCACAGACCATGTGTCCGTGTTGAAAACACGGAGACAAGTCTGTTTTTCTCTGGCAGCACGGTCTGCAAAGCATCCTGCACACGTGCAAATGGAGAACAGTGTGCACTCTCCTCCATGTGCATGTACTGCCTGCAGGAGAGACAGCGCTACAGTAAGCGCTGTCCCCCCTGCGTGTGGTGCTGAAGGCGGCATTCATCTCTTCTCCCTTGCAGGAGAGAAGGGATGAAAGATCAAGTTTTTTGGGGTTAAAATAAAGTTTGGGGGTCACCTCCCGCCTCCCATTTCCCGTGCTCCCGCCCGCTTGCCGAGAAATACTCATCCAGCTCCTGCGATGCCTGCTCTCAGAGCCGGTAGCCTGTCCTGCACATATTCATCACTGTAATGAGCGGTACCACATGACTGCTGACACAGGACAAGCTGTGTTGTGAATTCTGTGGCTGAATTCACTCCTGTGGTCACAAGTGGTACTGCAGCTTCTGGGCTTCCTCCCTCAGGTGTTCTGGTGAGCTCGTTGGCTGCCTTGTTATTTAACTCCACCTGATTCTGTCTTCCTTGCTCCTTGTCAATGTTCCAGTGTTGGATCTGAGCTTCTGGATCTTTCCTGTGGCCTGCTGCTCTGCTAGATAAGTGCTTCTTTGCTTTTGTTGCTGTTTTTTCTGTCCAGCTTGTCTATTCGTTTTTGCTGGAAGCTCTGAGACGCAAAGGGTGTACCGCCGTGCCGTTAGTTCGGCACGGTGGGTCTTTTTGCCCCCTTTGCGTGGTTTTTTGCTTTAGGGTTTTTTGTAGACTGCAAAGTTCTCTTTGCTATCCTCGCTCTATCTAGAATATCGGGCCTCACTTTGCTGAATCTATTTCATCCCTACGTTTTGTCTTTTCATCTTGCTAACAGTCATTATATGTGGGGGGCTGCCTTTTCCTTTGGGGTATTTCTCTGAGGCAAGTCAGGCTTGTATTTCTATCTTCAGGCTAGTCAGTTCCTCAGGCTGTGCCGAGTTGCATAGGTAGTGTCAGGCGCAATCCACAGCTGCCTTTAGTTGTGTGTAGGATAGGTTCAGGTAATGCGGTCTACAGAGATTCCACGTCTCAGAGCTCGTTCTATTGTTTTTGGGTTTTTGTCAGATCACTGTATGTGCTCTGATTACTGGCACACTGTGTTACTGGATTGCCTTCATAACAAAGCTGCTGGCGCTGAGAGCAGACATCGCAGGTCTTTTTGCCCCCTTTGCGTGGTTTTTTGCTTTAGGGTTTTTTGTAGACTGCAAAGTTCTCTTTGCTATCCTCGCTCTATCTAGAATATCTGAATCTATTTCATCCCTACGTTTTGTCTTTTCATCTTGCTAACAGTCATTATATGTGGGGGGCTGCCTTTTCCTTTGGGGTATTTCTCTGAGGCAAGTCAGGTTTGTATTTCTATCTTCAGGCTAGTCAGTTCCTCAGGCTGTGCCGAGTTGCATAGGTAGTGTCAGGCGCAATCCACCGCTGCCTTTAGTTGTGTGTAGGATAGGTTCAGGTATTGCGGTCTACAGAGATTCCACGTCTCAGAGCTCGTTCTATTGTTTTTGGGTTTTTGTCAGATCACTGTATGTGCTCTGATTACTGGCACACTGTGTTACTGGATTGCCTTCATAACAGTACAAGGAGCCAAAACTAATGATTCTCAATAGAGGGAAAAAAGAAGTTCTGACATCATTTTTTTTTCTCAGCTCTGTGTTCGGTCTTTTTTTTCCCCTAGACATTAGGGTGCTTCAGGACACAGCTGTGGACATGGATATTCAGGCTCTGTGCTCTTCAATGGATAATCTCGTTATAAATGTACAAAAGATTCAAGATACAATTGATCAGAAATCTATGCTAGAACCAAGAATTCCTATTCCTGATTTGTTTTTTGGTGATAGAACTAAGTTTCTGAGCTTCAAAAATAATTGTAAGCTATTTCTGGCCTTGAAACCTCATTCTTCTGGTAATTCAGTTCAACAGGTTTTGATTATTATTTCTTTTTTGCGCGGCGACCCTCAGGACTGGGCATTTTCTCTTGCGCCAGGAGACCCTGCATTAAGTGGTGTTGATGCGTTTTTCCTGGCGCTCGGATTGCTGTACGATGAGCCTAATTCAGTGGATCAGGCTGAGAAAAATTTGCTGGCTTTGTGCCAGGGTCAGGATGATATAGAAGTATATTGTCAGAAATTTAGGAAGTGGTCAGTACTCACTCTGTGAAATGAATCAGCGCTGGCAGCTTTGTTCAGAAAGGGTCTCTCTGAGGCTCTTAAGGATGTCATGGTGGGTTTTCCTATGACTGCTGGTTTGAATGAGTCTATGTCTTTGGCCATTCAGATCGGTCGTCGCTTGCGCGAGCGTAAATCTGTGCACCATCTGGCGGTATTGTCTGAGATTAAACCTGAGCCTATGCAGTGCGATAGGACTATGACCAGAGTTGAACGGCAAGAACACAGACGTCTGAATGGTCTGTGTTTCTACTGTGGTGATTCCACTCATGCTATTTCTGATTGTCCTAAGCGCACTAAGCGGTTCGATAGGTCTGCCGTCATTGGTACTGTACAATCCAAATTCCTTCTGTCCATTACCTTGTTATGCTCTTTGTCATCGTATTCTGTCATGGCGTTTGTGGATTCAGGCGCTGCCCTGAATCTGATGGATTTGGATTATGCTAAACGTTGTGGGTTTTTCTTGGAGCCTTTGCGGTGTCCTATTCCGTTGAGAGGAATTGATGCTACACCTTTGGCCAAGAATAAACCTCAGTACTGGGCCCAGCTGACCATGTGCATGGCTCCTGCACATCAGGAAGTTATTTGCTTTCTGGTGCTACATAATCTGCATGATGTGGTCGTGTTGGGGTTGCCATGGCTACAAACCCATAATCCAGTATTGGATTGGAACTTTATGTCGGTATCCAGCTGGGGTTGTCAGGGGGTACATGGTGATGTTCCATTTTTGTCTATTTCGTCATCCACTCCTTCTGAGGTCCCAGAGTTCTTGTCTGATTATCAGGATGTATTTGAAGAGCCCAAGTCCGATGCCCTACCTCCGCATAGGGATTGTGATTGTGCTATCAATTTGATTCCTGGTAGTAAATTCCCTAAAGGTCGTTTATTTAATTTATCCGTGCCTGAACACACCGCTATGCACAGTTATGTGAAGGAATCCCTGGAGAAGGGACATATTCGCCCATCGTCATCACCACTGGGAGCAGGGTTCTTTTTTGTAGCCAAGAAGGATGGTTCGCTGAGACCGTGTATTGATTACCGCCTTCTTAATAAGATCACTGTTAAGTTTCAGTATCCCTTGACATTGTTATCTGACTTGTTTGCTCGGATTAAGGGGGCTAGTTGGTTCACTAAGATAGATCTTCGTGGTGCGTATAATCTGGTGAGAATCAGGCAAGGAGATGAATGGAAAACGGCATTTAATACGCCTGAGGGTCATTTTGAGTATCTAGTGATGCTGTTTGGACTTGCCAATGCTCCATCTGTTTTTCAGTCTTTTATGCATGACATCTTCCGTGAGTATCTGGATAAATTCCTGATTGTTTACTTGGATGACATTTTGATCTTCTCAGATGATTGGGAGTCTCATGTGAAGCAGGTCAGAATGGTTTTCCAGGTCCTGCGTGCTAATTCTTTGTTCGTGAAGGGATCTAAGTGTCTCTTCGGTGTGCAGAAAGTTTCATTTTTGGGGTTCATCTTTTCCCCTTCTACTATCGAGATGGATCCGGTTAAGGTCCAAGCCATCCAGGATTGGACTCAGCCGACATCTCTGAAAAGTCTGCAAAAGTTCCTGGGCTTTGCTAATTTTTATCGTCGCTTCATCTGTAATTTTTCTAGCATTGCCAAACCATTGACCGATTTGACCAAGAAGGGTGCTGATTTGGTCAATTGGTCTTCTGCTGCTGTGGAAGCTTTTCAGGAATTGAAGCATCGTTTTTGTTCTGCCCCTGTGTTGTGTCAACCAGATGTTTCTCTTCCGTTCCAGGTCGAGGTTGATGCTTCTGAGATTGGAGCAGGGGCGGTTTTGTCACAGAGAGGTTCTGGTTGCTCAGTGTTGAAACCATGTGCGTTCTTTTCCAGGAAGTTTTCTGCTGCTGAGCGTAATTATGATGTGGGCAACTGACAGTTGCTGGCCATGAAGTGGGCATTCGAGGAGTGGCGTCATTGGCTTGAAGGAGCTAAGCATCGCGTGGTGGTATTGACTGATCATAAGAACCTTACTTATCTCGAGTCTGCCAAGCGCTTGAATCCTAGACAGGCCCGTTGGTCGTTATTTTTTGCTCGCTTCGATTTTGTGATTTCGTACCTTCCGGGCTCTAAAAATGTGAAGGCGGATGCTCTGTCTAGGAGTTTTGTGCCCGACTCTCCGGGTTTATCTGAGCCAGCGAGTATCCTCAAGGAAGGAGTCATTGTGTCTGCCATCTCCCCTGATTTGCGGCGAGTGTTGCAAAAATTTCAGGCTAATAAACCTGATCGTTGTCCGGCCGAGAAACTGTTCGTCCCTGATAGGTGGACTAGTAAAGTTATCTCTGAACTTCATTGTTCGGTGTTGGCTGGTCATCCAGGAATCTTTGGTACCAGAGAGTTAGTGGCTAGATCCTTCGGGTGGCCATCTCTGTCACGGGATGTACGTACTTTTGTGCAGTCCTGTGGGATTTGTGCTAGGGCTAAGCCCTGCTGTTCACGTGCCAGTGGGTTGCTTTTGCCCTTGCCGGTCCCGAAGAGGCCTTGGACACATATTTTGATGGATTTCATTTCTGACCTTCCCGTTTCTCAAAAGATGTCAGTCATTTGGGTGGTCTGTGATCGCTTTTCTAAAATGGTCCATCTGGTGCCCTTGGTTAAATTGCCTTCCTCCTCTGATTTGGTGCCTTTGTTCTTCCAGCATGTGGTTCGTTTGCATGGCATTCCTGAGAATATTGTTTCTGACAGAGGTTCCCAGTTTGTTTCAAGGTTCTGGCGAGCCTTTTGTGGTAGGATGGGCATTGACCTATCTTTTTCCTCGGCTTTCCATCCTCAGACTAATGGCCAGACCGAACGAACCAATCAGACCTTGGAAACATATCTGAGATGTTTTGTTTCTGCAGACCAGGATAATTGGGTGTCCTTTTTGCCGTTGGCTGAGTTCGCTCTTAATAATTGGGCCAGCTCGGCTACCTTGGTCTCTCCATTTTTCTGCAATTCTGGGTTCCATCCTCGTTTCTCTTCAGGACAGGTTGAGTCTTCGGACTGTCCTGGTGTGGATTCTGTGGTGGACAGGTTGCAGCAGATCTGGACTCAGGTAGTGGACAATTTGACCTTGTCCCAGGAGAAGGCTCAACTTTTCGCTAATCGCAGACGCCGTGTGGGTCCCCGACTTCGTGTTGGGGATCTGGTTTGGTTATCTTCTCGTCATATTCCTATTAAGGTTTCCTCTCCTAAATTTAAACCTCGTTTTATTGGTCCGTATAGGATTTCTGAGATTCTCAATCCTGTGTCCTTTCGTCTGACCCTCCCGGACTCCTTTTCCATACATAATGTATTCCATAGGTCGTTGTTGCGGAGATACGTGGCACCTATGGTTCCATCTGTTGAGCCTCCTGCCCCTGTTTTGGTGGAGGGGGAATTGGAGTATATTGTGGAGAAAATTTTGGATTCTCGTGTCTCTAGACGGAAACTCCAGTATCTGGTTAAATGGAAGGGTTATGCTCAGGAAGATAATTCCTGGGTTTTTGCCTCTGATGTCCATGCTCCAGATCTTGTTCGTGCCTTTCATGTGGCTCATCCTGGTCGGCCTGGGGGCTCTGGTGAGGGTTCGGTGACCCCTCCTCAAGGGGGGGGTACTGTTGTGAATTCTGTGGCTGAATTAACTCCTGTGGTCACAAGTGGTACTGCAGCTTCTTGGCTTCCTCCCTCAGGTGTTCCGGTGAGCTCGTTGGCTGCCTTGTTATTTAACTCCACCTGATTCTGTCTTCCTTGCTCCTTGTCAATGTTCCAGTGTTGGATCTGAGCTTCTGGATCTTTCCTGTGGCCTGCTGCTCTGCTTAGATAAGTGCTACTTTGCTTTTGTTGCTGTTTTTTCTGTCCAGCTTGTCTATTCGTTTTTGCTGGAAGCTCTGAGACGCAAAGGGTGTACCGCCGTGCCGTTAGTTCGGCACGGTGGGTCTTTTTGCCCCCTTTGCGTGGTTTTTTGCTTTAGGGTTTTTTGTAGACTGCAAAGTTCTCTTTGCTATCCTCGCTCTATCTAGAATATCGGGCCTCACTTTGCTGAATCTATTTCATCCCTACGTTTTGTCTTTTCATCTTGCTAACAGTCATTATATGTGGGGGGCTGCCTTTTCCTTTGGGGTATTTCTCTGAGGCAAGTCAGGCTTGTATTTCTATCTTCAGGCTAGTCAGTTCCTCAGGCTGTGCCGAGTTGCATAGGTAGTGTCAGGCGCAATCCACAGCTGCCTTTAGTTGTGTGTAGGATAGGTTCAGGTAATGCGGTCTACAGAGATTCCACGTCTCAGAGCTCGTTCTATTGTTTTTGGGTTTTTGTCAGATCACTGTATGTGCTCTGATTACTGGCACACTGTGTTACTGGATTGCCTTCATAACAAAGCTGCTGGCGCTGAGAGCAGACATCGCAGGAGCTGGGTGAGTATTTCTCGGCAAGCGGGCGGGTGCACGGGGGATGGGAGGCGGGAGGTGACCCCCAAACTTTATTATTAAACAAAAAAATGCAATCTTTCATCCCTTCTCTCCTGCAAGCACTGCTTTCAGCCAAGCAGGACAGAAGAGATGAATGCCGGCTTCAGCACCACAAGCAGGGGACAACGCTTACTGTAGTGCTGTCTCTCCTGCACGGTCCATGTGGTCCTCAGGCGGCACCCAAGCGGCACACGGCTGCCGCGCGTGTGACACACTGATGTGCCACATGAGCACATGGACACACAGACATGGATAACTCCGGTACCATTTTCTCCAGTACCGGAATTATCTGGACATGTGAAACCGGCCTTAGTGTAATGAAAGGCTGCCCCTTCTTGCATTGGTGCTTTACCAATTCTTTGCCAAACATAGGCATAATCTGTACAGTGAAGTTTTGCACGTTCATGGCCATCGATAGTTGTCAGCATTGGTTACATATTACAAAGGTAGAGTATAGGCATCAGTTTGCTTTAGTTAAACTACAAGTATACAGTAATTAAGCAGTATATTAATTAGAATATTAAAATCAACTTCTTCCCATATGAAAGTGAAGATACTTTCCCACTACATATACAGTTAGGGCCAGAAATATTTGGACAGTGACACAAGTTTTGTTATTTTAGCTGTTTACAAAAACATGTTCAGAAATACAATTATATATATAATATGGGCTGAAAGTGCACACTCCCAGCTGCAATATGATAGTTTCCACATCCAAATCGGAGAAAGGGTTTAGGAATCATAGCTCTGTAATGCATAGCGTCCTCTTTTTCAAGGGACCAAAAGTAATTGGACAATGGACTCTAAGGGCTGCAATTAACTCTGAAGGCGTCTCCCTCGTTAACCTGTAATCAATGAAGTAGTTAAAAGGTCAGGGGTGGATTCCAGGTGTGTGGTTTTGCATTTGGAAGCTGTTGCTGTGAGCAGACAACATGCGGTCAAAGGAACTCTCAATTGAGGTGAAGCAGAACATCCTGAGGCTGAAAAAAAAGAAAAAAATCCATCAGAGAGATAGCAGACATGCTTGGAGTAGCAAAATCAACAGTTGGGTACATTCTGAGAAAAAAGGAATTGACTGGTGAGCTTGGGAACTCAAAAAGGCCTGGGCGTCCACGGATGACAACAGTGGTGGATGATCGCCGCATACTTAATTTGGTGAAGAAGAACCCGTTCACAACATCAACTGAAGTCCAGAACACTCTCAGTGAAGTAGGTGTATCTGTCTCTAAGTCAACAGTAAAGAGAAGACTCCATGACAGTAAATACAAAGGGTTCACATCTAGATGCAAACCATTCATCAATACCAAAAATAGACAGGCCAGAGTTAAATTTGCAGAAAAACACCTCAAGAAGCCAGCTCAGTTCTGGAAAAGTATTCTATGGACAGATGAGACAAAGATCAACCTGTACCAGAATGATGGGAAGAAAAAAGTTTGGAGAAGAAAGGGAACGGCACATGATCCAAGGCACACCACATCCTCTGTAAAACATGGTGGAGGCAACGTGATGGCATGGGCATGCATGGCTTTCAATGGCACTGGGTCACTTGTGTTTATTGATGACATAAGAGCAGACAAGAGTAGCCGGATGAATTCTGAAGTGTACCGGGATATACTTTCAGCCCAGATTCAGCCAAATGCTGCAAAGTTGATTGGACGGCGCTTCATAGTACAGATGGACAATGACCCCAAGCATACAGCCAAAGCTACCCAGGAGTTCATGAGTGCCAAAAAGTGGAACATTCTGCAATGGCCAAGTCAATCTCCAGATCTAAACCCAATTGAGCATGCATTTCACTTGCTGAAATCCAGACTTAAGACGGAAAGACCCACAAACAAGCAAGACCTGAAGGCTGCGGCTGTAAAGGCCTGGCAAAGCATTAAGAAGGAGGAAACCCAGCGTTTGGTGATGTCCATGGGTTCCAGACTTAAGGCAGTGATTGCCTCCAAAGGATTTGCAACAAAATATTGAAAATAAAAATATTTTGTTTGGGTTATGTTTATTTGTCCAATTACTTTTGACCTCCTAAAATGTGGAGTGTTTGTAAAGAAATGTGTACAATTCCTACATTTTCTATCAGATATTTTTGTTCAACCCTTCAAATTAAACGTTACAATCTGCACTTGAATTCTGTTGTAGAGGTTTCATTTCAAATCCAATGTGGTGGCATGCAGAGCCCAACTCGCGAAAATTGTGTCACTGTCCAAATATTTCTGGCCCTAACTCTAGTTGTTTCATTGTTTCAGTCAGTGGTCTAAAGGGTAAGATTTCTGCTGGTGGAAATAGACATGCCTGACATGCCAATGTAATGGGACTTATAGGTCTTGCAATACTCCTATGGGAAATTAAATATGCAAATTGCCTCTTCAGAGAAGAAAAAAACTTAAAGTCTAGTGCCACCTATGGAAAGTAGCAATAGTAAAATTCTATATTGACCCTTTAACAAGCCTTATAACATGACTTAGGATAAAAGCCAAAACAGAATGTCTGTTACATCTCTTCAGTGATAAGCAACAGATCTGACTTGGCTGGATAAGAAACCTCTGACTGGGGTCTATCTGTATTTGCAGACACCTGTTTCAGGGTTTTTGCCTAATGCAAATACCGTCCTAGATTTGTAAATGTGACCTCAATCTATCTGATTGAGTGAACATGATTTTTATTGGTGGTAACTAGAGTTGAGCGACCTTGACCTTTTTAGAGTCGCGCCGAGTTTCGCGAAACCCGACTATCTCAAAAGTCGGGTCGAGTGAAATCGGCCGATTATGACCTAAAGTCGGGATCGACCGAAACACGAAACCCAATGCAAGTCAATGGGGCAGCATAGTCGGCAGTGAGTGGGGGCCAGGAAAACACCTAGAGTGCCCATTTTAATGTCAAAACCATCCATTCTTCTTAATGAAGCTTTTCAAGCGTAATTTACCTTATAATAATTGGAAGGCATTTGAAATTGGGGGTCATTTGGCTAAAGTTGTGGTGGGTAGGGCTGGTTCAAGTAATTAGTGGGCCCAGGAAATCTGGACCACGTCACGGCAGTGGAGCAGGGAGAGGTAAGTATTTCAACTTTGCAAGTGCTGTGAACCTGAGCAAGCAGGGGGGGGACACTCGTTGGCATTGGCACTGGCACAGGGCCCCTCAAAGTACAGCGGTGTGTTTGCACGGCGGGGGCGCCTCCCACCGGCAGCAACACTTTTGCGTACCATGAGAGGCCCTGTGCCAGTGACGTCGCCAACTAGTATTCCTCCCCCCACCTGATGAAGGAACCTGCACTTTCATCTGCACCTTCCTGTTTGTCCCCGTGTAAGGTGGTATGGTATGCGGGAAGGGGGACCTGACTTTCAGCAGGGTCACAATCTTGCAGTGTAGCGTGCACGGAAATGTTGCGTTATGGGTCAATGTACCAGCAGACTCATCTATCACTGGCTGGGCAATGGGCAGGATGAGGAGGAAACACAGATATAGGCCCAAAGAATAAAGTGGGCTAAATGCAGTTCAAAATTGGTAACACAGGACTAATCAGGGGGCATTGCAGTGGAGGACAACTGGAATGAGAGGCTGACACAGAGAGTAGGCCCAAATCAGTAAGTAGTCGAAATACAGTTCAAAATTGGCAACAGTAGTAAACAGGCGGCACAGCTTTGTTCAGTGGAGGAGAACAGCAAGGAGTGGCAGACACCGATAGTAGGCCCCAACCCAACTAGTAGGCCAAATGCAGTCTAACATTAACAACTACTTAACGAGCGCCTGAAAACGGAATTTCAGGACAGGAAACCAGGAGAACAGCAAGGAGCGGCAGACACCGATAGTAGGCCCCAAACCAACTAGTACGCCAAATGCAGTTGTTCCGTTTAACCACAATTTAATGAGAGCCTGAAGATAGAAGTTCAGGAAAGGCAACCTGGAGAACACCTTGGAGTGGAACACACCATCTCTCTACACCCCATACCTAATTTGTAGGTCTAATGCAGTGTAGTTTCCAACAACTACTAAACGAGAGCATGATGATCGAAGCATTGGTGAGGAAACCTGGGGAACACCTTGGAGTGGAACACACCATCTCTCTACACCCCATACCCAATTTGTAGGCCTAATGCAGCGTAGTTTCCAACAACTACTAAACGAGAGCATGATGATCGAAGTATTGGCGAGGAAACCTGGGGAACACCTTGGAGTGGAACACACCATCTCTCTACAGTGGAACACACCATCTCTCTACACCCCATACCCAATTTGTAGGCCTAATGCAGCGTAGTTTCCAACAACTACTAAACGAGAGCCGGAAGATCGAAGCAATGGAGAGGAAACCTGGGGAACACCTTGGAGTGTAACACACCATCTCTCTACACCCCATACCCAATTTGTAGGCCTAATGCAGCGTAGTTTCCAACAACTACTAAACGAGAGCCGGAAGATCGAAGCAATGGAGAGGAAACCTGGGGAACACCTTGGAGTGTAACACACCATCTCTCTACACCCCATACCCAATTTGTAGGCCTAATGCAGCGTAGTTTCCAACAACTACTAAACGAGAGCCGGAAGATCGAAGCAATGGAGAGGAAACCTGGGGAACACCTTGGAGTGTAACACACCACTTCTCTACACCCCATACCCAATTTGTAGGCCTAATGCAGCGTAGTTTCCAACAACTACTAAACGAGAGCCGGAAGATCGAAGCAATGGAGAGGAAACCTGGGGAACACCTTGGAGTGTAACACACCATCTCTCTACACCCCATACCCAATTTGTAGGCCTAATGCAGCGTAGTTTCCAACAACTACTAAACGAGAGCATGAAGATCTAAGCAATGGAGAGGAAACCTGGGGAACACCTTGGAGTGTAACACACCATCTCTCTACACCCCATACCCAATTTGTAGGCCTAATGCAGCGTAGTTTCCAACAACTACTAAACGAGAGCATGATGATCGAAGCATTGGCGAGGAAACCTGGGGAACACCTTGGAGTGGAACACACCATCTCTCTACAGTGGAACACACCATCTCTCTACACCCCATACCCAATTTGTAGGCCTAATGCAGCGTAGTTTCCAACAACTACTAAACGAGAGCCAGAAGATCGAAGCTCAGGAAAGGCAACCTGGGGAACACCTTGGAGTGGAACACACCATCTCTCTACACCCCATACCCAATTTGTAGGCCCAATGCAGCGTAGTTTCCAACAACTACTAAACGAGAGCCGGAAGATCGAAGCTCAGGAAAGGCAACCTGGGGAACACCTTGGAGTGTAACAAACCCTCTCTCTACACCACGGAAGGGCTGATTCTTAGGAAGGAAGGCTGTCGGAAAGAAGCAGGGCGCGTCCGAGGGTGATTATATTCTTATTAGGTATATACTCACCCTCGGACGCGCCCTGCTTCTTTATTTGTAATGAATCTTTATTTGCAATGTGGTTTTGACTTACTCTATTTTTTTGGTAAATAATGATTTTATTATTTTCATTGTTTTGCATCTTCTTGGCAATAATATAAAGAAGACGCGACAGGACAACACTCGGTGGATGCCATATCTGTGTTTAAAATTGAAAAAACCTTCCAGTTAACTACTTGCAGGAGAAAGTTATTGTAGCTGGTGGCCATTTTTTGTTCTGTACCAGATTTTTGTTGTATGTGTTTGTTTTTAATGTTAAAATGTCTGCATTTGATATCTCTCCAGTATTTTCTTTTTTATAAGCAACATACTTATTTTTATATTTTCTGATGTTGGTTCCAGGGGTACACGGGCAGCAGTGGTGTGGTCAGTGGAGGCCTAGTGGAAGGAGTGACCGCAGACAGGCATCGAAGGCCTAAAATAATAACACATGGCTGTAGGCAATTTTAAATTGGTTCCAGGGGTACACGGGCAGCAGTGGTGTGGTCAGTGGAGGCCTAGTGGAAGGAGTCACCGCAGACAGGCATCGAAGGCCTAAAATAATAACACATGGCTGTAGGCAATTTTAAATTGGTTCCAGGGGTACACGAGCAGCAGTGGTGTGGTCAGTGGAGGCCTAGTGGAAGGAGTGACCGCAGACAGGCATCGAAGGCCTAAAATAATAACACATGGCTGTAGGCAATTTTAAATTGGTTCCAGGGGTACACGGGCAGCAGTGGTGTGGTCAGTGGAGGCCTAGTGGAAGGAGTGACCGCAGACAGGCATCGAAGGCCTAAAATAATAACACATGGCTGTAGGCAATTTTAAATTGGTTCCAGGGGTACACGGGCAGCAGTGGTGTGGTCAGTGGAGGCCTAGTGGAAGGAGTGACCGCAGACAGGCATCGAAGGCCTAAAATAATAACACATGGCTGTAGGCAATTTTAAATTGGTTCCAGGGGTACACGGGCAGCAGTGGTGTGGTCAGTGGAGGCCTAGTGGAAGGAGTGACCGCAGACAGGCATCGAAGGCCTAAAATAATAACACATGGCTGTAGGCAATTTTAAATTGGTTACAGGGGTACACGGGCAGCAGTGGTGTGGTCAGTGGAGTCCTACTGGAAGGAGTCACCGCAGACAGGCATCGAAGGCCTAAAATAATAACACATGGCTGTAGGCAATTTTAAATTGGTTACAGGGGTACACGGGCAGCAGTGGTGTGGTCAGTGGAGGCCTAGTGGAAGGAGTGACCGCAGACAGGCATCGAAGGCCTAAAATAATAACACATGGCTGTAGGCAATGTTAAATTGGTTACAGGGGTACACGGGCAGCAGTGGTGTGGTCAGTGGAGGCCTAGTGGAAGGAGTGACCACAGACAGGCATCGAAGGCCTAACATAACAAAAATGTCAATACAATGGTATTGTCAGTGGCAGGCATTGAAGGATGTCAGCGCATAGACTAAACATTGGTGGAGCTGTGAGATAATTTTGCAAGTGGTAGAGCACTGTTTGAGCTGGGGTGGGGGGAAACTGTCTTGTGGCCGGCGGTACAGGCCCAGGGCCCCTCATATTACAACGGTGTGTCTGACGTTGGGTGCGCACCACCACCGCCAGAGACACTTTATTGTACTAGGAGGGACCCAGTGGCAGTGCCGTCGACCAAAAGCGGGCTCACCCACCTCTTCAGACAAACTGCACTCTCACGGGTGCTGTCGCCAAGTGTCGATACCACGGCCCCGTGTGGGGAGTTTGGCCATTTAGTGAGGTGTAAACATGTCGTATGCTGGACAATCAGGTGCAGAAAATTACGAGATTGGAAAAGGCATTCAGAATAGTCCACAGGCAAGACCTTTTCATAGGAAAGCTAGGTGTCAGCCGGGCAAGGTGGGGCAAAAGATTTCGAAATCCAGTTGTGGTTCATTTTAATGAAGGTTAGATCATCTACATTTTGGGTAGCCAGACGAGTCCTTTTTTCTGTTAGTATTGAACCTGCAGCACTGAATACTCTTTCTGATAGGACACTAGCTGCCGGGCAAGCAAGCTCCTGCAATGCATATTCTGCCAATTCTGGCCAGGTGTCTAATTTTGATGCCCAGTAATCAAATGGGAATGACGGTTGAGGGAGAACATCGATAAGGGATGAAAAATAGTTTGTAACCATACTGGACAAATGTTGTCTCCTGTCACTTTGAATTGATGCTGCAGTACCTGTCCTGTCTGCGGTCATAGCAAAATCACTCCACAACCTGGTCAGAAAACCCCTCTGGCCAACGCCACTTCTGATTTCTGCCCCTCTAACTCCTCTGGTCTGCTGGCCCCTGCAGCTCGTGTGAGAACGATCACGGGCGCTGTGTGCAGGGAATGCCAGAAGCAAACGGTCAACAAGAGTTGATTGTTTGGTTGCTAATATTAGTTCCAAGTTCTCATGTGGCATTATATTTTGCAATTTGCCTTTATAGCGAGGATCAAGGAGGCAGGCCAACCAGTAATCGTCATCATTCATCATTTTAGTTATGCGTGTGTCCCTTTTGAGGATACGTAAGGCATAATCCGCCATGTGGGCCAAAGTTCCAGTTGTCAAATCTGCGGTTGTGCTTGGTTGAGGGGCAGTTTCAGGCAAATCCACGTCACTTGTGTCCCTCAAAAAACCAGAACCCGGCCTTGCCGCGCCACCAATTTCCAGTGGCCCCGGAAAAGCTTCCTCATTAAAAATATAATCATCCCCATCATCCTCCTCGTCCTCCTCCTCCTCTTCGCCCGCTACCTCGTCCTGTACACTGCCCTGGCCAGACAATGGCTGACTGTCATCAAGGCTTTCCTCTTCCTCAGCTGCAGACGCCTGATCTTTATGTGCGTCAAACTTTGCATCAGCAGACGCATTAGGGGGATGCTCATGCTTATTATGGCGTTGTCTGCACTAACCAGCCGTGTGCATTCCTCAAAACACTGAAGGACTTGACACATGTCTTGAATCTTCGACCACTGCACACCTGACAACTCCATGTCTGCCATCCTACTGCCTGCCCGTGTATGTGTATCCTCCCACAAAAACATAACAGCCCGCCTCTGTTCACACAGTCTCTGAAGCATGTGCAGTGTTGAGTTCCACCTTGTTGCAAAGTCTATGATTAGGCGATGCTGGGGAAGGTTCAAAGAACGCTGATAGGTCTGCATACGGCTGGAGTGTACGGGCGAACGGCGGATATGTGAGCAAAGTCCACGCACTTTGAGGAGCAGGTCGGATAACCCCGGATAACTTTTCAGGAAGCACTGCACCACCAGGTTTAAGGTGTGAGCCAGGCAAGGAATGTGTTTCAGTTGGGAAAGGAAGATGGCAGCCATGAAATTCCTTCCGTTATCACTCACTACCTTGCCTGCCTCAAGATCTACAGTGCCCAGCCACGACTGCGTTTCTTTCTGCAAGAACTCGGACAGAACTTCCGCGGTGTGTCTGTTGTCGCCCAAACACTTCATAGCCAATACAGCCTGCTGACGTTTGCCAGTAGCTGCCCCATAATGGGAGACCTGGTGTGCAACAGTGGCAGCTGCGGATGGAGTGGTTGTGCGACTGCGGTCTGTGGACGAGCTCTCGCTTCTGCAGGAGGACGAAGAGGAGGAGGAGGGGGTGCGAACGGCTACAGCCAATTGTTTCCTAGACCGTGGGCTAGGCAGAACTGTCCCAAACTTGCTGGACCCTGCATCCACCACATTTACCCAGTGTGCCGTGATGGACACGTAACGTCCCTGGCCATGCCTACTGGTCCATGCATCTGTTGTCAGGTGCACCTTTGTGCTCACAGATTGCCTGAGTGCATGGACGATGCGCTCTTTAACATGCTGGTGGAGGGCTGGGATGGCTTTTCTGGAAAAAAAGTGTCGACTGGGTAGCTCGTAGCGTGGTACAGCGTAGTCCATCAGGGCTTTGAAAGCTTCGCTTTCAACTAACCGGTAGGGCATCATCTCTAACGAGATTAGTCTAGCTATGTGTGCGTTCAAACCCTGTGTACGTGGATGCGAGGCTAAGTACTTCCTTTTTCTAACCATAGTCTCATGTAGGGTGAGCTGGACTGGAGAGCTGGAGATCGTGGAACTAGCGGGGGTGCCGGTGGACATGGCAGACTGAGAGACGGTGGGAGATGGTATTGTTGCCACCGGTGCCCTAGATGCAGTGTTTCCTACTACGAAACTGGTGATTCCCTGACCCTGACTGCTTTGGCCTGGCAAAGAAACCTGCACAGATACTGCAGGTGGTGCGGAAAATGGTGGCCCTACACTGCCGGAAGGGATGTTGCGTTGCTGACTAGCTTCATTGGCCGAGGGTGCTACAACCTTAAGGGACGTTTGGTAGTTAGTCCAGGCTTGCAAATGCATGGTGGTTAAATGTCTATGCATGCAACTTGTATTGAGACTTTTCAGATTCTGTCCTCTGCTTAAGGTAGTTGAACATTTTTGACAGATGACTTTGCACTGATCAATTGGATGTTGTTTAAAAAAATGCCAGACTGCACTCTTTCTAGCATCGGATACCTTTTCAGGCATTGCAGACTGAGCTTTAACCGGATGGCCACGCTGTCCTCCAACAGGTTTTGGCTTTGCCATGCGTTTTGGGCAAGATACGGGCCCGGCAGATGGAACCTGTTGCGATGTTGATGCCTGCTGCGGCCCCTCCTCCTCCGCTTCAGAACTGCTGACGCCTGCACCCTGTTCCCCCAATGGCTGCCAATCGGGGTCAAGAACTGGGTCATCTATTACCTCTTCTTGTAGCTCGTGTGCAACTTCGTCTGTGTCACCGTGTCGGTCGGTGGTATAGCGTTCGTGATGGGGCAACATAGTCTCATCAGGGTCTGATTCTTGATCAGCACCCTGCGAGGGCAATGTTGTGGTCTGAGTCAAAGGACCAGCATAGTAGTCTGGCTGTGGCTGTGCATCAGTGCACTCCATGTCAGATTCAACTTGTAATGGGCATGGACTGTTAACTGCTTCACTTTCTAAGCCAGGGACGGTATGTGTAAAGAGCTCCATGGAGTAACCCGTTGTGTCGCCTGCTGCATTCTTCTCTGTTGTTGTTTTTGCTGAAGAGGACAAGGAAGCGACTTGTCCCTGACCGTGAACATCCACTAACGACGCGCTGCTTTGACATTTACCAGTTTCACGAGAGGAGGCAAAAGAGCTAGAGGCTGAGTCAGCAAGATAAGCCAAAACTTGCTCTTGCTGCTCCGGCTTTAAAAGCGGTTTTCCTACTCCCAGAAAAGGGAGCGTTCGAGGCCTTGTGTAGCCAGACGACGAACCTGGCTCCACAGCTCCAGACTTAGGTGCAATATTTTTTTTCACACGACCAGCTGATGCTCCACCACTACCACTACCCTCATTACCAGCTGACAATGAACGCCCCCGGCCACGACCTCTTCCACCATACTTCCTCATTGTTTTAAAAACGTAAACAAACTAAGGGTATTTGTTGCTGTCACACAAATTACACGGTGAGCTATAACTTCAGTATGATTTAGCTACCCCTTTACAGGTGAGTGAGACCACAACGAAAATCAGGCACAATGTTACACACTCTGTTGTTGGTGGCAACAAATGAGAGAGATGCCACACACGCAGGACTGTCACTGAAGCACAAATGTAAATATTAATCTCCCACTGATTTGATTTTTTTTTTTTTTTAAGGGAGACTTTAGGAAAAAAAATAATAGAATAAAATGATTTTTTCAGGAAGAATTTAGAAACCAAATAAAATAAAATGATTTTTTCAGGGAGAATTTAGAAAACAAATAAAAAAAAAAAGGCTTTCTATGGCCCACTGAGTGAGAGATGACGCACACAGGAGTCAGGAGTGGCACACAAGCCCAGAGGCCAATATTTATCTCCCACTGATTGATGTAGTGATTTTTTCAGGTAGATTTTGGAACCCAAATCAAGCTAAAAAAAAATAATAGGCTTTCTATGGCCAACAATTGGAGAGAGAGAGAGAGATGGCACACCCAGGAGTCAAGACTGGCACACAAGCAGAAAGGGCAATATTAATCTCCCACTGATTTGTTTTTGTTTTTGTTTTTTCAGGGAGACTTTAGGAAAAAAAAAATAGAATAAAATGATTTTTTCAGGAAGAATTTAGAAACCAAATAAAATAAAATGATTTTTTCAGGGAGAATTTAGAAAACAAATAAAACAAAAAAAGGCTTTCTATGGCCCACTGAGTGAGAGATGACGCACACAGGAGTCAGCAGTGGCACACAAGCCCAGAGGCCAATATTTATCTCCCACTGATTGATGTAGTGATTTTTTCAGGTAGATTTTGGAACCCAAATCAAGCTAAAAAAAATAATAGGCTTTCTATGGCCCACAATTGGAGAGAGAGAGAGAGATGGAACACCCAGGAGTCAAGACTGGCACACAAGCAGAAAGGGCAATATTAATCTCCCACTGATTTGTTTTTTTTTTGTTTTTTTCAGGGAGACTTTAGGAAAAAAAAAATAGAATAAAATGATTTTTTCAGGAAGAATTTAGAAACCAAATAAAATAAAATGATTTTTTCAGGGAGAATTTAGAAAACAAATAAAACAAAAAAAGGCTTTCTATGGCCCACTGAGTGAGAGATGACGCACACAGGAGTCAGGAGTGGCACACAAGCCCAGAGGCCAATATTTATCTCCCACTGATTGATGTAGTGATTTTTTCAGGTAGATTTTGGAACCCAAATCAAGCTAAAAAAAATAATAGGCTTTCTATGGCCCATAATTGGAGAGAGAGAGAGAGATGGCACACCCAGGAGTCAAGACTGGCACACAAGCAGAAAGGGCAATATTAATCTCCCACTGATTTGTTTTTTTTTGTTTTTTTTCAGGGAGACTTTAGGAAAAAAAAATAGAATAAAATGATTTTTTCAGGAAGAATTTAGAAACCAAATAAAATAAAATGATTTTTTCAGGGAGAATTTAGAAAACAAATAAAACAAAAAAAGGCTTTCTATGGCCCACTGAGTGAGAGATGACGCACACAGGAGTCAGGAGTGGCACACAAGCCCAGAGGCCAATATTTATCTCCCACTGTTTGATGTAGTGATTTTTTCAGGTAGATTTTGGAACGCAAATCAAGCTAAAAAAAATAATAGGCTTTCTATGGCCCACAATTGGAGAGAGAGAGAGAGATGGCACACCCAGGAGTCAAGACTGGCACACAAGCAGAAAGGGCAATATTAATCTCCCACTGATTTGTTTTTTTTTGTTTTTTTTTTCAGGGAGACTTTAGGAACAAAAAAAAATAGAATAAAATGATTTTTTCAGGAAGAATTTAGAAACCAAAGAAAATAAAATGATTTTTTCAGGGAGAATTTAGAAAACAAATAAAACAAAAAAAGGCTTTCTATGGCCCACTGAGTGAGAGATGACGCACACAGGAGTCAGGAGTGGCACACAAGCCCAGAGGCCAATATTTATCTCCCACTTTTTTTTTTTTGTTCCAGGGAAAATTTATAAACCCAATAAACAAAAAAATAAATAAATAGGCTTTCTATGGCCCACTATCTGAGAGAGAGAGATGGCACGCTTAGGACTGGCACACAAGCCCAAAGGCCAATATTAATCTCCCACTGATTGATTTATTGATTTTTTCAGGTAGAATTTAGAACCCAAATAAAGCAAAAAAAAAAAAAATGGGCTTTCTATGGCCCACTGAGTGAGTGATGATGCACACAGGAGTCAGGAGTGGCACACAAGCCCTGAGGCCAATATTTTTCTCCCACTGATTAATGTAGTGATTTTTTCAGGTAGATTTTAGAACCAAAATCAAGCAAAAAAATAAATAGGCTTTCTATGGCCCACTGAGTGAGTGATGATGCACACAGGAGTCAAGAGTGGCACACAAGCCCTGAGGCCAATATTTTTCTCCCACTGATTGATGTAGTGATTTTTTCAGGTAGATTTTATAACCCAAATCAAGCAAAAAAATAAATAGGCTTTCTATGGCCCACTGAGTGCGAGATGACACAGACAGGGATGGCACTCTAGCAGAAATGTCAATTTTAATCTCCCACAAAAAAAAAAAAAAACAGGGAGTGTCCTTCAATTACTATCTCCCTGCAGTAATCTCAGCCAGGTATGGCAGGCAGCAATAAGGAGTGGACTGATGCACAAATTAAATAAAAAGTGTGTACAAACCAAAAAGATAGCTGTGCAGAAAGGAAGGAACAAGAGGATTTGTGCTTTGAAAAAAGCAGTTGGTTTGCACAGCGGCGTACACACAGCAATGCAGCTATCAGGGAGCCTTCTAGGGCAGCCCAATGGTGCTACAGCGCTGAGGGGGAAAAAAAAATGTAGCTTCCACTGTCCCTGCACACCGAAGGAGGTGTTGGGCAGTGGAAATCGCTACAGCACAAGCGGTTTTGTGGTTAATGGACCCTGCCTAACGCTATCCCTGCTTCTGACGAAGCGGCTGCAACCTCTCCCTAAGCTCAGATCAGCAGCAGTAACATGGCGGTCGGCGGGAACTCCCCTTTATAGCCCCTGTGACGCCGCAGACAGCAAGCCAATCACTGCAATGCCCTTCTCTAAGATGGTGGGGACCAGGACCTATGTCATCACGCTGCCCACACTCTGCGTTTACCTTCATTGGCTGAGAAATGGCGCTTTTCGCGTCATTGAAACGCGACTTTGGCGCAAAAGTCGCATACCGCATGGCCGACCCCGCACAGGAGTCGGATCGGGTTTCATGAAACCCGACTTTGCCAAAAGTCGGCGACTTTTGAAAATGAACGACCCCTTTTCGCTCAACCCTAGTGGTAACTAGTAGCCTAATTATTACTATTTAACAAAACACTGCACTACTTAAATTGTAAAAAAGGTCTAAAATGATCCTTTTGGGTACAGATGGCTGTCTTTCTGGTGTTTATACACAAGTGGTCCAAATGTAAGATGCTATGGCTTACTCATGCAAAAAGTATCCTCATTTGAAGAGTATCAAGACCAATAGTTTTTTCACAAAGTATCCAAAAAAATTTTCTAAGGAGCAGGAACCAGCTAGCTGTTTTCAAAGTGAAGAAGTAATGGCTTCAAAACTAGGAATGAAAAAGTTAGCCTTGTTTAAGATCTGAAACAGAATTGTTATTCTCAAAAATTATTAAACAATTGCAAATGTTTTTCATCAAGATAAGCCATAAGGATCCACAGCAGCCACAAGACTGTGATGAAAATGTACAAGCTGCTCTTTTTCCCCCTTCCCCTGTTGCATTTGAGTGTTTTATTTTCAAGATAAATATGATGGGGATGGCTTTTTATACTGACAAATTTTAAAACTACTTCAAAGGGCTGTACTATGCGATATGTATTCTTCATCACCTAGCAATACCAGAACTCCAGTCAATCGATGTGGGCAAAACCAGATGCTGTCAACAAGGATAAAGGAACACAATAATATTAATAATAATAATAATAATATCAAAAACGTTATTATAGGTCACCTTTTATATAATTATTTTAAGGAGGTTCATAACCAATCCTTTAAGGGACTTTTTCTGGCATTCAGATTGTTCCAAAGCAATGGAGGGAGGTGAATATCTTGCCCAAATGTCTAGAGCAAAATCAAGCTGGATTTTCTTACTAAACTCCTTGGCACCAAAGGGCCTAAACCATGATATTAAACTTTACGTGTTCAAGTGAATGAGCTACTACCCATTTTTGCTTCTAAACTCTTGTCCCCCCTTCCCTAATTTTTTCTTCTTTTCCTTCCCTAATTTTTTCTTCTTTTCCTTCCCTTTCTTTATTCTTCCTCTCCAATCCAGTTGGGACTATGTATTGATTGACAAATCTTGGGAATAACTAATTTTTTAACTCAAAATGAAGTTTTTAAATGAAGGTCATTATTATTAAGGGGAAAACAAATCCAAAGCTACAGAGCCCTGTGTGAAAAAGTGTTTGCCCCCCTCTTAAAAGATAAATTAACTGTGGTTTATCACAACTTTAGGAAGCCAAGTTCAAATTGCCTTGCCACACCAAGGCCTCATTACTTCCCCAACCATAACAGACGGGCACTTTTGGCTGTCTACAGAAAATGCTGACAGGCTCACTCTGATAAAAATGAACAAACTTTGGATTAGCCTTGACTTTTCCACACCTCTTGATTACAGCAGCACATAAAGTATTTTTAATGTTTAATATTTGAATGAGGCCCATCAATTGTTGGCTTCAAGGGTCTATGGAATACTGTACTACCCTCTTTATATTTTTTTCCTGTCTTTGCACTCTGTGCAAAGCCTTTATGAGTGTAGGAGTACATCAACTACACTTTGAAAATATTTTAATGAGGCCCACAAGATGTTTCCTTAAAGGGGTTATGGATGATTGAATGACCAGCCTTATAATTTTTTCCAGGGTTTGCACACTGGGCAAAGCCTTTGTGAGTGTAGAAGTGCCACAACTACACTCAGGGATGTATGGAAGACCATCCTAATATTTTTTTCTGGCTTTGCACTTAGAATGAGGCACTACAATTTTTGCCTTCAAGGGTGTACGGTTGACCTTGCTTGCAATTTTTGGAAGGCTTTGCACTGTGTGCAGAGCTTTTATGAGTGTAAGAGTGCCACAACTACACTTTGTTCACAATATTTGAATGAGGCACTCCAGTCGGTGCCTTCAAGGGTGCATGGATGACCCTCCTAATTTTTGGCACGCTTTCCACTTAGTGCATAGCCTTGATGAGACTAGGAGTACCACTACTTGACAACTTGAACAGAATGCATATGAATCCCTCCTTTATGTCTAATAGGGGGTGTATCTGAGTCCTTCTTCCATCAAATTTTTGTCAATTCTTGCTTCTTTCATAAATTACACAGAAATTTCCAACGTTTTAATAAATATTTCGATTTTGGTTTACTTAAATTATAATTTTTTTAAATCTTTTTTTAAATTTTGCCACACAAACAAGTTGTTGTAGATGAAAGAATGTTTCTTACACTTTTTTTTCCTGTAAACTCCAATTTCTTGTTGATTTTAAATTATTTATTGTCAGTTTTAGGTGTCGAGTTCCCACCGCTGCACAGGGGGAATCTCGAACCATGTCCTCTGCGGTCTCCCATTCTTCCCCAGCCGCAGTGGAGTCTGCTCAGCAGAGACATCAGTCTGCCAGAGCGGTGCTGTGCACACTCTGTGCGGTAAATGTTTTGTTAGTCCTGACAACCGGTCAGTGTAGGGTGGGAACTCCCACTGGGACTTAGGGTACCGTCACACTATACAATTTACCTACGATCACGACCAGCGATATGACCTGGCCGTGATCGTAGGTAAATCGTAGTGTGGTCGCTGGAGAGCTGTCACACAGACTGCTCTCCAGCGACCAACGATGCCGAGGTCCCCGGGTAACCAGGGTAAACATCGGGTTACTAAGCGCAGGACCACGCTTAGTAACCCGATGTTTACCCTGGTTACCAGCGTAAAAAAAAACAAACAGCACATACAGTACTTACATTCCGGTGTCCGTCCCTTGCCGTCTGCTTCCCGCACTCAGTGACTGCCGGCCATAAAGTGAAAGCACAGCACAGCGCTGATGTCACCGCTGTGCTCTGCTTTCACTTTACGGCCGGCAGTCACAGTGCGGGAAGCAGACGGCAAGGGACCTGACGGACACCGGAATGTAAGTATGTGCTGTTTGTTTGTTTTTACGCTGGTAACCAGGGTAAACATCGGGTTACTAAGCGCAGCCCTGCGCTTAGTAACCCGATGTTTACCCTGGTTACAAGCGAACGCATCGCTGGATCGCATCGCTAGATCGGTGTTACACACACCGATCTAGCGATGACAGCGGGAGATCCAGCGATGAAACAAAGTTCCAAACGATCTGCTACGACGTACGATTCTCAGCAGGATCCCTGATCGCTGCTGCGTGTCAGACACAGCGATTTCGTAATGATATCGCTGGAACGTCACGAATCGTACCGTCGTAGCGATCGAAATGGCAGTGTGTGACGGTACCCTTAGAATCTGACTCAGGGCGTCCTCAGGCATGGGCTCAAAAGTCACTGAGGGTCAGAGTGAGTCCAATCACCAGCATCGAGAGGGTGAATCATAGGGATCCCACCAGCATCCACCAGCTGCACCCTGTGACTATTAACAGGGCACAGCATTCATTTAAGCGACTCTGTGAATCAACAGAGTTTTCTTCCATTCACACTGGGTGAGGTCTAACCCATGTGTGAGCAAGCGTTCATCTGCCATTACTCAGCAGCAGGTTCCATCTCTGCATGCTGGACCCCGAGCTGCGAACGCATCTCATATCTCCCTTTATATTATTTGGTGCATTCTGCTAGCCCTAACAGTCAGTCCTTAACCCCTTCCCGACCCATGACGCCACGTAGGCGTCATGAAAGTTGGTGCCAATCCGACCCATGACGCCTATGTGGCGTCATGGAAAGATCACGTCCCTGCAGATCGGGTGAAAGCGTTAACTCCCATTTCACCCGATCTGCAGGGACAGGGGGAGTGGTAGTTTAGCCCAGGGGGGTGGCTTCACCCCCCCCCCCCCCGTGGCTACGATCGCTCTGATTGGCTGTTGAAAGTGAAACTGCCAATCAGAGCGATTTGTAATATTTCACCTATTAAAACTGGTGAAATATTACAATCCAGCCATGGCCGATGCTGCAATATCATCGGCCATGGCTGGAAACACTAATGTGCCCCCACCCCACCCCATCGATCGCCCCCCCAAGCCACCGATCTGTCCAGTACACTGCTCCGGCTCCCCTACGTCATGTGCTCCGCTCCCCCCGTGCTCTTGTCGGCTCCCCCCGTGCTCCAATCACCCCCCGTGCTCTGATCCAACCCCCCTGCACTCCAATCCACCCCCCGTGCTCCGATCCACCCCCCCGTACTCCGTTCCACCCCCCGTGCTCTGTTCCACCCCCGCGCTCAGATCCCACCCCCCATGCTCCAATCCCCCCGTGCTCCCCCCCACCTCATCATACTTACCGATCCTGCCGGGGTCCGTCCGTCTTCTCCCTGGGCGCCACCATCTTCCAAAATGGCGGGCGCATGCGCAGTGCGTCCGCCGAATCTGCCGGCCGGCAAATTCGTTTCAAAGTGCATTTTGATCACTGAGATATAATCTATCACAGTGATCAAAATAAAAAAAATAATAAATGACCCCCCCCCCCCCTTTGTCACCCCCATAGGTAGGGACAATAAAAAAATAAAGAATTTTTTTTTCCACTAAGGTTAGAATAGGGTTAGGGTTAGGGTTAGGGTTAGGGCTAGGGCTAGGGTTAGGGTTAGGGCTAGGGTTAGGGTTTCGGTATGTGCACACGTATTCTGTTCCTCTGCGGATTTTTCCGCTGCGGATTTATGGCAGATTTACCACGGTTTTTCTGCGCATTTCACTGCGGTTTTACAACTGCGATTTTCTATTGCAGCAGTTGGAAAACCGCTGCGGAATCCGCAGAAACAAGTGACATGCTGCAGAATGTAAACCGCTGCGTTTCCGTGCAGTTTTTCTGCAGCATGTGTACAGCGATTTTTGTTTCCCATAGGTTTGCATTGAACTGTACACTCATGGGAAACTGCTGTGGATCCGCAGCGTTTTCCGCAGTGTGTGCACAAACCTTTAGAATTAGTCTATGTGCACACGGTGCGGATTTGGCTGCGGATTCGCAGCAATGTTCCATCAGGTTTACAGTACCATGTAAACCTATGGAAAACTAAATCCGCTGTGCCCATGGTGCGGAATATACCGCGCGGAAACGCTGCGTTGTATTTTCCGCAGCATGTCAATTCTTTGTGCGGATTCCGCAGCGTTTTACACCTGTTCCTCAATAGGAATCCGCAGGTGAAATCCGCACAAAAAACGCTGGAAATCCGCGGTAAAATCCACAGGTAAAACGCAGTGCCTTTTACCCACGGATTTTTCAAAAACGATGCTGAAAAATCTCACACGAATCCGCAACGTGGGCACATAGCCTTAGGGTTAGGGTTGGAATTAGGGTTGTGGTTAGGGTTGTGATTAGGGTTATGGCTACAGTTGGGATTAGGGCTAGGGGTGTGTTGGGGTTATTGTTGGAGGTAGAATTGAGGGGTTTCCACTGTTTAGGCACATCAGGGGTCTCCAAACGCAACAGGGCGCCACCATTGATTCCAGCCAATCTTGTATTCAAAAAGTCAAATGGTGCTCCCTCACTTCCGAGCCCCGACGTGCACCCAAACAGTGGTTTACCCCCATACATGGGGTATCAGTGTACTCAGGACAAACTGCGCAATAATTACTGGGGTCCTATTTCTCCTGTTACCCTTGTGAAAATAAAAAAAATGCTTGCTAAAACATCATTTTTGAGGAAAGAAAAATGATTTTTTATTTTCACGGCTCTGCGTTGTAAACGTCTGTGAAGCACTTGGGGGTTCAAAGTGCTCACCACATATCTAGATAAGTTCCTTGGGGGGTCTAGTTTCTAAAATATGGTCACTTGTGGGGGGTTTCTACTGTTTAGGCACACCAGGGGCTCTGCAAACGCAACGTGACACCCGCAGACCATTCGATCAAAGTCTGCATTTCAAAAGTCACTACTTCCCTTCTGAGCCCCGACGTGTGCCCAAACAGTGGTTTACACCCAAAACATGGGGTATCAGCGTACTCAGGAGAAACTGGACAACAACTTTTGGGGTCCAATTTCTCCTGTAACCCTTGGGAAAATAAAAAATTCTGGGCTAAATAATTATTTTTGAGGAAAGAAAACATATTTATTATTTTCACGGCTCTGCATTATAAACTTCTGTGAAGCACTTGGGGGTTCAAAGTGCTCACCACACATCTAGATAAGTTCCTTTCGGGGTCTAGTTTCCAAAATGGGGTCACTTGTGGGGGGTTTCTACTGTTTAGCCACATCAGGGGCTCTGCAAACGCAACGTGACGCCCGCAGAGCATTCCATCAAAGTCTGCATTTCAAAACGTCACTACTTCACTTCCGAGCCCCGGCATGTGCCCAAACAGTGGTTTACCCCCACATATGGGGTATCAGCGTACTCAGGAGAAACTGGACAACAACTTTTGTGGTCCAATTTCTCCTGTAACCCTTGGGAAAATAAAAAATTCTGGGCTAAATAATTATTTTTGAGGAAAGAAAATGTATTTATTATTTTCACGGCTCTGCATTATAAACTTCTGTGAAGCACTTGGGGGTTCAAAGTCCTCACCACACATCTAGATTAGTTCCGTTGGGGGTCTAGTTTCCAAAATTGGGTCATTTGTGGGGGATCTCCAGTGTTTAGGCACACAGGGGCTCTCCAAACGTGACATGGTGTCCGCTATTGATTGGAGCTAATTTTCCATTTAAAAAGCCAAATGGCGTGCCTTTCCTTCCGAGCCCTGCCGTGCGCCCACACAGTGGTTTACCCCCACATATGGGGTACCAGCGTACTCAGGACAAACTGGACAACAACATTTGGGGTCCAATTTCTCCTATTACCCTTGGCAAAATAGGAAATTCCAGGCTAAAAAATCATTTTTGAGGAAAGAAAAATTATTTATTATTTTCATGGCTCTGCATTATAAACTTCTGTGAAGCACCTGGGGGTTTAAAGTGCTCATTATGCATCTAGATAAGTTCCTTGGGGGGTCTAGTTTCCAAAATGGGGTCACTTGTGGGGGAGCTCCAATGTTTAGGCACACAGGGGCTCTCCAAACGCGACATGGAGTCCGCTAACGATGGAGATAATTTTTCATTCAAAAAGTCAAATGGCGCTCCTTCCCTTCCGACCCTTACCATGTGCCCAAACAGTGGTTTACCCCCACATGTGAGGTATTGGTGTACTCAGGAGAAATTGCCCAACAAATTTTCGGATCCATTTTATCCTGTTGCCCATGTGAAAATGAAAAAATTGAGGCTAAAAGAATTTTTTTGTGAAAAAAAAGTACTTTTTCATTTTTACGGATCAATTTGTGAAGCACCTGGCGGTTCAAATTGCTCACTGTGCCTCTGGATAAGTTCTTTGGGGCGTCTAGTTTCCAAAATGGGGTCACTTATGGGGGAGCTCCAATTTTTAGGCACACGGGGGCTCTCCAAACGTGACATGGTGTCCGCTAAAGAGTGGAGCCAATTTTTCATTCAAAAAGTCAAATGGCGCTCCTTCCCTTCCAAGCCCTGCCGTGCGCCCAAAGACTAAAAAGTTAAATGTTCATTTTTTCCTTCCATGTTGCTTCTGCTGCTGTGAAGTACCTGAAGGGTTAATAAACTTCTTGAATGTGGTTTTGAGTACCTTGAGGGGTGCATTTTTTAGAATGGTGTCACTTTTGGGTATTTTCAGCCATATAGACCCCTCAAACTGACTTCAAATGTGAGGTGGTCCCTAAAAAAAATGGTTTTGTAAATTTCGTTGTAAAAATGAGAAATCGCTGGTCAAATTTTAACCTTTATAACTTCCTAGCAAAAAAAAATTTTGTTTCCAAAATTGTGCTGATGTAAAGTATACATGTGGTAAATGTTATTTATTAACTATTTTGTGTCACATAACTCTCTGGTTTAACAGAATAAAAATTCAAAATGTGAAAATTGCGAAATTTTCAAAATTTTCGCCAAATTTCCATTTTTATCACATATAAACGCAGAATTTATTGACCTAAGTTTACCACTAACATGAAGCCCAATATGTCACGAGAAAACAATCTCAGAACCGCCAGGATCCGTTAAAGCGTTCCTGAGTTATTACCTCATAAAGGGACACTGGTCAGAATTGCAAAAAACGGCAAGGTCTTTAAGGTCAAAATAGGCTGGGTCATGAAGGGGTTAAAGTGGAGCAAAAGTGTGACACCATTATTCTCAGCAGCAATCTGGGAATCAGAGAAGCTTCCAGGAGTATTCTCCATGCTGTCCTCCTTTCATTCAGCACTTTTTCCATTAATTTCAACATTTTCACTACCATCTAGACCTCCTTATAGGGTTTGCAGAAAAAATGGTCTGGTTTCCTATTAAATTCGTTACTCGAAGCGAGCATCCGAGCATTAGGAATTGCTTGGTTCGAGTAGCGAGCATCTAAGCATTTTTGTGCTCGTTCATTTAAAGTTATTAAGTTTCTGTACTGAATTGTATTACAGATTAATCAACTCACAGTCACATAATCTCTGAAGGTCCAGCATCTACCTTTCACTTGTGACTACTACTCTTGTTTTCTATGTTCTTCAAACTTAAAGTCATACACCCTAATTAAATTTAGTTATGTTGATGAGCCGTGCACATTGACATCATTTGCCCTAAAGTGACTGCTGCTTTCCCTGCCTACATTTTTCTACTGACTGCGATAGTACCTTCTGATTGGCTGTGCTAGAAGATGTGATGTGATAGTTGCAATACAATATGGTACGCAGCCACTCCTTGCGTCATATGAGCCAACTCTCTTTTCTGTAATGTGTGAAATGGTGCTATGCATTTTGTTTAGAGGATCCAAGTCAATCAGATGTAAAACTATCCAAATTGTCTAAGTCAGTTTGCTGTTTTTGCTTGTTACGAAAATTTATAGAAGTTGATCACTCACATACGGTAGGCCAATGTTCCTCCACAAGGAAGAACAGACTGTGGTATAAGGACAGGATGTTCTCTTTTTTAGATGGTATTTCTTTTCGTCACACCTTAAATCTTAGAAATAAAATCCAGACAGTATATTTATGGACAAGAGAATTATTCCCATGTAATTTAGTTTACATTATACTCTATGGAGTGGTTGGATGACAAATGTCTAAAGCAATCTTCGAAAAGGGCACAGAATTTGAATTTGTACTCATTTTATTTGACTTATGTCCTCTAAGGTCTAATTAAAAATAAGCTTTTGCGAACTAGCATATTTTACCTTAAAGAACTATAATTGTAGGCTATACCTCACTGTAAACTTTCCGTCGTTGACAGAATAGCACAAGTCAAAATTATTCAGTATCCCCAGATGAGAATTGTCAGGTTGCTAATAGTGCTTTGTTCCATTTTTGTGCTAGTAAATCCCATCCTAAACTGATAATGCATTTCTTGGCACTGTTTATCACATTACTTACAACAAACAAGAACTTTTTATTTGTCTAAAACCTACAATCTAAGACTAAAATATACTTGTGGTTTAAAAGAAAAGTATTTAGATAGCTGTTAATGACTGTGGCTGTATGTTCGAGGTCACTGTCATGTTGCTGTATAAATTTGGAGCCAGTCAGACACCTCACTGATGGTACTGCATGATGGATAAGTATTTGCCTGGTTTTCTCAGAAATAAGGACACATTATATATATATATATATATATATATATATATATATATATATATATATATATATATATATATATATATGTACTTGAGTAATTTAGCTTTGTTTCCATGTTGAAGGTATTAGTAAAAAAATGGAAGAAAATAAAAGTGCAAAAGTGTCTTATCTGGGTATCAGGAGATAAATTATATTCACATTTACTCACCAGATTGAACCCTTACATAGGGTTATAGTAATGTAAGCTGCTGCAGGTCCACCGGTCTCCTCATGGCTAACCAAAGTTAAAAAAATGGGATGAAAGGGTAGTTTCTTCTTTTCACCGCTTAACAGATAGAAAATCCAAAAATAGGTAATTCAATGAAAGAGTGGCTTTAATCAACGTGCTTCGGAGCAATAAGGCTCCTTCATCAGGACTCCACATGGAATGTACCTGGTACATTCCGTGTGGTATCCTGATGAAGGAGCCTTGTTTCTCCGAAGCATGTTGAAGGTATGGCTTTTGGCTGGAATTCTTCCATGAAGACCACTTCTGACCTATTGCCTCCAAACACTAGATGGGTGCAGCTGTCTGCCAGCTCTGAGCTGATTGCACTGCTGGACTTCTTACGATTTCAAAAAGAAATGAGGATGTCTTTCATCTTCATTTTCCTTGGCTGACCACTGTGTCTGTAGTCGTCAATGTTGCCCATTTCTTCGTGTGCACAATCCTCTTAAATAAAGGGAGATATTTATCCATCACGCAATATAATAGGTGAGGCTTCTGATTGACCTTGAATGTTTTCTGCAGCAGGACAGCTTCAAACATACAGGCAATATCATTAACTATCTTCAGCGTAAAAAAGCACAAAAAGTCCTAAAAGTGATGTTATGATCACTACAAAACCCTGATCTCAGCATTGTTAGGTCTGTCTGGAATTATATTAAGAAATAGAAGGATTTGTGCAAGCCCTAATCAACAGAGGATTTTTGGTTAGTTCTCCAAAATGTTTGGTACAACATTTTTGTTGAGTAATTTCAAAAACTACACAAAAGTACCTAGAAGAATTGATCTATTGATGCTTTTTGCAGCAAAATTTGGTCACACCAAATATTGATTTAGTATAGTTTTTTCTTTTCTTCATTGCCTTTACATTTTGTTACACACTACCAATGCACTGTTTTTTTCTTGGTATTATTTAAATATACACATTCAAGATTCAGTCTGAAGACTTAAAAAATGGATAAATTAAGATAGGTCTGTAATACAGGCCTACAGCAAAAAGGAGCAAACACTAGGATTTTGTACTAAAAGGCAATGTAAAGTGCATAGGAATAATGAAAAAGATCTGATGAAACTACTGTAGTCAGATCAAAACTGGTCAATACATTAAAATTTATTCTCGCTGCTCCACTGCTTATTGGTCTTTTTTTTTAAGTCTGTTATATGGTTAGAGAGATATGGGCCTTTTTATTTCCTTTTATGGTCTTTACTAAGGGAACGAGGCTCACAGGGTATAATGCAAAACAATATAAAGGTACACCTTCAGATAATCCAGGGAACACCACCATCATGTTGAACACCATAAATAATAGCAGTGAATAAAAGTTCCATATTTCTGAAACCATAGGGAGGATTTTAAAGAAGGAAAAAGCATATTACTGAGGGATGTAGTATGAATAAAATAAAGGCAAAACTTGTTATTTGTGACGTGGTGACAGGTCCTCTTTAAGATGGATGGTTTTTGAACAGTTAGTGAGAGATGATGAGGCACACTTACGAGCAAAACTATTCCAGAGAGAGGTCTATTGGATATATTTTCATGAATGCCTAACTCCAAAAGGATTACCGTAAATGAGTTGTCCAATTTTATATGCTTTAGATTTTCTATATGTATGTGTAAACTCAATTGTGTTTATTGAGCTGATTGTACGTTATTGTATTTTGTCAACATTGAACTCTGATTTGACCCCATTGGAGAAGTACTTTTTTTCCAAATATGATATTTTTAAACTTCATATTTTTTGGCTAAAACAAATTGGATATCAATATTCAATTTTTGATGTGATTTATTAATAGAATCATGTATGTATGTAATTTTTAGAATATGACTAATGTAGTTGCCTATTTATGGTTTAGTGAAGATATGTACCCTTAATCGTAGTACTGTATAGTCCAAAATTGTATATATTATATAGTCCACAGCGCATGCATGAAGAAGAGTGTACAACACCAAAATGTCAAGGTGTATTCTTCCTTGTAAAAACCAATCTGTGTGAAGTGTCACTTAATGTGAATTTATTTATTATTTATTATAAAGAATAATGTGAATGGACAATAAACTTGTCACCAAGAAAATGCAGTTTTATCTGCAAGTATCATGTTATAGAGCAGACAGACCTACCAGATTTTTATGCAGTTTTGTGAGTAAAGATTTAGTATTACCTATGTTTTAATTGTTTAAGCCTTTGCTCTTCTGGGATATTTAATCCAGTAGGAAATCTTGCCAGTGATTGGCATCTTTATTTCTAAAAGTAAGCATACAGATATAGCTCTCAATTACTGTTAGAACCACCAAGTGGACCAACATAAATTGGCATATTACCGTGAAAATGTTAAAATAAATTGTTTTATATTTTTGCCATGATGGAAACTTTTGATGTGACTTTGAAATGAATATAGGATAAAAACTTTTTATTCAATCATCGTTGTCCAAATGTGTTTAACGTTAAGGACTCAAGAACATTGACATAAACTAGCGAGAGAGAGGCCATTCATTGCTTAAAGGTTACTTGGGGTTCCTTTGTGGTTTCCTTGACTATTAGCTCATATACTTTCTTCATGGAGTGATGTTTGAAGGTCAAATACACCTAGGTAGGTAATAATCGTCTTGAATTTCCTCCATCTTTACACTATTTTCTGACTTTTGTTGAGACACGTTCATTGATTTGGTGGAGTCCAAACTCTTTAGATAGTTTTTCAACCTATTACAGCCTGATAAGCATCATCAACTCTTCTTCTGAGGTCCTCAGAAAACCTATTTTGCTCATGTCATGATATATTTCCTCAAATGTTTTGTGAAAATCAGACTTTGATAAATACATGTTCTTGAAATAAAACAGGTCGCTCACACATACCTTATTGTCATATTATTGATTGAATATCCAAAACTGTAATTTCACGATTAAATTAAAAAATTTTCCTAATTAAAAAAAGACAAAGTCTAATATTTTGTCTCATTTGTTTTATTTGATTCTCTTTATCTACTTCTAGCACTTTCCCAGTAAAAACCATGAGAACAGGCAAATTTGAATTTTGCCTGATCTGCACATCTCTATTCCCAAAAGAACATAGAACACATATCAGGAGTTAAAGGGAACCTGTCACCTGAAAAAATGCTATTAACTTGCAGATAAGAGCTTAATCTGCAGGTTAATTGTGAAGCGAACCTGTTCGACTCTTGCACTTAGACCCCCATTGCAGCAGGAAATTATCTTTATTACTCCCAGCAGTGTTCGAGTTTCAGACTAGGGACGCCACTTTCGTGGGTTCAGTCACTGCTCTGCGTATAGAGAGCGGCGGCTGTAACTGCACCCCAATATACTGACTGATACTGGCTCAGCATTTGGACCTGCTGTCAGTCAGTGCTGGTGGAAAGGTTACAGCTGCTTTCTATACACATGAATTTCTAATTTAGCTTTTTTTTCAAATAAAATGGAAAAATGTCTAACTTTCACCTACTGATATATGTAAATAATATCTTTAGTTTATAATCTATAGCTCCAAGCACAATAACAGCAATTTACTAGATAGTTTCCATTTACTTCTGATTACAACATATATATCTTTTCTTGTTGTTAGTCTTTTATTCGTATTCTTTATAACGTGTAACTAATTCACTTTGTGCAATGTCTACTATAAGGTGAAACAAGTAATTTGCCTGAGGTGGCATTCCATGACAAGTGACAGGATAGCACTTGGCCTCTAGTCAATGTCTCACCATTTATTTGCCTGACAAACATATGGTTAAGCATCAGTTAAGCATCGGGTATTGCAGAGTGATGCCTAAGGGAAACAAAGAAGAACTAGAGATTCAGTGAGATCTCGATATTTGTCATTGACTTGTCATTTGATAATTAAATGGTGGATACTCTGATCCATCAAAATATTGTAGAAGAAGAGTCAACATTTTAATCTGTACATTTATTCTGATATTTCATCTGGAAGGACATTCTAGTACTCAGATAATGCATTTTTCTGCATTTTTTCCTATCTGACTTTAGTGAGGTGAGTCATGGAACAGTATGTGCTTATAGAATTTTCTGTCAAAATAAATGCAATATATCTGAAACGTCAAATTTCAAGAATGTTTCCTATTGTAAAATAAATCCATAATGCTTCAGGCAATTATTTTAAAGGTAATTTGTTTCTAAATCATCCAGTAAACAAAATTAGAAGACGTCAACCTTGTGAGGCTGGATCAGCTAATTCACAAATAATATCCAACTTCAAAGGGACATTTCCAGATGGCGTAGATTTTCAACTATTTGGTGCAGAAACCATTTTGCTCTATCATATGGGTTGTTTAAGTCCAATCTGACCTATTTCAGTCTATTAAAAAGAAAGGGTATTATTAAAGGACGAAAATTAATTATTTTGAAGACAGTAACTAGAAAGACACCAAACTGTAGATATTTTTCTTAAACTGTAAAAGGCCCTTCATAGAGAGCATAAACCTATTAAATATGTTCAATACTTTTACTTAAATTATTCAAGATACAAAAACATTCGGATGAGAATAGTTGTAAGCTTAAATGGTTTCCACTTACCCCCACCAAAAAACCTGTTAAACACTATCCGGAAAAAAGGCTTACTTGATGATTGATTGGCTCGGCACTCGTTTTTCTCTTTCAGGCCCAAATACAATGAAAAGATATCAAAACGTAAAATAGAAAAACACTGGCGCTCACCCTAAAACAAAATGCTCCTCAGCTGCTGGAATCAAACCAGGTAGTGACCACCCATATGCGTAATATGTAGAATTAAATGGGGTAGAAACCACACTTGAGGAGAAAAAACAATGGTAACGGGGTAATCCAAAGATAAGGTGCTCCATGAAAAATAACAATACTACTCCCCCAAGGGAGAACAGCAGCAGCAGCGATACAATCACCTGATGAACTAACCACATAATAACCTTGCAATCATGTCACCAAAGAAAGAACTGAAGCTGACAGCTTACCTAGGTGTGTGAAGTGCTGCGGCGTGCTGATTACAGGCTGCAGGTACCGGGATTGTGGCCCTGTCTGTGTCAAGCGATGAGGCACTACGTGCAGTGTTCTCTTGGAGGTTTGTTAGTGTGATTGTCCGGGTTTGCGGCACTGACTGTGCCGGATGGTGGAGCGCATTCTGGGACCAGGGGCGCTCTGGCCAGCAGCACTTCCTGGAACCACAAGGAATGGAAAAAGATGGCTGGTAGGCTCCTCCTACTAGTGATGTCACTGTCAGTATGGATCGCCGAGGCACTCAAGAAAGGGGGAAGGAAGACTAACTAACTCATTTTGAAGAGGCAAAGCTCTTCTTCATCAGGGTTACCGCTATCCCTAACCCCCCTGTCATATATACAGCCATCTCTGCGTCCCACCCATCCTATTTACTCCGAACTCCCCAACCAGTGTCTATATTACCCTCTATTGACTGTTGAATGCCAGATGAACATAAGGAAAAAAATTGAAAAAAGATAAAATATATATATACTAGCCAAAAAAGTGAGAATTTCTTACTACTCATTATTGTTCTTCGAGCCTCAAAATTATGTCAAATTATGTCAATTATGTCAGATACTTCCTATAACAAACAGATACGTATATGTATTTAGAAACAAAAACAATACATCTTTGTTTATTCATATATTAAAAATAATAAATAATGTGCCATTAATAACCGATATGAATATAGCCTATGGAGGGATAATAGTCACCCTTCACAATGGGCGATCACAAAAATATGGGAAGTATATATATAGATTGTTAGTGTTCCATTAAATAATTTAGAAATGTTACAGTAAATGGTTAGGAAATGTTCCCTTAAATAATGTTAAAAGGAATATTCCAAAATATTAAAAATATATTATATTATAAAATGTTAGGGATATTGAAAAGATGTTAAAAGATGTTAAAAAGTGTTAAACAATGGTAACAACGTCAAAGATGTCGGGGGGGGTTGTGGGATTAGTTGGATCTCGTGCTCACACCATCACCACTGGGATCCGATTGCTGTTACAAACCCCTACCCACCTAGTTAAAAATCAAATAGGGCTCATGATAAGAGAATCAAGCCTAATATACATATTATGTATCAATGTAAAAAACAGTACTGAACTATTATACCACTATTTACTCCCGCTAAGAACCCCCCATGTGATGTGTTTATATATAATACTGAAAAACCAGTTAAAATACTATTGGAAAGCGAATAGTTTCATTTCTTGATTTAACCCTCCTGGAGCCAGGCTGTCTATGGTGAAAATCCACTGCGTTTCCGCCCTAGACATTTTACTGATAAAGTCCATCCCTCTTGGGTTTTGGTGGACCTTTTCAATGCTAGTGAAGAATACCCCCTTGGTTGATTTATTGTGTCTATCTACAAAATGCCTCGATAAGGGATGTCCTGTGTGGCCCTTTTGAATATTTTTCAGGTGTTCTTTAATTCGGGTGATGAGGCAGCATTTGGTTCGCCCCACATAAAGTTTGTTGCAGGGGCATCAAATTAAATAAATGACCCCTGTTGAGAAGCAGGTGATGTTTGCCTTGATGGTAAATTCCTTATTGCCACTTACATCCTTAAATGTGTATAGCCACACTTTTTAAAACTAGTATTTACACAGCAAAAACAGCTGCCACACGGTACAAAACCTATGTTGGATTGTGAGAATGTCGCTGGCCGTTTTACTCCATTGCCTACGGCCAGTAGTGGGGGCCAACATGTGGCCTAAGGATTGAGCTTTTCGATATATAAACCTCAGGCGAATGGGTAAATAGTCCCCCACCAGTTTTTTGCTCCGTAGGACTGCCCAATGTTTCTCAATAATTTTTTTAAAACGATTATGCCCTTCATGGAACTGCAATATAAACGGTAGTTGACCTATTTGGTCTCTGATGTTAACTACCTCCGAAGTAGTTGGTTTGGTCGGATGTACTAACTCACTCCTTAATATGGTTGCCATTTGACTTTTCGCTCATTCTAATAGGGTTAGTGGATAGCCTTTGTTTAGAAACTGTTGTGTTAATACCTCTGATTCTCTATGGTAATCAACCTCTTTAGTGCAGTTGCGCTTTATACGGGTAAACTGACTCTTAGGTATATTAGTGAGCCATATGGGAAGGTGGCAGCTCGCTATGTGGATGAAGCTATTCACATCCACTTCTTTGCGGTAGCATTTGGTGAATAATTGGTTCCCCTCCACGTAAATGTTGAGGTCCAAGAAGTTGACACTCGTGTTACTAATTGTAGGGGGGAATTCAAGGCCATACTCATTTTTTTCAGATTAGATATAAATGCCCCAAGTTCGTTTTGTGTGCCTTCCCAAATGAACAGAATGTCATCAATAAATCTACGCCAAAAAATCAGGCCTTCCCGGAGTTGTCCCATCAGATATATTTTTGACTCCTCCCATTTGGCTACATACAAATTAGCATAGCTTGGGGCAAACCGAGTCCCCATAGCCGTACCCTACTTTTGTAAGAAGAATTGATCCTCATATAGAAAATAATTATGATGTAAAATGAATCCAATACGGTCCTGGATAAATTGGATCTGGGTCTGTGTGTTAATGCCCAGTAGCTCAAGATAATAACCGGCCACTTCCTAACCCATGTCCTGATTAATCACCGTGTATAGAGACTTATAGTCTAATGTGCCTAGAATGTAACTGGGTTTCCAATTAACCGTTCCTAGGACCTGTATTACATGGCCTGTGTCCTTCACGTATGCTGGTATTAAAGGCATACATTTCTGCAGGTGAATGTCAAAGTACCTGGAGAGATTTGATGTGAGGCTGTTGATCCCAGAGACAATTGGTCTCCCAGGAGGGCACGTTCGGTCCTTATGTAGTTTTGGGATGTGGTAAAAAACTGCTATGCTCGGAGTGCGATTCATCACAAACTCAAACTCTTTCTTATTCATAATACCCATGGATTTGCCTTTAGAACATAAAATATCTAGTTTCTTGACAAAGTGTGTGGTTGGGTCAGTGCTCAATTTTTTATAAGTGATTTCATCGCTAAGGAGTCTGATAGATTCCTCCCGATACATAGATCTTTTTAATATCACTATACCCCCACCCTTGTCTGCTGGCTGTATTATAATATCATTATTATCTTGTAATGCCCTTATAGCTGCTCTTTCATGTACACGATACATTTTTCTGAAGTTTTTTTCCCCCCATTTTTCTGATATCTGCTGTGACCAATGTGTCAAACGTGCAAAAGGCATTGGAAAACTCCTGCACATGGGTGAATTTAGAGGGGTTGGATAATGACGTGTTATGGTATACGGTCCCTATTGAATCCACATTTCTGATGGTCGTATTTTCCTTTTTTAGAAAATACTTTTTAAAAGCTAGATTTCATAAATATTTTTTCATAGAGATATACAAATTGAACGGGTTTGCCGTGGCTGTAAGTGAAAATTTAAATCCCTTTTGTAATAGAGATATTTCACTACTTGATAATTGATACTCACTCAAATTGTATATCCTTTGCTCATCACTGCTTTCCTGACTGACTAATTTATTTTGGGGCATTTCCCCCCTCCTACCTCTTTTGGTTTTGTTGGCCTTAGCCTGAAAAAATCCCGATTGATAGAAGGACGAGATGGAGGTACTCTTGGTCCTCTCAAGTTCCTCCCGGACGGTCCATTGTCCAGTGGGTTCTTAGCCCATCTGACTCTTTTATTATTGTGGTTAATAGATGGATGGCAGGGACCACTAAAAATACTCTTGTTAGTTTTCCCATATTTTATGTCACACCCCTGATGCTCCCTCACACGGGAATCGGTTTGACTAGAGGGTTCCCTGTCTTCGTTACCATCCTCATGTAATGAGAGTGGTGAGAACCTATTTGATATGATGGTTGGACAAAGGGATAACCCACTGGGGCCCGCCTGTGGATCATCAGGTGTCAGAGTGTTCGGGTATAGGGTAATGTCCAGTAGATTGTTACAGATCATTGAACTGGGACATCAAAACGTGTCTCAGGTTTCCATAGTCCCTTTTATTGAGTCAATGGGAGTCCCAGCAGTCAGACCCCAGCAATCAGAAAGTAATCCTCTATGCAATGAATAGAATATACGTAACTTTTTTTATTGGAGAGGGGAATAACCTTTTAAAATTAGAAAAATTAGATACTAACAATCTTAAATTAGGTTGGATTTTATGAGTATACATGTGTATATTAATGTTTTGTATGTAATAATATAAAGTAGGGGTGACATCTGTAATGTCACGGCTCAGTATGGCTGCTGGAACACACTGACAGTAGCGTGAGAACATGGCTGCAGTGATGAGTGGTGGCATAATTAAGGTTACCTTCCGTCACAGACAGCGATTCTCACAGTGATCTCTGTGTGAGCCAGCCTGTGAACTGCATTAACCTTACTGACGTCATCACTCATAGTATGAGAATTAAGGGCCAAAATTGGTAAATCTAATGAATGCACCATTTCCGGGGCACCGGAGGGCTGGTGTTATTAGTCTGCTAGGGGGCCAATAACCATGGCCCCTTCCCAGCATAATATAAACCCCTCTTTAATAACCAGTAATGGCTATGCAGATAGCTGTGACCTGTTATTAATAGGTTGGGAACCCTTATGAATTTTGGCCACTTCCTAGAATAATTTCACGAGCCCTCAGCTGTCTGCTTTCCCTCATCTGGATATTAAAAATAAGGGAGACTCCACTCTGATTTTTACATTTATTTATTTCACGCACGCTACTCGCAGATGGTGGCTGCTGACTACAACTGTCATCAGTGTTGCCTGGTCTCGCTGATCACAGTGAGACCAGATGACTATGATGATAGTTATAGTCAACAACCAGCAACTGGGAAAACGCTATCTGTACTGCTTTCCCCAGCCACCAGAGCATGCTGCTGGAGCATTAATTCCAGGACGTGTCACATGGATTTTCACATGGACACACGGTCTGTGTGAAATACAGTGGGTGTCCGTATTTGCGGCCCTTATGAAATGGACCGGAAACGGGCATAAAAAATTGACTAGTGAAGGGACCTATAAGAGGTTTTACTTTTTATTTTAATCCTGCTTATGATGACAATGATAAGTGATATCTGCAGAGAAAACATGAGCAAGTTATGAGAGCTATTGGTCAATGTAAAGTTAAATCATAGTCTTATATTTAAATATGGATAATGGCATGGAAACTTTTCAAATCACAAAATATTTGTAAAAATATGTTATAAAATAGAAACTTGATTTAAATATGAATTTATTTTTTGACAAAGCATTTCTTCTAAGAAGGATAACAGTTTAGTTCAGCTAATATAATAACGAAAATCTGACTCACAAGCCTGAGCCAGGCGTTACTCTACCTCCTCCTGTCTTTCACATCAATTAATGACAGCTCCTACTATGTATTCAAGGAGGTAAATAAGCAACATTAATGAATTAGAAAATATTTGCTGAAGGATTAGGAAAAGAACAGGGTAGCAAATGTACAGTGAAACATTTTAAAAGTGATGTGCAAACTGTTCCTTAACTACCTCTGGCGCTCATAGGTCTAAAATCTCTTTGCAGCAACATTCTAACATGTGCGTCCATATTATAGTAGCTGCATGAGATTATCAGACACAGCCAGGCTCCTCATAGAGAAGGCAGAATTCGTTTATTACCATCTCTGCCTTTCCATTGTATACACAGCACTGAACAAGCATTATGTATACAGTAACAGGAAGCGCTGGCAGCACTTTCTCATCCATACCCAGCTGTCATGTGATCGCTTGGTGTAGGGAGTGAGCAGGAGCTGCTGAGTCCTTGTAGTCAGCCCTACTGTTCATGCAAGAGACTAAACTTCCGTTATATCTGAGGCTAATAGACCAACTCCAGTTACAGAGGAAATCAAATTTTAAAAAAAGTATTTAACTACTTAATTGCCCCCAAAGGGTGGTCACAATGTGTGAAACAAATGAAAAATAAACAAATGGACAGAAAGCATAAAAAAATAATTGTTACAGAAATGGGGAACAAATTTGTAAATGTACTTTTGCAATTAATGATACTTTACACACACTAATAAAATACATCACTGCCTATTAGTCGTCAATAATACGCGTAACTACACATGGTGAGAAAAATGAACAGTCTCATACAGTGTCCAGGTAATAATCATTATACTTTGGTGTCCATGCACATAATTTCATAACATTTTGGGCAGTACCAAATTCTTCTGTATGTAGTAGGACATTGATCCACTGTGGGTCTAACATACGAACACACATTGCCTTGCAGCATTGGAGTCCGAGGTTCAAATCCCACCAAGGACAACATCTGCAAGGAGTTTATATGTTCTCCTCGTGTTTGCGTGGGTTTCCTCCAGGTTCCCTGGTTTCTCCCACAATCCAAAGACATACCTATAGGTAATTTCGATTCTGAGCCCCAATGGGGACAGTGCCAAAATTGTCTCTAAAGTGTTGTGGAAATTAAATGCACTATATAAGTGAGTAAGATAATAAATAATGTACAATCCAAACTATACTGTAATGTATGCAGTTATTGCTGGCATCAGTCTCTCAAATAATGATATACTTCTTACCTTTGTTTGATATTTGGAACATTAAAACATCTTGTCCTCACATTCAGGACACTGGGACATCCTGATGCTATTTTTGTCATCATGGATGAACAACAAATGTTCCAAGTTGCTTAGAGAAGCTGTTGGTATGAATCATTTATTTTGTCTAATCCCTAGATAACCAGAACCAGGAATATGTAACATAGTTACTTGGCTGAGATCACTGCAGAGTCCAAAAGTGATGTGTTGTAAAATAAGTTTAAAAGGTTTTAATACAGGAAATGGAATATTTTCTGTAGACTAGGTTAGCAAAAGTAAATTTCCACATTCTTTCTATAGAATAGAGAATTGACGTTGTAGGTTGATGAAATCCTCCTTTCCAGCTCATTTGTAGTTTCTACAGATATTCATAGCAAGGTTATTAATGATGAACAAATCTGTCAGAACTGATGTCGACAGTTCGCTCAAATTTGTCCAGGAACTTTGATTCGTAGTCAAGTCTCCAATTGCTAGCGCATAATTAACATGGGGTAAAAAAAATAAAAAAAAATATTCACCACTCACCTATTCTGCCACTAAAAGCCTCTACCTGGTTAATCATGTTTCTTCTCCGCGCATCCTCTTCGGCTCTTCCATTACCTTCACTCATGGTATTTGCGCTTCAGATGTTGTAACACGCATCACCTAAGGCCTAGCCAGTGCCTTGAGCGATGTAATATCAAGGCCTACTCAGAGCATGAAGAGGCGACTTAGACCAATGAGTGCGAGGTGAATTTATTTTCCCACCCTCAATAATTCAGAATATGAATTTAGCAAAACACTGAAATATTTGGCAATGCTGAGGGTGCAAAAAGCACATGTGCCTGGTTTGTACTGTCAGACTCTCTTTAACACACAGAACACATCAAATATGACTTCAATAAAGTTAAAAATATTACTCCCTTTAAAAACTACTAGTTCAAAGGATGCAAAGAAGTGGAAGAGCTTTTCTGCACTTTGTGTATTAGCCTAAAACATAACAGGATAATGCTGCTTTGGTTCAATGACCTACTGGTGCTGCAAGGGCTGAGGGAGAGGCCAAGCAGAAGGGTGCTTCACAAATTTTTTTGCCCAGACCCCTAATTAATCTTTCATATTTAGCAATATGGGTCATAACTTACAGAGCTGTGCTTGGGACTATTAAATGGTTATACCTAAGAAAGTTTTTCCATTATCCATGTGATAGAGTATCCTGAGAATGGGGCTTTTTTACTTGGGAACCAGGCTCTATAGAGCACTATCTTGAGCGTAAAGGACATGAGCATGCTTGACCTCTGCTCTATTTATAGTGGAGACTATAAAACTTCCAGAGAAAGCCAAGTATGTAGCTTAGTTTTCACCCACAGTCCCCTAGATGGGGTTGCAGATCCTGCATTCCAGGTTCCAGAGCGCTATTCTTCGGATTACTTTAATTCCCAGCTGAAATGATCAGTAATTTGTCCCTATCGTACTAATAGGAAATAACATACTATCTTGGTAATAAACATTTACCTGAAATATTTTTGACCTCGGACGGGATTGTACGTCCGAGGTCAGAAGCCCCTCTTTGATGCGGGCTCCGCCGGTGAGCCCGAATCAAAGCCGTGACATGTCAGCTGTTTTGAACAGCTGACATGTGCCCGTAATAGGCAAGGGCAGAATCGCGATCTGCCCGCGCCTATTAACTAGTTAAATGCCGCTGTCAAACGCAGACAGCGGCATTTAACCACCGCATCCGGCCGGTCGGCCGGAAATGACGGCATCGCCGACCCCTGTCACATGATCGGAGGTCGGCGATGCTTCAGAATGGTAACCATAGAGGTCCTTGAGACCTCTATGGTTACTGATCGCCGGTAGCTGTGAGCGCCACCCTGTGGTCGGCACTCACAGCACACCTGATTTTCTGCTACATAGCAGCGAACAGCAGATCGCTGCTATGTAGCAGAGTCGATCGTGCGGTGCCTGCTTCTAGCCTCCCATGGAGGCTATTGAAGCATGGCAAAAGTAAAAAAAAAGTGAAAAAAAGTGAAAAAAATAAAAAAAATATAAAAGTTTAAATCACCCCCCTTTCGCGCCAATCAAGATAAATCAATAAAAAAAATCTAATCTACAGATATTTGGTATCGCCGTGTTCAGAATCGCCCGATCTATCAATTAAAAAAAACATTAACCTGATCGCTAAACGGCGTAGCGAGAAAAAATTTTGAAACGCCAGAATTACTTTTTTTGGTCACCATGACATTGCATTAAAATGCAATAACGGACGATCAAAAGAACGTATCTGCACCAAAATGCTATCATTAAAAACTACATCTCATCACGCAAAAAATAAGCCCTCAATTGACCCCAGATCATGAAAAATGGAGACGCTACAAATATCGGAAAATGGCGCAATTTTTTTTTTTTTTTTTTTTTTTTAGCAAAGTTTGGAATTTTTTTTCACCACTTAATTAAAAAATAACCTAGTCATGTTAGGTGTCTATGAACTCGGAATGACCTGGATAATCATAATGTCAGGTCAGTTTTAGCATTTAGTGAACCTAGCAAAGAAGCAAAACAAAAAACAAGTGTGGGATTGCACTTTTTTTGCAATTTCACCACACTTGGAATTTTTTCCCTGTTTTCTAGTACACGAGATGCTAAAACCAATGATGTCGTTCAAAAGTACAACTCGTCCCGCAAAAAATAAGCCCTCAAATGGCCAAATTGACAGAAAAATAAAAAAGTTATGGCTCTGGGAAGGAGGGGAGTGAAAAACGAATACGGAAAAACGAAAAATCCCAAGGTCATGAAGGGGTTAAATATTAATATATACATTTCAATGTTTCTAGTGTATATGAAACAATTTTACAATAAAAATATGAATGCATGCCAGTACTATTGCTTTTATGAATCTGTGTATTTTCTTTATGCTGTTAAATTGTTTATATTGAATTGTATTTACTGGACCTATCTGCTTTTATTTGTTTGCTACATTGTAAGTGTCTTTATTTTGGCCATTTCTACCATTTTAAATATATTTTGGTTATTAAATAATTCTCTTTTGAGGAAATAGTGTCCATGACCTAAACTGCATTTGCCCTGAGGGTAATATCATTACTGAGAAAATTATGCACTTGTAATTCAATTAGCTATTTTTTACAGGCAAATGTTGCCCAGTAAAAACATGATTTTCTGAATAAATTAATAATGTGCGGTCATATCCAAATGAACGCCTATGCATTTTTTAATATACCATGACACATTTCAAATTTACTTACATGCTTATATTAGAGTTTCATTCATTAACCTTGTACGTTCCTCTGAAAGAATCTGCATGTTCAACATTTTTATTCAAAAACATCATAAAAGTCTTTTTGTAAAGCAATAAAGCTCTCCATAATCTTGGAAGAAGTTCAATTACTGAATTATCGAATACAACAAATCCAGCAAGATGAACATATTAACATCTTCATGTCATGAATATTCCCATACTATTGAATAACTGTAACTAGAATTGCCTATCATTGTGCCTTTTTATATGATGGCCCTAATCTCCATTAGATTGGCTTTGTAAAGTCTTCACTTAAAGTAACAAGACTTTTTATTTCACAAATAAATAGTACACATCATGCTAGGCTAATTTGTAATAACGATCTTATCAAACACATTTGGTCCTTTCTGCTCTTGGACTGAGGATTCATAGGGAGGATGGGAGGGGAATGGAGTTATGTGAATAAAATATCACTTATTTTATATAAAATTTTATTTTATATTAATGTAAAATAAAAATTAAAGAGGGCCTTTAGAAAAAGCAAGTATTCCAGTGAAACGCGCGTCAGGGATACATGTCCCACAAATGTGCCAGGTATATGTTAGGGTAAGACAGTTGTATAATTTATATTGATCAGCTCAGAATTAGCAGGTGGTCTCCAGCTGTGGCACCTACTGACGCGCTGTAGAGTGTCTAACTGCGTGCCCGCTACAGCACACTGAGCTATCTGGAGATATCATGCCGCACTGATGATACAATCTCTCGCATGGTCTCTGACGCTGGCCGCATATAAGATCTGTCTATTCAGTGAAGACAGATTTTCCCATTACTTAGATTGGAGATGACAGCTGGCACTTTTAACATTCTGAGGGGGGAGGAGAAGGCAGATCATATATTGGGTCCGATTCATTAAATCTTTCACGCCAGCTTTGAAAAGTCATATAATTTAGATGCAACTCAAAATTGAGTTAAAAAAACTTGAATACTAATCAAATTTCCTGAGCTAATTCGGGCTTGAATTTTGGTTGATTTGCTCATCATTAATTAGCATGCGTCAACATTTTGTGACTTTTGGTGTTGTCACTCCATTTTCTTGCTAAGAAAGTGTCGTGTTTAGTGTTTGACGCGACAGCTCATTTAATTTGTGACAAGGTGCTCAAGTACCTGACTGGAGTAAGATTTTTGGCATGGTGTATGAAGGCATACGACACTTGTCAGATGCTCTAGATACACAAAGAGGTGTGCACCTCTTCATGAATCCGGATTATCTGACTTCAGCACGTTCCCTCATCTAGACCAGCTATCAGCAATTGGAAATCTGTGTTCCCTGAAGACAGATTTTACCCAAGATTTGAGAATTTTGAGAATTCATGATCAGTCCAGGAGGAGAAATAAGCAGATTTCCTTAATATTAAGCTATTTCTTGCTTTAGCTATATAATTCATTTATTTTAAAAAAATTGAAAACTACATTTTTAGTGTACATTTAGTGTAAATATGGGAAAAAACTTGCAGCCTAGACAAAAGTATAATCCATTGTAATAGGTCTTGATTGATTGTGGTGCATATATATGCTGATAGCCAACTGTCAAAGTGCTGGGAAGAGCTTACAACCGCCACTCATAATGTAGTGAGCAGAACTGTGAGTGGTGACGTCACTCCATGCAACCCCCCATGACTGAGGAAATAAGTTTAATTTCTCCTGAGAGATGCACTTTCAATAAAGTGACCATGCAGTATTGAATTTTACCTGCATATTTACCCTATATCTACAGCTAAATAGCAATTTTTGTGGTGAATAGTGTTGAGCGATACCGTCCGATACTTGAAAGTATCGGTATCGGATAGTATCGGCCGATACCCGAAAAATATCGGATATCGCCGATACCGATATCCGATACCAATACAAGTCAATGGGACATCAAGTATCGGAAGGTATTCTCATGGTTCCCAGGGTCTGAAGGAGAGGAAACTCTCCTTCAGGCCCTAGGATCCATAGGGATGTGTAAAATAAAGAATTAAAATAAAAAATATTGATATATTTACCTCTCCGGCGGCCCCTGAACTCAGCGCGGGTAATCGGCAGGCTTCTTTGTTCAAAATCAGCGCTTTTAGGACCTGAGAATCACGTCCCGGCTTCTGATTGGTCGCGGGCCGCCCATGTGACCGCCACGCGACCAATCACAAGCCGTGACGTCATTCGCAGGTCCTTAACGCGCTCATTTTTTAAAAATGAGCACGGTAATGACTTTCAAAGACGTAGCGGCTTGTGATTGGTCGCGGCCACGCGACCAATCACAAGCCGCGACGTCACCGCAAGCTATTAACGCGCTCATTTTTTTAGCTCTAGATATATAAATAGATATATAATAGAAAGGCCAATGTTTCTAAGGCTACTTTCACACTTGCGTTTTTAGCAATTTGTCGCAATCCGTCATTTTTGGAAAAAAACAGATCCTGCAAATGTGCTCGCAGGATGCATTTTTACCCATAAACTTGTATTAGCGATGGATCACGACGGATGGCCACACGTAGCGTCCGTCGTGCAACGGATCCGTCATGTTTTGGCGGACCGTCAGAACGAAAAAACTTTCAAGTGAACGTTTTTTTGTCGGTCGCAACGGCCATTTTCTACTGCACATGCCCAGACGAAACTCCGCCCCTCCTCCCCGGACTTCAGAATGGGCAGCGGATGCGTTGAAAAACTGCATCCGCTGCCCAAGTCAGGACACAAATTTCACAACGTGCGTCGGTACGTCGGCCTTTACTGGCTATTAAAATAGGGGGAACCCCCAAAAAATGACGTGGGGTCCCCCTATGTTTTATAGCCAGAAAGGCTATGCAGACAGCTGTGGGCTGATATTCATATCCTAGAGAGGGTCCATGGATATTGGCCCCCCATCTACAAATACCAGTCCGCAGCTGCCCCAGAAATGGTGCATCTGTAAGATGTGCCAATTCTGGCACTTAGCCCCTGAGGTTACTATAGTTCAAAGTCTCACTTTATGGCAATTGCTGCATGGGAAAATTTCTCACACAGCAATGCCAAAAGTGAGTCTAGGGACTATTTTTTTTACAGTGGCGGAGGAATACAGTGCAGAAGGATACCTTCCTCCCATCATTGTGTTACTGGAGCAGCTAGAGAGCGGTCGCATCAGCTGATGCTGCTGCTCTCCACGGGAGATCGTAGTGGGACACGTGGATTTCTGCGGATCAGGGAGTATATTGGTTGTTTGTTATTTTAATCTTTTTTACAGATGACACTGGCTTCGAGGAACAAAGTGACAAGTAATGGTGAGTATGTACTCTATGTTTAATGTACTGCATGTCTGTATGTATAGCCCGCACAGAGCCCCGGCAGCCTGCACAGTGCCCCGGCAGCCTGCACAGAGCCCCGGCAGGCTGCACAGAGCCCCGGCAGGCAGGTACAGAGCCCTGGCAGGCCCGCACTGAGTCCCGGCAGCCCGCACATTGGTTTCAATGGGGTTCGGCAGTGTTCGTCAAACTTTCAACGAACATTCGTCGAACATGTCCCAGTTCGACGAACTGAGCCAAACTCAAATATTAAGGAGATGGCTCAACACTTCTTAGAACACCAGTGACCCATTAGGATTTGTCATAATTATAGCGGAGAAATCCTTTTACCTTAATGACTTTGTACAGCATATCAGACAATGTAAGGCTTCATGCACAGGACCAGTTATGTCTAGTGAGTGCTATTCATGGTTTTCATGGATAGCACCCATACCGATGTTATTCTGTGGGTCTGTTTTTTCATCTGGCCAAGTTAATATCAATGTCAAACAAACTAGATTTCTTAAAATACTGTTTATAGTACAAAGTCGTGCTGTCTTTTTTCCTTTTATACTACTGCTCATAGTTACTACTTAGTGTTTTAATTACTGATAATGAGTTTGTTAATTACAAAGTAACTGTTCAATTTAACAATAAAACAGTATGCAGTATTTTTTTATTTAATTCATTTTTGTTTTCATATTGCTTGTATGTCTATATACTGAAAGGGGACCTGTCAGGTCCCCCATGCTCTCCAGTCCAATAGCACTCAATTATTTATCAGTAAATTCCATGCCTTACCATCCCTGTATAACATTTTCCTGGCCAAATAAAGTCACCACCGCTTATGCAAATCTAACGCATATGCGCCACTCATTCCAGCAGCATATCTGCGTCTCTGAAGCCGGTATACGCTTCCCGGCTTCAGAGGCATACACTGTGCATTACCGGAAGCCTTCTTCTAAACTTCCAGACTTGCACAGTGCACATCTCTGAACCTGGCTTTAGATTTCCATAAGCGGCGATGACGCAGCTCATGCAAATTATGTTGTCACGCCCTCAAGATTGTGATAACATGGAAAGAGCGATGACTGGTCTGAGGCAACTAACCTCCCCTTTGAATAGTCAAGACCCTCATTAGCATAGGAAGCAGAGACATTATAAATGCTTTTTTAAAACCAGAAAAAGTTTATACAGGGGATTTACTGACAAATAAATGAATGCTGCTAGGTTGTAGGGCATGGGGAACATGATAGGTTCCCTTGAATTTGGACATCAGGATAAGCAAAACATTTTTGAATCATATTGTTAAAAATTCAAAATTTTTAATTCCTTTTCAGCGATAAAGATTTTATCTTTTGATTATTGGGTTTCTAGAAATAGGCCCAATGCTATCGCATTGGGAGTGCGGGTACACCGTACAGTTATGGCTGTTACTGGGAGTAGCGGTTACATATACTGTATCTGTCACTTGCACAGGCGCAGTTCGTGGCCATAAGACTGTTACTGCGGCTGCACAAGTAAAACATAGATGTCACTGCTAATCCCCATGCAGGCGCAGTAACAGCCGTGTCATTACCGCTCATGCGTGAGTAGAGTGCGCAGTTGTGGCTGTTACTGCGCCTGCGTGGAAATAGCGGAGAAGTGTACTGCCACGGTGCCTTTTGGGATTCGGGGACAGCATCTGGAAGTCCCAAATGGCGATTATTGGGTTATCATTATTTTTTTCCTACATTATTGCTACATTTCCCTTGTGTACTTTTGAAACTAGATGCAAACATTGAAAATTACATGTTTTTTTAATTTATTTATTATTTTTTAATAACTTTCACTGAGATTTTTAGTCCATCTAATGGCCTTGAATACTTTAGTATTTCAGTACATAGGAGAAATGATGAGTTCCTATGAAGCCCAGCCACACACTGAGCTTAATGGGAGTTCAAAGTAGGCACCTGACTTCCATGGTGACCCATCAGCACTGTCATCATGCACATGCAAAGAAACCATTTAAAGGGGTTGTCTAATGCTAGATCAGCCCCTTCTTAAACTAAATGTTATGCCCCGATAAAATGATAAAGCCTATACCCACCTCCTGTGCCGGCGCCATTCCCACGGTGTTAGCACTCACGGTCCTGGGGCTGTGATGCGGTATTGTGACACATGATGCCTGTTGCCCAATCAGTGCTGGCATCAATGTCTCTGCCTTTGAACAAACTGAACATGAAGAGGAAGGCCGGAATTTGCTGCAGCCCTGTCTTCCGCTTCATGTTCAGTTTGTCCGAAGACGGAGACAATGACGTCAATGCTGATTAAGCATTGGCCATCATGTGTCAAAACATAGCATCGCAGCCCCAGGGAGAGTGAGTGGGAATGGCGCCACCACGGGAGGTGAGTATACCGTAGGCTTTATTATTTTATTGGGATGAACATTTAGTTTAAGAAGGGGGTTGTCCTACTAGTGTTCAACCCCTTTAATGCCATTGTCACTGATTGAAAGCAGACTCTAAATGTCTATCATAAAATGGAAAAAATGTACACATGTATGTTCCGTATTAGTTAATTTGTTTGCAGTACAAAAGTAACAAGTCAGAACATAAAAGTGGACTACTGCTATAAATAAATAAGAATAACAGGAATAAAATAATGGATCCAGTGAGTAAACCTGTATGCGGATGGCATAGCAGACATTGAAAGTGGTAGATGTGAATTGTAATTAGTAAATATTGTTTTGTCTGAAGCAATATATGTTTCCTACGATATTATGTTAGAGTCTGATCTGCTCGGGTGAATTCTGTTGGCTGCACAGAGTATAAAGAGATTTTGTACAAACAGCAACTTTTCCATTCTTGCTACTAACCTATCTGATGTCGTAAAAGGCCACTGGACATATTGTTCTCTCTTCTGAAAAGATTGCTCCCTACAGAATAAATGCTTTCAGAGCTCCGTAGGGTTCATTATCGCCACAGTGCCTTCTAACCGTCCAACATTTGAGAGCAGCATTTGTATTCAATCCCAAGTCTGCTTTTTAGTAGTGAAACATGCTGTCATGGTGCTACAAGGCTGGCCAAATTTTTCATTAACCCTAGCTGCCAAGGGGCTCGTGAAATCTGTTGTTTTTATGACACATTGATGTTGTTTAATGAAGTGTGATAACTGCGGCAAGCATCATCGAAAACATAGGTTGAAAAAATATCAGGATTTTTAGACCGTGAAAAGATTTTCAAAGAGAGATAAATGAGGCATTAAAGTTGTATTTTCACCAACAAGGTGAGTTCAGTGCGAGCACAGCAGATGGACATCCTGATGAATAGATAATGGCATCGTATTTTAGGTTCTATTGCTATTTTACATCTGTAGGGGTTTCTTCAAAAAATGCCCTGTTAACCATTAAATACTTGGGTTTGCATATATTCATTCAAATTTAAGCGTATGTTATAAACATCAAAGCTTTCCCTGGACTTAAAAAGTAACCATTGTTTAATTATTATTTTTTTTTAATCAATAGTATACATGAAAGTACAAAGCAACTTTGTAATACATCTTTTCTGAAAAATGTGCTTCCTTCACCTCCTAGATTGAGCTTTCACTTTGTAAACTCTATATTCATTAAAAAAAAATCTACATTCAAGTAAGTCAGATTTTCCCATTACTGAGATAGGAGATGACAGTTGGTACTTTTAAAATTCTATGGAGAGGGAAGGGGGAGGAGCTACAGGTAGACACAGACATTCGGCTGTAAGATTCATAGAACTTTATAAGCACCAACTGTCATCTCCTTTCTCACTAATAGGTATATCTGTATCCACTGTAGTCAGATTGTACCTGTGAATTAAGAATTTTGAGAATGACTGATCAGTCCAGGAAGAGAAAGAAGCAGATATATTTCGAAGTTTCTTGTATGCTGTCCATAATATTGTCAGTATACTGAAAACAGATAATAAATATCGTGACCTAAAGCAGATTCGTCTTCAGATTTCATAAAACAAACATTTTCATTATTGAAGATATTTCATTTTCCTCCTAAAATTAAAATTAGCAATCAACTGGACTCATACGATGCTCATCTTAACATTAGGATTTTACTGCCATTATGACACAGACTTTCACAGTAAAGACACAAGTGTCATCAAGTCTAAAAGATCAATTATGAAATTTGGTGACAGGTCTATTTTAAAAGAGCGGTCCAAGAGTAGAAAAAAAGTAGACATTTTCCAGAAACAGCACCATTTTCATTCAAGTGCATGAGGCTGAGATACGCTAAAGGCATTGTCCATTACTTGACAATCCTTGCTTTACTACTGTCCCCATTTATAATAATAATAATAATCTTTATTTTTATATCGCACTAACAGTTTGCACACATTATCATCGCTGTCCCCAATGGGGCTCACAATCTAAATTCCCTATCAGTATGTCTTTGGAATGTGGGAGGAAACCAGAGAACCCGGAGGAAACCCACGCAAACACGGGGAGAACATACAAACTCTTTGCAGATGTTTGTCCTTGGTATAATAAATCACCTCCCACATCGCACAGCTATTATATTGTTGTGTTACAAATCTGTGTTATGGCCACTGATCAGCGGCAGCTCATCAATATTTCATTAGAACAGAAGATATCTGATAAGACAATATCTGATAAGATAGTAGAGGTCACAATCAACCAGTGAGTAAGGCTACTTTCACACTAGCGTCGTACGACGCAATGAGTCGTGGCGACGTACCGACGCATGATGTGAAAGCGCAGCACAACGGGGCAGCGGATGCAGTTTTTCAATGCATCCGCTGCCCTATTGTGAGCTCCGAGGAGGAGGGGGCGGAGTTCCAGCCGCGCATGCACGGTGGGAAATGGTGGACACAACGCACCAAAAAACGTTACATGCAATGTTTTTTGGTGCCGACGGTCCGCCACAACATGACACAACCGTCGCACGACGGTTGCGACGTGTGGCAATGCGTCGCAATGCGTCGCTAATACAAGCCTATGGAGAAAAAATGCATCCTGCAGACAACTTTGCAGGATGCGTTTTTTCTGCAAAACGACGCATTGCGACATGCGTCGTACGACGCTAGTGTGAAAGTAGCCTTAATGTAACAGACCCATCACACAGAGATGCTCCATGACCTCTGAAAATAATTTATTATAAATGGAGCCTTTAAGTGAGTATAGGGATAATCTATGCAAATTTCCTCTTCAGAGCAGAAGAGGACTTGAACTCTAGTGCCGCCTATTGGAAGTAGCAATCCTAAAAGTTAAAATATTAACCTTTTAACAAGCCTTGCCATATGACTTAGAATAAAAGCCAAACCAAAATCATAATTTACTGACACATTTCAGGGTGATGCCCCTCTGCAGTGCAAAGCAAGAGGTCTGTTTTGGTTGTATGAGAAGCCTATAACTGAGGTTTAACCCCTTTTCCCCCAAGGGTGGTTTGCACGTTAATGACCGGGCCAATTTTTACAATTCTGACCACTGTCCCTTTATGAGGTTATAACTCTGGAACACTTCAACGGATCCCAGTGATTCTGACATTGTTTTCTTGTGACATATTGTACTTCATGAAAATGGTAAAAATTCTTTGATAGTACCTGCGTTTATTTGTGAAAAAAAATGGAAATTTGGCGAAAATTATGAAAATTTCGCAATTTTCCAACTTTGAATTTTTATGCAATTAAATCACAGAGATATGTCACACAAAATACTTAATAAGTAACATTTCCCACATGTCTACTTTACATCAGCACAATTTTGGAACCAAAATTTTTTTTGTTAGGGAGTTGCTGCGGGGGGCTCAGGGAAGCCCGCAGGGAGCACTCCCTGCGCGATGCTTCCCTGCACCGCCGGCACATCGCGATCATCTTTGATCGCGGTGTGCCGTGGGTTAATGTGCCGGGGCGGTCCGTGACCGCTCCTGGCACATAGTGCCAGATGTCAGCTGCGATAGGCAGCTGACACCCGGCCGCGATCGGCGGCGCTCAACCCGTGAGCGCCGCCGATCGCGCTGGACGTACTATCCCGTCCGTGGTCATAGGGGCCCACCCCACCTTGACAGGATAGTACGTCCGATGTCAGAAAGGGGTTAAGGGGTAACATTTCTCCCTGTGGAGAATGACATGCCTGACATGCCAGGGTAAATAGGCTAATAGGTCATGCAATGCTCCGTTGGGAAAATAAATATGCAAATTGGTTCAGAGAGGAAGAGGACTTAGTGCCACCTATTGGAAGTAGTGCAAACATTTGTGCAGATCTTGGCTAGCATAAGAACATTAAATACACTGTCAACACGAAACATAAATCCTAAAGTAGCTCTTAATTTGACTCAATCCCAGCACATTTTCAGACTTGAACTTGCTCATAACTGAGCTTTACTCCAACATTGTGTTATTGTAGGAGATTTCTTTCAGCACTTTGATACAGACAGCTTCCAATGCTTTCTGCTATTTATCAAGTGACAGCCCTTAGTAAGTAGGAATTTCCCAGTGAGAATTAATGCCCATTTGTAGCAATTGGTATCCTCACCTACAGCTGATTTACAAACTGTTTTAGGCTCAGTAAATAATTAAACCTCACAGGATTGATTGCTTCTTTTGTAATGAATGTGACCCTGCAGATATCCTTGAATGTTTATTTTGAAAGACTCATTCTTGTAAGGGAAACAAATAAAATTATGTGATATAAGGTATCACAGGAATAGTTTCTATTTAAATGTCTGACTGGTTATTGCAGTCCTCATAAATCACATCCATACAATAGTGCTGGTTACCACACCTGGCTTATTGTCCAGCTTCTAAGTCCTGTACCAAATGCACTCAATCCAGGAGATCTGCACACCTCCATACACACAGCATGTGTGATACAATCAGGTCTCATCTACCAAGTGAACCACACCCTAGGGTGAAGATATGGTGAGCAGCCATTCAGCTGTACATAATCACCCTGTCATTACGATTAACCCCTTTTAGTCTTATATCCACTAAAGCATTGCTCCAGATTTATCTCCCATCTACTATGTGTCTAACAGCCACCTTATAATATGCAGTACATATATATAAATATATATATATATATATATATATATATATGCAGTATTGTGCCAAAGTTTTAGGTAAGCAATGTGAGAACAATACTATAAAGAAAGAATGCTTTCAAAAATAGAAGTGTTAAAAATGTATTTTTATCAATTAAAACAATGGAGAGTGAATGAACAAAAGAGAAATCTAAATAAAATCAATATTTGATGTGACCACTAGTGATGAGTGATTGTGTTCGTTTCTCGAGATTTGGGAGCATGCTCGGGTGTTCTCCGAGTATTTTGGGCGTGCCCGTAGATTATATTTGTGTCCCCTTAGCTGCATGATTTGCTGCTGCTAGTCAGCCTGAAGACATGTGGGGATTCCCTAACAAACAGGCAATCCCCACATGTATTCAGGTTGTCTAACAGCCGTAAATCATGCAGCTGCGGGGACTCACACATAATCTACGAGCACGCCCAAAATACTCAGAGACCACCTGAGCATGCTCAGAAAACTCAAGCAACGAGTATATTCGCTCATCACTAGTGACCACCTATTGCCTTCAAAACAACATCAATTCTATTATGTAAACTTCCCCTCTGTTATTAAAGGAACTCGGCAGGGAAGTTGTTCCAAATGTCTTGGAGAACTAGCCACTAGTGTTGAGCGATACCGTCCGATACTTGAAAGTATCGGTATCGGATAGTATCGGCCGATACCCGAAAAATATCGGATATCGCCGATACCGATATCTGATACCAATACAAGTCAATGGGACACCAAGTATCGGAAGGTATCCTGATGGTTCCCAGGGTCTGAAGGAGAGGAAACTCTCCTTCAGGCCCTGGGATCCATATTAATGTGTAAAATAAAGAATTAAAATAAAAGATATTGATATATTCACCTCTCTGGCGGCCCCTGGACATCACGCTAGTAACCGGCAGGCTTCTTTGTTTAAAATGAGCGCCTTTAGGACATGCGAATGACGTCGCGGCTTCTGATTGGTCGCGTGCCGCTCATGTGACCGCCACGCGACCAATCAGAAGCCGTGACGTCATTCGCAGGTCCTAAATTCCTAGAATTAGGAGTTTAGTGAATGAGAATGACGTCGCGGCTTCTGATTGGTCGCGTGGCGGTCACATGAGCGGCACGCGACCAATCAGACGCCGCAACATCATTCACAGGTCCTAAACGCGCTCATTTTAAACAAAGAAGCCTGCCGGTTACCTGCGTGATGTCCAGGGGCCGCCGGAGAGGTGAATATATCAATATTTTTTATTTTAATTCTTTATTTTACACATCCCTATGGATCCGATACCGATACCACAAAAGTATCGGAACTCGGTATCGGAATTCTGATACCGCAAGTATCGGCCGATACCCGATACTTGCGGTATCGGAATGCTCAACACTACTAGCCACACATCTTCTTTGGATGTAAGCTTGTGCAAATCCGTTTGTTGCTGTTGCTCTGCTGCAGAATGAACATAGCACCAAACAGACACCTCCCCGATCGTATTGCATTATGGATAAGCATCTTCTTATATTTCTCAGTACTTACAACACCATGAAACAATGTTTCACTGTTGGACTGTAGTTCCAGTGATCTGCTAGTGCAGCAACTTGCATTTATTTTGCCACAACATGTACTGAAAAGGAGGGTGAAAATTCAAAATGTGTTGAAAAATCCAATTCTGGTATTTTTTATGTGTTTTTTTATTGTGTTGTAAAATGACATACCAATATCATTCTCCAGTCAATACCATTATGCCAATACAAAACTTGTATTGTTTTCTTTAAGTGGTAGAAAAACAACCACAGAAGTTCATTAGAAGGTTTTTTTGCTAGTGTCAATATTTTCCCAGACTTTTTCCCAGATGTTTTCATTTATACATCCATAGAGCTTTGTCAGGGATTGGTTTTTGAATGGTAAGCTGCATTTTTTATTCATAACATTTTAGGGTAGATACGATGTGGAGAAGTGGTGAACAAAATACTTAAACTCTGGTATTTTGATATTTTTTTCTCTTTATGTAATGTACAAATTGGAATAGCCTTACAGTATATACCTATAATATATTTTAGTTGTGCATATATTGGACTTATATTGGATTTTTGTTTTTTATTTTTCAAAACTTTTCTTACTGTATTTTTATTGTGATCATCAGATCAGTTATACTATGTAATGCAATACCATAGTTTTGCAGTATATACAGTGGGGCAAAAAAGTATTTAGTCAGTCAGCAATAGTGCAAGTTCCACCACTTAAAAAGATGAGAGGCGTCTGTAATTTACATCAAAGGTAGACCTCAACTATGGGAGACAAACTGAGAAAAAAAAATCCAGAAAATCACATTGTCTGTTTTTTTATCATTTTTTTTGCATATTATGGTGGAAAATAAGTATTTGGTCAGAAACAAACAATCAAGATTTCTGGCTCTCACAGACCTGTAACAACTTCTTTAAGAGTCTCCTCTTTCCTCCACTCATTATCTGTAGTAATGGCACCTGTTTAAACTTGTTATCAGTATAAAAAGACACCTGTGCACACCCTCAAACAGTCTGACTCCAAACTCCACTATGGTGAAGACCAAAGAGCTGTCAAAGGACACCAGAAACAAAATTGTAGCCCTGCACCAGGCTGGGAAGACTGAATCTGCAATAGCCAACCAGCTTGGAGTGAAGAAATCAACAGTGGGAGCAATAATTAGAAAATGGAAGACATACAAGACCACTGATAATTTCCCTCGATCTGGGGCTCCACGCAAAATCCCACCCCGTGGGGTCAGAATGATCACAAGAACGGTGAGCAAAAATCCCAGAACCACGCGGGGGGACCTAGTGAATGAACTGCAGAGAGCTGGGACCAATGTAACAAGGCCTACCATAAGTAACACACTACGCCACCATGGACTCAGATCCTGCAGTGCCAGATGTGTCCCACTGCTTAAGCCAGTACATGTCCGGGCCCGTCTGAAGTTTGCTAGAGAGCATTTGGATGATCCAGAGGAGTTTGGGGAGAATGTCCTATGGTCTGATGAAACCAAACTGGAATTGTTTGGTAGAAACACAACTTGTCGTGTTTGGAGGAAAAAGAATACGGAGTTGCATCCATCAAACACCATACTTACTGTAAAGCATGGTGGTGGAAACATCATGCTTTGGGGCTGTTTCTCTGGAAAGGGGCCAGTACGACTGATCCGGGTACATGAAAGAATGAATGGGGCCATGTATCGTGAGATTTTGAGTGCAAACCTCCTTCCATCAGCAAGGGCATTGAAGATGAAACGTGGCTGGGTCTTTCAACATGACAATAATCCAAAGCACACCGCCAGAGCAACGAAGGAGTGGCTTCATAAGAAGCATTTCAAGGTCCTGGAGTGGCCTAGCCAGTCTCCAGATCTCAACCCTATAGAAAACCTTTGGAGGGAGTTGAAAGTCCGTGTTGCCAAGCGAAAAGCCAAAAACATCACTGCTCTAGAGGAGATCTGCATGGAGGAATGGGCCAACATACCAACAACAGAGTGTGGCAACCTTGTGAAGACTTACAGAAAACGTTTGACCTCTGTCATTGCCAACAAAGGATATATTACAAAGTATTGAGATGAAATTTTGTTTCTGACCAAATACTTATTTTCCACCATAATATGCAAATAAAATGTTAAAAAAACAGACAATGTGATTTTCTGGATTTTTTTTTCTCAGTTTGTCTCCCATAGTTGAGGTCTACCTATGATGTAAATTACAGACACCTCTCATCTTTTTAAGTGGTGGAACTTGCACTATTGCTGACTGACTAAATACTTTTTTGCCCCACTGTAGCAAAAATCATGGATTCCTATGAATTCCAGCAATGGGCTGGCACACCACAAAATGGAGGTTTGGCATGTGGCATATTGTGTCCACCGGACCTTGTGCTGTATATGTTGATGTTAGAGATCAACAGCAGCATTTAAAGGGTTGCAGTAGTGTGAGAATGCCTGCTGAATAACAGTTAGAGTGTTCCGGGTTCCATGCAGGCTCAGGTCCTGAGCATGCATCAAAAATAGGCACCCAACATAGAATTAACCAGTACATCCAATGGAGGGAAGGGATTAAAGCAAGTCTGTCACCAGATTAAGCAATTTAAAAGTCATGCATTATTAACCCCTTTCCGCCGCGGCCCTTTTTCGCTTTTGTGTTTTCATTTTTCGCTCCCCTCCTTCCCAGAGCCATAACTTTTTTATTTTTCCGTCAATATGGCCATGTGAGGGCTTATTTTTTGCAGGACTAGTTGTACTCTTGAACAGCACCATTGGTTTTACCATGTCTTGTACTAGAAAACGGGAAAAAATTCCAAGTGCGGTGAAATTGCAAAAAAAGTGCAATCCCAAACTTTTTTTTATAGGCTTTTTTGCTAGCTTCACTAAATGCTAAAACTGACCTGATATTATGATTCTCCAGGTCATTACAAGTTGATAGACACCTAACATGTCTAGGTTCTTCTTTATGTGGTGAAAAAAAATTCAAAACTTTGCTTCAAAAAATGTGCCATTTTCCGATACCGTAGCGTCTCGATTTTTCGTGATCTGGGGTCGGTTGAGGGCTTATTTTTTGTGTGCCGAGCTGATGTTTTTAAGGATACCACTTTTGTGCAGATACATTCTTTTGATCGCCCGTTATTGCATTTTAATGCAATGTCGCAGTGACCGAAAAAGCGTAATTCTGGCGTTTCAATTTTTTTTCTTGCTACACCGTTTAATAATCAGGTTAATGCTCTTATTGATGGATCGGGCGATTCTGAATGTCGCGATACCAAATATGTGTTGGTTTGGTTTTTTTATTGTTTTATTTTGGATGGGGCGAAAGGGGGGTGATTTAAACTTTTATACATTTTTTATTTTTTTATTTTTAAAAACATTTTTTTTACTTTTGCCATGCTTCAATAGCCTCCATGGGTGACTAGAAGCTGGCATAGCCTGATCGGCTCTGCTACATCATCATCAGATCGCTGCTATGTAGCTGAAATGCAGGCTTGCTATGAGCGCCGACCACAGGGGGCGCTCACAGCAGGCCAGCATCAGTAACCATAGTGGTCTCAAGGACCTCTATGGTTACCATCCTGATGCATCGCCGACCCCGATCATGTGACGGGAGTCAGCGATGCACTCATTTCCGGCTGCGCGGCTGGAAGTGCCGGTTAAATGCCACTGTCAGCATTTGACAGCGGCATTTAACAGGTTAACAGCGGCGGGTGAATCGCGATTTCACCCGACACTATTGCGCGCACATGTCAGCTGTACAAAACAGCTGACATGTCGCGACTATGATGTGGGCTCACCGCCGTAGCCCACATCAAAGTAGGGGACCCGACATGTGCCATGCTAGTATGGGGCATGTTGGGAAGGGGTTAAATAGATCTCTTAGACCTAGTAAGGCTTGTGTACTTACTTTGAAAATCCATGTATGAGTGGCTATATAATCTTAATCCTTTTTGAAAGATTACCTGCTCAATATTAAAATGAGAAAAGTATGAGTTGAGTTGGACTCATTAAATGCTCATTTTAATATCAAGTCTATATTGTAGGCCTGGAATTCCAGCTAGATCAGGACTTTGAGGTCACTACATATTGCACATGGCGACGTCGCAGATGTGCAGTGCGCAGTGACCTCCAGGCAAGGAGATGCAGCTTGTGATGAGGAACAGAAGAGATGTCTCTAAGGACTTGGTGCTGGTTAGCATCCAGCAGAGCGGCTCGAGAGATGGCCATCAGCGATTCAGCAAAATGACTATCATTTATAAAAATTGAATTCTCAAAATTGTGGATATTTTTGTGTATTCGAGTGAACTTCAGTTCCACTTGAATAAATGGCCATGTCTAGTTCTATGAGATGTATTATAGTGTATGTGATGGTGTCACGATCCATGTTTGGATCTGTGGCAGATCTGGTTTGCCTCAGTTAAAGACCTTTTGTCCTTTCTGGTCATCGGGGGTTAATGCAATTTCTTCCCCCCGGTGGCCGCTGATGTTACTGCATTGCTGCTGGCTCAGCTGATGCTTGTGATGACCACTCTGTCCATCCTTTAAATAGTCACCTGGTTCATCAGCTGACTGTCGGTGTTAGGTCATTCTTCAGTGACCAACCCAGGAGCACGGTGGCGCAGTGGTTAGCACCACAGCCTTGCAACGCTGGAGTCATGGGTTCTAATCCTACCCAGGACAACATCTGCAAAGAGTTTGTATGTTCTCTCCGTGTTTGCGTGGGTTTCCTCCGGGTACTCTGGTTTCCTCCCACATTCCAAAGACATACTGATAGGGAATCTAGACTGTGAGCCCCATCGGGGACAGCGATGATAATGTGTGCAAACTGTAAAGCGCTGCAGAATATGTTAGCGCTATATAAAAATAAAGATTTATTTTAGGAGTAGGAGCTAGCTGGGAACTGCTGTTCTACAGCTGTGTCCGTTGTTATCTGGTGTTTCTTTCTGCTGTGCTGTGCCTTGCAGCATTAAGCTAAGTTTGGTTTCCTTTAAATTGTCTGTTTTCCTGTTTATTGTATAGTTATACACTGGTGCAGTCCACCTCCCTTGGGGGGAGTGGGGGTCACTATAGGGCCTGCATAGGAGACAGGGATACGCTGGCGGCTCGGGCCTCCTAACCTTCATTGGAACCCCCGAGATAAGGGAAAACCAGGGCCCCTTATAGTGGCAGGGACAGGTGCGGTGTTGTGAATTCTGCTTTTGGGCTCCTGTGGTTGTAGGTGGTAATGCAGTTGTCCCTGGGCTGCAGTCTTGGACAGGTGTATCTGCTGATTGCAATTCTGACAGGTGCGGGTTCCAAATCAGCCGTCCTGTCCCTTTATCACCGTAATCGGCATGACAGATGGTTTTAATGTAAAATCTGGCAACATATCAGCTTTAAGGGAATCTATCATTAGGTTATTGACACCTAATCTGAGAACAGCATAAAGACAGAAACCCTGATTCCAGTGTTGTGTCACTTACTAGGCTGCTTGCCATTGTTTTGATAAAATCACTGTTTTATGAAGAGAAGACTAGTAAACTTGCTTCCATGTAGTCAAGCATATTCATCAGCTCCGTATAACTCTGTCCTCACTGATTGGTAATTTTTAGCCTATGCAGAGTATACACAGAAAGCTGTCAATCACTGGTATGGATGAGATAATACAGAGCTCAGCATTCAAAGAACTGCTAATTCAGCAGCAGATAAAACAATGATTTTAACAAAACTACACCAAGCGGCACAGTAAGTGATACCGCGCTGGAATCAGGGTTTCTGTTCCTACATCATTCTGTTCTTAGATGGTGTTACAAAGACCTTGTGACAGATTCCTTTTAAGTTTGAGGTATACTTTATGTTGTGCTTGAGATTAACAGAACATATACTAACATAATGTACTATAAGATTAATGATATCTTGCATGTATCTATTTCATGCAGATAACAGTTGTAAAATAGGTGAAGCAATATTTTAGGGATTTGTATGACTATGGTTGGTATAGCATGCTATGCCAACATTGCATGAACTGGACCTTATGAACTCAAAAAATGTTTTCTATCTGTAACATTGATTCCTTTACTCTTAATTGTGTCCCGTTAAGGTACCTTCACACATAACGATATTGTTAACGATATCGTTGCTATTTGTGACGTAGCAACGATATCGTTAATTAAATCGTTATGTGTGACAGCGGCCAACGATCAGGCCCCTGCTGGGAGATCGTTGGTCGCTGAATAAAGTCCAGAACTTTATTTCGTCGCTGGACTCCCTGGAGACATCGCTGGATCGGCGTGTGTGACACCGATCCAGCGATGTCTTCACTGGTAACCAGGGTAAACATCGGGTAACTAAGCGCAGGGCCGCGCTTAGTAACCCGATGTTTACCCTGGTTACCATGCTAAAAGTAAAAAAAAACAAACACTACATACTTACCTACCGCTGTCTGTCCTCCAGCGCTGTGCTCTGCACTCCTCCTGTACTGGCTGTGAGCCGGAAAGCAGAGCGGTGACGTCACCGCTCTGCTTTCCGGCTCCCAGACAGTACAGGAGGAGAGCAGAGAAGCAGAGCGCAGCGCTGGAGGACAGACGGCTGTAGGTAAGTATCTAGTGTTTGTTTTTTTTTACTTTTAGCATGGTAACCAGGGTAAACATCGGGTTACTAAGCGCGGCCCTGCGCTTAGTTACCCGATGTTTACCCTGGTTACCGGCATCGTTGGTCGCTGGAGAGCGGTCTGTGTGACAGCTCTCCAGCGACCAAACAGCGACGCTGCAGCGATTCGGATCGTTGTCGGTATCGCTGCAGCGTCGCTTAGTGTGAAGGGGCCTTTAGAATCCCACATGAGCAATGTTTAGTGCCTTTGTTCTTGGCAGATGATTTTTGACCCTAAAGACAACAAAATCTATAATATTCAAACAATTCCAAATTGATTTGCTTATCTCTAGAAAATACTGCATTATCAAAGGAAAAAAGTAGAAGGGCTAAGACTTGAGTCTATCTGGATTTTAAGGAAAACAATGAAAAACTGATATTTGCCATATTTAACTAATTGGTCTAATCAGTATTTCAGTACTGTGATACTTCTGCTGATAGCTTATATTGAGTATATATTATATATTTATATATTATATATTTGAGTATTAGTGATTTAGTCTATTTTATATGGTAAAGTTATTGGAGTTAAATACTAAGGCACAATTGTTCAAAAGGTGCATGTAAAAGCAGAATGTATATTTCTTTTGACTGTAACTTACAGAAGTGAGGGATACTTTGTCAAAATTCCAGATCTATTAGTGAAGGCAAGTGTCTTGAAATCAATAAGACAATTTTGGATACTTGGTCATTTACACTGCATTTTACCTTTTCCAGTGGGTATTTCATCTGTGTCCCTTACACATAGTATTCAGACAATAAACAGGATTCAGACAAAAAATGGGATTCATACAAGAAAAGGATTCAGACAATAAATAGGATTCAGACAAGAAACAGGATTCAGACAAAAAATAGGATTCAAACAAGGAACAGGATACAGACACGACACAGGATTCAGACAAAAAAACAGGATTCAGACAAGAAACAGGATACAGACAAGAAACAGGATTCAGACAGAAAATGGGATTCAGGCAAGAAACGGGATTCAGATAAAAAACAGGATTCAGATAAAAAACAGGATTCAGACAAACAGGATTCAGACAAAAATAGGATTCAGGCAAGAAACAGGATTCAGACAAGAAACAGAATTCAGACAAAAAAACAGTATTCAGACAAGAAACAGGATTCAGACAAGAAACCGGATTCAGACAAAAAACAGGATACAGACAAGAAACAGGATTCAGACAAGAAACAAGATTCCAACACGAAACAGGATTTAGACAAGAAACATGATTCAGACAAAATATAGGATTCAGACAAGAAATGGGAGTCAGACAAGAAATGGGAGTCAGACAAGAAATGGGAGTCAGACAAAAACAGGATTCAGACAAGAAACAGGATTCAGACAAAAACAGGATTGAGACTGGAAATACAAAGAAACCATAGAGTCCAGTGAGACAAGGATAGTACAAATTGACTCTGATTATGTTTTTCCTTAAGGTACCGTCACACATAACGATATCATTAACGATATCGTTGCTTTTTGTGACGTAGCAACGATATCGTTAACAAAATCGTTATGTGTGACAGCGACCAACGATCAGGCCCCTGCTGGGAGATCTTTGGTCGCTGGGGAAAGTCCAGAACTTTATTTCGTCGCTGGACTCCTGCTGACGTCGCTGAATCGGCATGTGTGACGCCGATTCAGCGATGTCTTCACTGGTAACCAGGGTAAATATCGGTTTACTAAGCGCAGGGCTGCGCTTAGTAACCCGATATTTACCCTGGTTACCGTTGTAAATGTAAAAAAACAAACACTACATACTTACATTCCGGTGTCTGGTCAGGTCCCTCGCCGTCAGCTTCCCGCACTGACTGGTGAGCGCCGGCCAGCCATAAAGCACAGCACAGTGGTGACGTCACCGCTGTACTTTACGGCCGGCGCTCAGTCAGTGCGGGAAGCTGAAGGCGAGGGACATGACCAGACACCGGAATGTAAGTATGTAGTGGTTTTTTTTTTACATTTACAATGGTAACCAGGGTAAACATTGGGTTACTAAGCGCGGCCCTGCGCTTAGTAACCCGATGTTTACCCTGGTTACCTGGGGACTTCGGGATCGTTGGTCCCTGGAGAGCTGTCTGTGTGACAGCTCTCCAGCGACCAAACAGTGACGCTGCAGCGATCGACATCGTTGTCGGTATCGCTGCAGCGTCGCTTAGTGTGACGGTACCTTTAGTGTATTCTGCCTGTCTGAAAAGATAGTCAGAGCTAGTGAAAAACACAAATGAAATCCATTTGCATCATTGTACTTTATGACTCTGTCAGAAGTTCCACCTAAATCTTATTTTTCAGGATTCAGATAGACTACCCGACAGAAACAATGTGAATGGTCCCATACCAGGATTATTCCGGTGGTTATATACATTTCTCGAGACTGTGAAATAGAAGGGAAGCTTCTGGTTTTTTCTTTTGTCAATATATGGGATCAGGATAGAAAGATTAGCTCTTTTGGGGTGGACCAGGTCATGTATTATGGTTGTCCATATACCTCTTTCCGTTATTCTTTCCTATCCCTCTGTTGAACAAGATGGATATTTGTCATTTTTCAACAGTATTAACTATGTAACTATGCCTACTATTATTATGGAGGCACTGTGTGAATTGCAAAGTTTGGTTCCCTTGTGATTGAATATTTAAAGGGCTTATCCAGCCATAAGATACAAGTCTGTAGTAACTCTGTGACTGTAGACTTATGAATTCTCTCAGCGTGCACTGCATGCTATGAGGATTCTCCACTGCTGGTTCAAGGAGAATGCAGATATGCAATTTGTATATTCCTGGCCACATTTCGACTAGATGTGTCCTACATCGTCACGCAGTCAGCATATGACTGCATATATGCAAATCACATACTTGCGGTAACACCTGCCTGCTCCTGGTGTCAGAATTTGCAATTCCTCATAGAGCACAGTGTGCGCGCTGTGAGGACTCACAAGTCCAGAAAACTCCTTTAATGGGGGCAGTTTAGTAAGCTAAATAAAGGAAATCATTATATCTGGCAATGAAATGGTGAATTAATTATGATTGCCGTGTGCAGGTGTGTGTCTGTGAATTCAGTACCACCTACCAATATCACAAATGTGGTCTGCCATGGATGAATTCTATTTCATTTGTGAACTGTATCATTTCCAGCTGTCATTTAAAAAAAATAATTTGCTGTTTTTATATTATGATTATTTTTATCTCTTTTCCATATCGTGTAGTTTTATGTGTTATTTCCTAATTATATTTCTTGGAGAAAATACAATTTGCTGTTACAGTATAATGGAGTTTTTATTTATCATTGCATGAACAAAGTAAAAAGTTGTAAAAATGCAAATCTGTTTCTGGCATACTATTACAGCCCTGATAGTAACAAGCAGTGACCATGGCGCTCATTCATCAAGATCGGTGATTTTCTCATTAACCTTGATGAGGGGGCAAGTAGGAGTCAGATGCTCCCGATTCATTAGGAGGTGCATACCTCTAAATGAATCAGCAGTTTCTGACGAGTGTCATGCACCTCCATGTGCCAAGCTAGAAATCTTACTGTAGGCTCTGACTCGAGTAAGATCTCTGTTGCAGGGAGCGCAACAGATTGTCATAAATTAGACAAGCTGTGACAAAGCACCCTCCTCGCACTTCTATCATGCCCAGTTCTGCCCATTTTGGCAGAGCTGGGAGAAACTCGCGTAAAAACACCAAAAGTCACGCAACTCTGTGTCGTACCAAAAAATGATAAATTTTCAAAGCAATTATTCTCGACTTCTGGCAAAATTGCTTTGATAATTGAAACAAACAAATCTGTGAATATTTATTTTGTCCACATTTTGCCATTATAGCGCTATTAATGACAATGGAAGCTGGAATATGGATTCGTATCTATTTCTATTCCATTTTAGTAAATCCTTTTTTTTCTTAAGCTCCAATTAAGAGGTTAAATATCAGAGCTTGTAATGACTATTTTCTTCAAAGGTATCCGTTGTAGGTGCACATAAGGCAGAATTTTACAGTGCTATGTGTCTAGTTCATATTCTAGGCAGCATTCCCCTTGAGTGCTTCAGTTCTTTAAAACCCAATAAAATGGATTAAGAAACCAACCTCCTGCGTGTTAATTAAATTATTATCAATAGTTCACTTCTGTGAAAACATGCAGGGCAAACTGTTGAGCCACTTCTATAATATATCCTTCTGAATTTCAGATTCCATGACTGAAGAAATCCGTAGGTTCCAGCTATTCACGTCGCAATGAGCACAATCTAGCTTCTTTTAAAAGTTTGAAAAAAACCCCGATAAAACTCATTTACATGTGTTTTTTTCAGTAATTGTAATGCAAGTCCGGTTCAGCTTGCTCCTGGTATTTATAAGAAAAGATCATAGCACTTTTGATCTTGTCAGCGCCTCAAAAATGGAAAATGTGTTTTAAAATAGTGATTATAGTAATTTGTTGTAAATGTACACATAATGACTCCTCATGCATCACGGCTGTCCGTGAGGCAGCCTTCACAAACTGCTGGGGCCACATGCCCTCATCACTGATGTTTGCTAATGGTTCAAACAAATGTGCCCTCATTTAAACATTCCTTAAAATATGTTGACACCCGGCTTCTTCTGACTTTCCTAATCATTTGAGTCAGTCGTATAAATAAAACCACTTCGTTGTTACAAAAATCCAACTGTCCTAACTTTCCAGTTTATAGCATTTCCTCATCTATCAGCCTAAAAGTGAAAATAGTAAACTCCGTCTCTTTTTTTATAGATAAGTACTAGTGATGAGCGGATCATCGAGTTCGAGTCGAATTTCCTGAAACATTTTAAGATGAGATTTATGGTTCCCCCCAAAAAAACTTCTCTATCACCATTTCCCACGCAGCCGAACCATAAGAAAGCAAGCTAACATTATTTTGAGTTGCTATGAGGGCTTTCCCATAATGCCTTGCAGCTATGACATCTTAATGATTGTCATACCTTGTACTGTGATACAGTAGAGTTTTTTCCTCCAGAGTCACGGAAGTTTTCTTCCATCTCCGAAATCTCTATCTTTGGTAGAGTGTAAGCTCTTATGGCCATTGTAGTTCTCTCTCCTGCAGTGTGTAAGCGCTTAAAGACAGCAGGGTCCTCTCTTTATGATCTTATGATCATCTGCTTCCTCTCTCTCTTTCTGACTTCTGTAGAGTGTAAGCTCCTATCTTCAGTGGTTCCTCCTTTCTCTCTTGTAGAACGTAGGCTCCTATAATCAGTTGGGTCCAGTTTCTCCTGTAAAGTATAAATTCTTATGATCAGTGGGGTCCTGTCTCTCCTGTAGAGTGTAAGCTCTTATGATCAGTGGGGTCCTGTCTCCAGTAGAGTGTAAGCTCTTATGATCAGTGGGGTCCTGTCTCCAGTAGAGTGTAAGCTCTTATGATCAGTGGGGTCCTGTTTCTCCTGTACAGTATAAATTCTTATGATCAGTGGGGTCCTCTCTCTCCTGTAGAGTGTAAGCTCTTATGATCAGTGGGGTCCTGTCTCCAGTAGAGTGTAAGCTCTTATGATCAGTGGGGTCCTCTCTCTCCTGTAGAGTGTAAGCTCTTATGATCAGTGGGGTCCTGTCTCCAGTAGAGTGTAAGCTCTTATGATCAGTGGGGTCCTGTCTCCAGTAGAGTGTAAGCTCTTATGATCAGTGGGGTCTTCTCTCTCCTGTAGAGTGTAAGCTCTTATGATCAGTGGGGTCCTGTCTCCAGTAGAGTGTAAGCTCTTATGATCAGTGGGGTCCTGTTTCTCCTGTACAGTATAAATTCTTATGATCAGTGGGGTCCTGTCTCTCCTGTAGAGTGTAAGCTCTTATGATTAGTGGGTCTTCTCTCTCCTGTAGAGAGTAAGCTCTTATAATCTTTGGGGTCTTCTCTCTCCTGTAGAGTGTAAGCTCTTATGATCAGTGGGGTTCTGTCTCCAGTAGAGTGTAAGCTCTTATGATCAGTGGGGTCCTGTCTCCAGTAGAGTGTAAGCTCTTATGGCCAGCGAGGTCCTTGTCGGGACCTTGCCCACTTGTCTGGAGTATGTATAACTAACATGTCCTGAGTCTGAAATTGGCGAATCCCTGCAGTGTGTGTGCTTGGTGAATTTATAAGTCTGCAGTCACATAGAGTGACTGCATACTTATTGGTTTGGACTCGAAAACCCCTTTGACAGTATTTAGAAATCTTTTATAATGATATTTCCTTTAGTCTTTTTAGTTTTTTCTATTCCTGGAGAACCTCCATAAAGTACATTACTATGATAGTTTGGGGAACAGCAGCGTATGTTGATAGCTTCTTTTTGGTACTAATGGTTTTCTAGATTTGTAAGCTTTCTTCATGTTAAACTGGTTAAAAAGATAACTTCTTAACCCTGCATCCAAGTATATAAAACCCAATCTGAAATATCATCTCTACAAAACAGGAAGAGTCCGTTTATTGTGAGGGTTCAACGACAACATTAAAACTAAAATATGTCTTGGGTTTTCTTTATTTGTTTAATAGAGTTAATAGTTTGCTAATAAAAAAAATATTTAAAGGGATTGGGCACTTTCTATTTATGCTAACAAATGTGTTAGGGACATGATTTTATGGTTCTTTCAAATATCCTAAGTGTTATAGTTTCTACATTGACTGTGGCCAAGTAACGCTGTGTGTGTGACAGCTCAGCCAGCCTATGGGCTCTGGAGTGTGCTGGACTGTCAGTTTTGTGAGTGACAGTCCAGTTATCCAATCATATTCTGGGGCATGTTGGGTTGTCAACAGTTTGTTGCTTTATCTGGTTTAGTCTGCAGGCATTTCCTCAGGTGCCTCCCATCCCTAATAATTTGCAAGGTATTTAGCTGGCTAGCTGCTAGTAGTCTGTGTCACTTGTAAATTTGCTTTAAGTAGGTGTGTTAGCTTGCTTTGTGTCTGGCTCTTATCTTGCTGATGACCTTGGATTTTGCTGTAACTACTCTTTTGGATTTCCCCTTCTGCTTTTGACATACCCTCCTGGCATTTGACCCCAGACTGTTACTTGACCACGCTTTTGTATCACCCATCTGTAATACGAACCCCTCTGGTATTTGACCCCGTACTGTTAGGCTACTTTCATACATCAGTTTTTTACCTTCAGGCATAATCCGGCGAATTTTGGAAAAAATGGATCCGGGGAAAATTGTGAAAAACTGATACACCGGATCCATTTTTTTGCTGGATCCGTTTTTGTTTACCGGGCATAGAGTTTGGACTTCCTGTAGCGCGAGAGAGAGAGAATGGAAAACAAAGCTACGGGGCATGCTTAGTGTAAAAATACCAGAATCATTAGCCAGATTCACTCATTTCACCTCACATTTCATCCGTTTATACCTGGAATCGTCGCTGTGCGTTTTTTCGCTGGACAGAAAAAACGTTCCTCTGTACGTTTTCTCCATCCTCTGAAAAAATTGTTTTCAATGGATCCGGCTATCAGGCGCAAACCAGCGCTAGTACAACTCTATGAGAAAAAATGGATCCGGCGGAAAAAAAAACGGATCCGTTTTTTTCAAAATTTGACAGATTGTGCCTGACGGCAAAAACCTGACGTGTGAAAGTAGCCTTACCTGACCATGCTTTTGTATCACTCTGTGCTATCAGCCCTCCTGGAATTTGACCTTGGACCTCCTGACTACCCTGTCTCATGGCTTGCCCATGAGTAGTGACTCAGCAACACACTAAGTATTACAGACTTTCCTTGTTTCACTTTTTCTCACATACAACACAGCACAGTGCTCTTATCTTCAAAATGGCAACTGCTTATTATTTGGTCGATTGGTGGTTACTGCAGGTTGTAGGCTTGTCGGAAGAGGTGGGTCTTCAGGTTCTTTTTAAGGTTTCAATGGTAGGCGAAAGTCTGATATGTTGTGGTAGAGAGTTCCAGAGTAGGGGTGATCCGCGAGACAAATCTTGTATGTGATTGTGGGAAGAGGAGATAAGAGGGGAGTAGAGAAGGAGATCTTGTGAGGATCAGAGGTTGCGTGCAGGTAAGTACCGGGAGACGAGGTCACAGATGTATGGTGGAGACAGGTTGTGGATGGCTTTGTATGTCATGGTTAGGGTTTTGTACTAAAGTCTCTGGGCAATGGGGAGCCAGTGAAGGGATTGACAGAAGGGAGAGGCCAGGGAATAGTGGGGGGACAGGTGGATTAGTCGGGCAGCAGAGTTTAGAATAGATTGGAGGGGGGCAAGAGTGTTCGAGGGGAGGCCACAGAGCAGGAGGTTGCAGTAATCAAGGCGGGAGATGATGAGGGCATGGACTAGGGTTTTTGCAGATTCTTGGTTTAGGAATGTATGGATCCATGAAATATTTTTGAGTTTAAGTCAGCAGGAAGTGTAAAGGGCTTGGATAGCAGGAGGTTGCAGTAATCAAGGCGGGAGATGATGAGGGCATGGACTAGGGTTTTTGCAGATTCATCATTTAGGAATGTACGGATCAATGAAATATTTTGGAGTTGAAGTCAGCAGGAAGTGAAAGGGCTTGGATATGTGGTTTGAAGGAGAGAATAGTGTCAAGGATTACCTGGAGGCAGCGAGCCTGTGGGACTGGGGAGAGTAGGCAGCCATTTACTGTAATGGATAGGTCCGTTGGGGTCGCATGAGATGGGGGAAAGATGATGAATTCTGTTTTGTCCATGTTAAGTTTTAGAAATCTAGTGGAGAAGAAGGATGAAATAGCGGACAGTCATTGAGGGATTCTGGTTAGTAGGGTAGTGATATCTGGTCCAGAGAGGTAGATTTGTGTGTCATCAGCATAGAGGTGATACTGAAAGCCCTGAGATTCTATGGGCGAATAGGTTAGAGAGATTACGGAAATTTGTGATAGAGCATGGATGGGAGGTAGAAATGACTGTGGGGTTGTGGTGAGGAGGACCAGGATTTGGAGAGATATCACTAGCAGTGAGAAGGAGCAGAGAAAGTGTTAGCAGGTGGGAGCAGGAGAGGGCATGAGGTGGCTGTTTGTGTTTGGAGACAGAGGACTGTATGTTGAGGAACAGGTCAGAGGTGGAGATGAGATGGATGGGTAGGATTGAAGAAGAGATGAACAGTTCCTTATTAGGTGTAGGGATAAGGGGGTTAATAGAAAATGAAGGATTATAGGGGTGAGAGTGAAAACAAATAGAAACATAGTTTACAGTGACTGTATCCAGTTATCTTCAGTTCCCTTCGGGTTCAATTCTGGAATTAATTCCAATCTTCACACTTGTGTGAAACACACTTATAGGATATATACTGCAGACTAAAGTCTTGGCAGACTTATGCTATGCAATATATGTGCTACAAAGAGCATTCAGGTGTGAAGCAGAGGAGTGGTCTCTGTTCATCTTGGTCAGAGAATTAAAAGTGGACCAGATGCATATAATCAAGCCAAAGTAAATAAGGTCATAAATAACACTGGGGTAATGTAGGGGTTAGTTGAAAGACATACCATTTGAATACTAGAAGCAGAGATAAGAGTCTGTGTGGAAAGTTGGGTGACGTACCGTGTGAATACTAGGAGCAGAGGTAAGAATCTATGTGGAAAGTTGGGTGATGTATCATGTGAATACTAGTAGCTGAGGTAAGAGTCTGTGTGGCAAGTTGGGTGACGTACCATGTGAATACTAGTAGCCGAGGTAAGAGTCTGTGTGGAAAGATGGGTGACGTACCATGTGAATACTAGGAGCAAAGGTAAGAGTCTATGTGGAAAGTTGGGTGATGTATCATGTGAATACTAGTAGCTGAGGTAAGAGTCTGTGTGGAAAGTTGGGTGATGTACCATGTGAATACTAGTAGCCGAGGTAAGAGTCTGTGTGGAATGTTGGGTGATGTATCATGTGAATACTAGTAGCCGAGGTAAGAGTCTGTGTGGAATGTTGGGTGATGTATCATGTGAATACTAGTAGCCGAGGTAACAGTCTGTGTGGAAAGTTGGGTGACGTACCATGTGAATACTAGTAGCCGAGGTAAGAGTCTGTGTGGAATGTTGGGTGATGTATCATGTGAATACTAGTAGCCGAGGTAAGAGTCTGTGTGGAATGTTGAAGAACATGTGACCTATTCAGTATATCAGCCTCTTCCAATTGAAAATCAGCTTTCCTATGTGAGTTGCTTTTCAATCGGAAAAAGGTTGATTACATGCCTGGTTGCATGTCCCTCCATCAGCTGACAGCTTGAGAACAAAAGTGTTATACAGTTTTGAGGAAGGCTGTAGTTACAAGTGGTCAGAGGAGAACCTATAATACTTATATTTTATTCAAAAGAATCTATCACCAGGTTTTTGCTACTCAATCAGAGAGCACAATGATGTAGTGGAAGACACCCTGATTACAGGGACATGTCACTTACTGGGCTGTGTTTTGCTATTTCAATGCAATCATTTTTTTATCAGCAGGAAATTAAGACAAGCTACTTGTGCCTTCTAGTCCTACCACACTCCGAGCACTTATTAGAAGTACTCTGTCAATTTACATTGTACACAGAAAGCTGTGGAATGAGCTCTATTAGATCTGCAATAGCGAAAACTGCATGACAACTGCTGCACCATGTAAATTAAATGATACATTACTGAAGTCAGGGTCCCTGTCCATACCTCATGCCTCTGCCAGATTACATAGCAAAAACCTGCTGACAGATTCCCTTTAAGGGCAACACAATCTTTCGCCCAACACATTTGTAAAATAAAGGTACAGTGGCCAGCTACTGTCAGGGATAATAAATCTACATATACTTGAATATATTATTCTTAACATGAACTTGATTTAAGCGATAGGTAACAATTTTCTAAAGTTTTGATGATTCACTTGACGCATGAGCCGGTCATCCTTTTGGATTTGGTGGATGTGAATTATGAGATGATCAATTATAATGAACTGGTATATACAAAACCTTAGTTTACTGGTTATAAAACTGTCCACAATTATAGACCTCCATACTTACTTGAAGGGATTATTCAATATTTGAAGATCATTTTTTGGCAAGTTCATTGAAGATCATAAGACAATAAGGCTCTAGCACATGGTGAATGTCAATTTGTAGATTGTGAATCCTCGCGGGCAGGGTCCTCTCTCCTCCTGTACCGGTTATGACTTGTATTGTTTAAGATTATTGTACTTGTTTTTATTATGTATACCCCTCCTCACATGTAAAGCGGCATGGAATAAATGGCGCTATAACAATAAATAATAATAATAATAATAATAATAACCGCTGGCTCTATTTCACTAAGGTGTCTTCATTTTGGGCATCAGCGCTGCTGGTCTGGGCTCATTACTATTATATTCTGCTAAGTGTCTATAGTGAATTTAGAATTTTTAATTGTATTTAGATGTATAAGATATAATTTCCTTACTTTATGTACCTTATCGGTAACAACTCAAGTGATTACATGCAAAAAAATTAAGCTCATTAAGCTTCAAACGATGGACATTGATAAAACTTTTGCTGATGTTATTCTAATAGTTTTTAATGGAGACAAAAACACATTAAGGAGGTAAAAAAAATAGTAATACAAATGGTAGATTTTATAGCCACCCAGAAGAGTGGGACAAAATTCATAGTCTTTGCACAGCTAGAAAGCAACGAGAACAAAGCAGAATGTGCGTTCGTCTGTTATCAATAGGTCTGATTGAGGTCTCTATGCAGAGGAAAATCTGTTTTGCAAGGAGAATTTAAACTGAAATGTGGCCTATTTTAGTACGTCTACATTAATAAGTGTGACATACAGCTGGAGTGAACAGAAACCGACAAAGAATAGTAGACAATTAAGGTATAATATTTATTATGTAGTTTAATATTTTATTTCATTTACTATATTTACATTTCTAAAATTGAGCAGTGGCAGACATATGAAATTATAGAGGCTTGTAAATCCTTTCATCTGAGGGTTTCTCTGGAGGACTCCTTTCCACTGAATTTAATGGCTGAATGTGGAACAAACTTATCCTTATACAGATAAGTATTGAACAATTCACCATTTTCTAAATAATTATATTTCTAAACGTGCTATTAACATGAAATTCTCAACAGTTGTCAATAACAACCCATCCAAACCACACAGTCGAATAAATAAAACCATAGATTCCATAAATTAACTTATGTGTACTAATGAGAAATCACACAGGGAATATGTATTGAACACAAAGAGAGGTGCAAGAAGCCATGGAAAGTCGCAACACCAGATGAAATCTGTCAGTAATAAGAAAGCAATCCTGCAACTGAGTGAAAAATAATAAAAGCTGGTTCAACTGATGGCCTATAAAAAGGTGTATCATTACCAAGGTACTACACAAGAAACACCTCATGATGGACAAAACCAGTGAGCTGTCTCAAGACCTTAGCAACCTTATTGTTGCAAAACATACTGATGGCATTGGTTACAGAAGTATTTCTAAACTACTGAAGGTTCCAATGAGCATTGTTGGGGACATCATTCGGAAGTGAAAGAACACCATTAATGTCACGATCCATGTTTGGATCTGTGGCAGATCTCATTAAAACCGTTTTTCCTTTCTGGTCATCGAGGGTTAATGCAGTCCCCCCGGTGGCCGCTGGTGAAATTGCATTGCTTTGCTGTTGGGTCAGCTGATGTTGGTAGTGACCACTCCCAACATCCTTTATAAGGTCACCTGATGCATCAGTGGAAGGAGTTTCCTGAGTGCAGTGGTTCTTCTGCTGAATATTCATACCTGGTGAATTACTCAGCTGTACTGTGCATTGCAGCAGAGAAAACTAAGCGTTGTTTACTTATCCCTGCTGTTCTGTTCGCCTTTGCTATTCACTTGTACTGTTCCCTGGTCAATATGACCCGATCTATTAATTCTTGATTTTTAGCTACTCTAAGTGTTTTATTTGAATACTTTTTTCATTATTATACTGTACTAGCTATTGAACCCGTTCTACGCCCGGGTGGCGAGCATTTATATTGGTATATGGTCCCCATCCTGTCATGTGCTGCGCCCATCCTGTGTCCCCATCCTGTCATGTGCTGCACCTATCCTGCGTCCCCATCCTGTCATGTGCTGCACCTATCCTGCGTCCCCATCCTGTCATGTGCTGCACCCATCCTGCGCCTCCATTCTGACATGTGCTGCACCCATCCTGCACCTCCATTCTGTCATTTGCTGCTCCCATCCTGCGCCCCCATCCTGTTATGTGCTGCTCCCATCCTGCTCCCCCGTTCTGTCATGTGCTGCTTCCATCCTGCACCCCCGTTCTGTCATGTGCTGCTCCCATCCTGTGCCACCGTTCTTTAATTTGCTGCTCCCATCCATATGCCCCATACACTGCTCCATAAAGGTTTATGGCCCCCATAAGATGCTCCATAGTGTATGCCCCGTATGCTGTTCCATAAAGGTTTATGGCCCCCATAAGATGCTCCATGGTATATGCCCCCGTACACTGCTCCATTATGGTTTATGGCCCCCATAAGATGCTCCATGGTATATGACCCCGTACACTGCTCCATAAAGGTTTATGGCCCCCATAAGGTGATCCATGGTATATGCCCCCGTACACTGCTCCATTATGGTTGATGGCCCCCATAAGATGCTCCATTGTATATGCCCCCGTACACTGCCCATTATGGTTGATGGCCCCCATAAGATGCTCCATTGTATATGCCCCGGTACACTGCCCATTATGGTTGATATCCCCCATAAGATGCTCCATTGTATATGCCCCCGTACACTGCTCCATTATGGTTTATGGCCCGCATAAGATGCTCTATAGTGTATGCCCCATACACTGCTCCATTATGGTTTATGGCCCCCATAACATGCTCTATAGTGTATGCCCCGTACACTGCTCCATTATGGTTTATGGCCCCATAAGATGCTCTATAGTGTATGCCCCCGTACACTGCTCCATTCTGGTTTATGGCCCCCATAACATGCTCTGTAGTGTATGCCCCGTACACTGCTCCATTATGGTTTATGGCCCCCATACCAAGCTCTATAGTGTATGCCCCAAATGCTGCTGCAATATATAAAAAAAATACCATACTCACCTATCGTCGCTGTGCGCCGAGTGCTGGGGGGCCTGAGGACACCGGCGCGCTGTGGGGGTCAGGTGCCGGTATCGCCGCTAGCTCAGGTTCCCCAGCACTTGCTATATTCACCTGGCCCCGTTCCACCGCTGTGCGCCGCCATCTTCCGGGTCCTCTGGCTGTGACTGTTCAGTCAGAGGGCGGCGCACATTAAGCGCGTCATCGCGCCCTCTGAACTGAACGTCACAGGCCGAGGACTGGGACACGGAGACGGAGCCGCACGCAGCGCTGGAATGGGGGACAGGTGAATATAGCCGATACTTACCCTCCTGACAGTCCCTGACTCTCCGTTGGAGATCGCGGTGTGCGTTCAGTGTTTACGCATACCGTGAACTCCTGGGAGCGTCACTCTGAGGGGGCCAGACTGCGCCGGCGCTTGCGCTTGCACAGTCTATAAAGGCTTCGGACAGAGTGACGCTCCCAGCATTATATTATAGATGTGAACATGGTTGATCATAAACAAATGAAACATTTTAATTTAAACTTAATAATTTTTTTTTTTTCATAAAAAGGTTACACAGGCTTTTTACAGTTATCTTTGATTGTTGGCATTCTGCACACAAATAACAAAGAAGCTTTACATTACTATTACTAAAACATGAAATTTAACTTTTTGAAAACAATATTTATAAATCAACAAATGAAAAATCATAAAAACTTCAACCTTTTTAGAAAGAATAAAGAAAAACTGAACATGTTCATGCGTTTTTACACTGAACACAATATTAAGACGCATGTCCTTTACACAGATATTTTGAACATCCAGCACATGTCAGATTAGTCTTATTGTCACAGGAAGATGGACAGAAGCTACATCTCTTTCTTTTCTTGCTGGTAGCTGTGCTGCTGGTAGCTGTACTGGTGGAGGCCGTGGATGCGGAGTCTCTTTCTTGAGCATGCTGGACACTTTTTACAATGGCTGTTGCTCCTTCACTTCTGGGGGTCACTTTTCGTCTCTCAATATATGGCCTAACCAGGGATTTGCCCAATTCCTCAAGAAATAATCTTTTATGCAGCTTATTCCGGTTCCAATCGGGGTTGATTTCTCTCCATAAGACAAATGCATTGTATGCAGAAACGTCCGGTATGTTATAAAATAAAATCATTGGCCACCGATTGGTTTTGTGTTTGCATGTATATGTTGATATTGCTTGGTCTAAAGTATCAACTGCTCCCTTTGTGGCATTATAATCCAAAATAATGTCCGGCTTTCTGTCTTCTCTATCACTTATGGCATTGTCATGGTGCATTGTGCTCATTAGAATTACCTGCTTGTTTTTTTTTGGAACATAAGAAACAACAGTTGTATTTCCAGAAAAAAAGTAGAACTGTACACCTCTCTCTTGCTAAGGTACCTTGCGGTAGTTCAGGTTTGTTTTTTCTTATAGTACCTAGCATGGTAAGTTGTTTTTTCTTCAACATCTGGCCTAGTTGATAGGATGTAAAAAAGTTGTCACATGTGACATTTTGTCCTTTTAGTCCATGAGTCAAATCGAGAACAACACGCATACCCTGATTTTTTTCAGGTCTTTCACCAGGGGTTTTTCTTGTATACACTTGAACATTTAGAGCATATGAACTTGCTGTCGCAAAGTGTCCAGATCTTGATGCCGTATTTTTCTGGCTTACTTGGTATATATTGTCTGAATGGGCACCTATCTCGAAATGCCACCAGTTGCTCATCAACAGTTACATTTTCACCACTATTATACAATTTTGGTAGAATCTCTACCCATTGATTCCAAACATTTCTAATAGGTGCTAGTTTATCTTTAGCTCTTCTTTCCATTCTATCTGTTTTAGAATCAAACCGCAGCACTCTAGAAATTTCATGAAACCTTTCAAGACACATTGTAGATCTAAATATGTGGCGACCGGTTTCGCAATTCCACAAACTTTTAGTTGATTCACCATAAGATTTGTATACTCCCGCTAAAAGATGTAAACCAATATAAGGATTTAGAGCTGTCACATCTAATTTCTTCCATTTATCACCATAAACTACTTGTCCCTTAATGTTTGTCATTTGTATTATAATATTCAGGATAGTCATATTTAGGAACAATGCGAATGCTGATCTTATATCAGATATTCTTGATGTAGCGTACCTTGTAGGACCAGGAGTAGCTTTTATGATATTTTCAGAGGACAATCTACAATCCTGACTAGGCTGCAAGTTTCAAATTACACACTTGTTTTTAGAATGGATTTCTTGCATCCAGCTAGTTGTCTGGGTATCATGTTCCTCTTCATACTCCACTTCAGAATCCGAATTTTCAACATTGCTTTCCATCTCGCTTATGTGGTCCTCCTCTTTGGACATTATTTCCTGTGGGACCTCATCTTCTGAATCAGAGGCGTTGACAAGCTCTTCCAATTCAGTGTCAGTCTATATTCTTTTTCTAAACATTTTTATCTAAGTTTGGAAAAGAAAACAATAGTTGTAAACATGAATATTCACAGCGTCAGTCAATAGACATTTTAGAAACATTTTATCCAAGTTTTGAAAAAAAAAGAATACCTGTAAAGATGTGTATTCACAGCTCAGTGCTCTCTCTCACAGATTCCATTGTCTCTTTCACAGGACTTAGCTTCAGGGTGTAAAGGTACCTTCACACTAAACGATATCGCTAGCGATCCGTGACGTTGCAGCGTCCTGGCTAGCGATATCGTTCAGTTTGACACGCAGCAGCGATCAGAATCCTGCTGTGATGTCGTTGGTCGGGGCTAGAAGGCCAGAACTTTATTTGGTCGCTGGCTCTCCCGCTGACATCGCTGAATCGGCGTGTGTGACGCCGATTCAGCGATGTCTTTGCTGGTAACAAGGGTAAACATCGGGTTACTAAGCGCAGGGTCGCGCTTAGTAACCCGATGTTTACCCTGGTTACCATCCTAAAAGTAAAAAAACCAAACGCTTCATACTTACCTTCCGCTGTCTGTCCTCTGGTGCTGTGCTTTCCTGCACTCACTGTGAGCACAGCGGCCGGAAAGCAGAGCGGTGACGTCACCGCTGTGCTTTCCGGCCGCTGTGCTCTCAGCCAGTACAGAGAAGCAGAGCACCGGGGACAGACAGCGGAAGGTAAGTATGAAGCGTTTGTTTTTTTTACTTTTAGGATGGTAACCAGGGTAAACATCGGGTTACTAAGCGCGGCCCTGCGCTTAGTAACCCGATGTTTACCCTGGTTACCGGCATCGTTGGTCGCTGGAGAGCGGTCTGTGTGACAGCTCTCCAGCGACCAAACAGCGACACTGCAGCGATCCGGATCGTTGTCTGGATCGCTGCAGCGTCGTTTAGTGTGAAGGTACCTTAAGTCACATGACTGGTGTCCAATTTATAAGACAACAGTGTCTTCTCTCACAGACTAAAAATGCATTTGACTAAATAAATACTTGATTACTGATAACAGTGAAACCCCCAGCCTTTGAATGTTAGACAACCAGTCTCCTCTCTCACAAACAGCAAATGGATAATACTAGATAATTACTTGTTTACTGATAAGAACAGTGAAACCACCACCATTTTGAGATGAAGTACACATAAAAAAACATAACTTTTGTAGTCAGAAATAATCAGAGACCTGTAGAACAGTATAAAATGCTATCGGGTCATATTGACCCGAACAGTACAAGTGTAACAATCAGCGTGTAGCAAAAAGTAAACAAAAAAAATATATATATATATATAGAGCTCTACAAATGAGGAGAAGTGAAGATACCACTAGTTTCAAATCCTCATATAAAAAAATCTACAGGGTCTCAAAAATTATTTTGGGTCATATTGACCCGAACAGTACAGCGGGGTTAACCTTATTTGACTAAACTTCCCCTTTGTGTTTTATTAGTGCATTAGTGTGACCAGTGATCTCACTCAATTCCCTACCCAGGGATAGGTGCAGGGCAAGCGAGGGCTAAGGTATCCTGCTCAGTGACAGGTTGAAAGAACCTGTATAGGGACATCAAGGAGATTAGGGCACATCCTTAGGAGAGTGCAGGAGGTGTCCATTCCTTATCGCAAGGCCCACCATTGTTATTGTGTCCCCAGGTGTTCCCTTGTGAGTCTCACCTCTTTGTGACCGACCACCCGTTGGGTCGTGTCACGCTTGGACAGTCACTTCGTGACATTATAACCAACCATCCAATTTTTTCTGGTGAGCCATGGCTCAAATGCAGGCTTTTGCCCAATTGCTTCAGACCCTCACCGAGGAGTGTATATATGCTGCGTGGGGAGGTGGTGCAACAGCTGCAATTGTTGGGGTTCTGGTCTTTGGCTCAGGTACAGGCTCAACCAGAACCCAAGATATCTCTCCCTGACAGGTTCTCTGGAGGAAGAGATACATTTTTGGTTATTAAGGAAGCCTGCAAGCTATACTTCAGGCTCCGCCCTCGTTCATCAGGGAATGAGGAGCAACGGGTGGGAATCATCATTTCCCTTCTTAAGGGTGATACCCAATCCTGGGCTTTCTCCCTGCTGACCGGTTCACCATCACTACGGTCGGTGGACAAGTTTTTTACGGCTCTGGTGTTGGTGTATGGTGATCCTAATGGCGTCTCCCTGGTGGGATCCCGACTCCGTAAGATCAAGCATGGGGGCCATCCGGCTGAGGAGTACTGTTCAGAGTTCAGGAGGTGGGCCACAGACACACAGTGAAATGACCCTGCCCTTAGGAGCCATTTTTTTCAGGGTCTGTCCCCTAGGTTGCAAGATACTCTAGTGCAGTATGCCACCCCCAGGTCATTGGAGGACACCATGTCCCTTGCCATCCGGGTGGATAGACGTGTGAGGGAGAGGCATACATCAAATGTGCCCCCTGTAGTCCTTGCTAGGAAGACGGGGATACCTGAGCAGGCGGACGAACCCATGAAGGTGGGATGAGCTGGTTCCCAAATTGGGTTGCCTTTGGTTCGCCGAGGAGTGGGTGCATGTTTTTTTCTGTCGGCAGACCGGTCATTTTATCAATGTCTGCCCAGCACGTGCCAAAGTACCTGCACCATCTAATGAGCCACTTCCCCATGGTCATGTGGAGGGAGGCGACCAGGGTGTGTATGTTTCCTCCAATTTTTCATCTCAGTGTACCTTACCTGCTGAGGTGGTTATTGTTGGGTTAACTGAGAATATCATGGTGCTTGTGGTTAGTGGAGCAGGAGTCAATTTGGTGGATGCTCATTTTGTCCAGATCCATAGCCTGATGAGTAGGACGCTAGTGAGACCCTTTAGCGTCCAGGCCATTGACTCTGCTCCGCTCAGCCAGGGGAGCATTACGCAAGTCATAGACAACATACATATGCGCATAGGGGCTTGTCATGAAGAGACTTTATCATGCTATGTCTTGGAGGGCATACCAACGCCCATGGTTTTAGGACTCCCGTGGTTGAAAAGACATAACCCGGTCATAGACTGGCGGTCCAGGCAAAGTAGTCAGCTGGGGTCAGTCGTGTAAGGACTGTTGCCCGGAAGCTACGATCTCTGCCTTTCTTCTACAAACTACCAGTTCTTCTCCATTTGGGGCAGCAGAGGTGCTGCCAGAAAGTAGGGGCAAGACTTTATCCTCACTACATGTTAACCCGGTGGGTCAGAGTCCTCTTAAGAGGAGGGGTCAGAGGAGGGAGGTGGCTCACTCGGTGCATAGTAGGGGTGTGAGTTTGGTGACACAGGGAGATGCCTCTGTTGTCAGTTCTGTAAAGAGTTCATTGTCTTGTGGCAGACACATGCATGAAAATAAACGTTCAGGTCCGGACCTGTGTGTGATTGAGTACGTATGGATTTCAACCAAAAACATCAGGTGGAAGTGTGCAACTGGGACCTGGAGATCCAGGGTGATTGGGCCATATCGAGTGTCGGCCATTCTCAACCCTGGGACTATTCAGTTGGAGTTACCCCCAGTTATGCATGTACACAGCTCATTCCTCAGGTCAGCGCTCTGGAGATTTGTGGCACCACCGGAGCCTATGTTGTTGGCATTTTCATCAGGTCGGGTTTGCCATAAATCTGAGAGTCAGGTGACTACCGAGGTTAACTCTGGTGGATCGAGGCATCCTCACCGTAGGTTGTTATCTGGTGAGGTCCAGTGTTGAGTGTCCAGAGACCCCTCATTGAAAAGGGGGTACAGTCACGATCCATGTTTGGATCTGTGGCAGATCTGATTAAAACCTTTTTTCTTTCTGGTCATCAAGGGTTAATGCAGTTTCCCTCCCCTGGTGGCCGCTGCTGTTATTGCTTTGCATTGCATTGTTTTTGCGGTTGGGTCAGCTGATGTTGGTGGTGACCACTCCCAACATCCTTCATAAGATCACCTGATGCATCAGCTGACTGCTGGTTATACAGGTCCTTCTGGAGATCAACCAAGCAGGTGGAAGTTTTCTGAGTGCAGTGGTTCTTCTGCTAAATATTCATACCTGGTGCATTACTCTGCTGTACTGTGCATTGCAGCAGAGAAAGAAAAGGTTTGTTTGTTATATCTTGTTTGTCTAAACTTTCCCTTTGTGTTATATTAGTGCAGCGGTGGGACCAGTGCTCTCACTAGTCAATTCCCTACCCAGGGATAGGTGCAGGGCAAGCAAGGGCTAAGGTATCCTGCTCACTGACAGGTTGAAAGAACCTGTATAAGGACGTGAGGAAGATTAGGGCACATCCTTAGGAGAGTGCAGGAGCTGTCCATTTCCCCGTTCCCTATCGCAGGGCCCACTGTTGTTATTGTGTCCCCGGTGTTCCCTTGTGAGTCTCACCGCTTTGTGATCGATCACCCGTTGGGTTGTGTCACGCTTGGACAGTCACTTCGTGACAATTATCCTGCCACGACCAGGTGCTCCCTGCAAAATTTCAGCTATATGAGTGAAAAGAATTGTCAGAAGAGTTGTCCAAGAGCCAAGTGCCAAGTGTGGAGACTGACACAAAGGAATCAGCAGGTGTTATTGTTTCAAATACTTTATCTAAAAAACGAATTAAATCTGCCAAAAAGGAAACAGAGAAGCACATTGCTAAGGAGAGTAAAACTAATCCCAAACTGTTCTTCAACTATATCAATAGTAAAAGAATAAAAACTGAAAATGTTGGCCCCTTAAAAAATAGTGAGGAAAGAATGGTTGTAGATGACGAGGAAAAAGCTAACATATTAAACACCTTCTTCTCCACGGTATTCACGGTGGAAAATGAAATGCTAGGTGAAATCCCAAGAAACAATGAAAACCCTATATTAAGGGTCACCAATCTAACCCAAGAAGAGGTGCAAAAGCGGCTAAATAAGATCAAAATAGATAAATCTCCAGGTCCGGATGGCATACACCCACGAGTACTAAGAGAATTAAGTAAGGTAATAGATAAACCATTATTTCTTATTTTTAGGGACTCTATAGCGACGGGGTCTGTTCCGCATGACTGGCGCATAGCAAATGTGGTGCCAATATTCAAAAAGGGCTCTAAAAGTGAACCTGGAAATTATAGGCCAGTAAGTCTAACCTCTATTGTTGGTAAAATATTTGAAGGGTTTCTGAGGGATGTTATTCTGGATTATCTCAATGAGAATAACTGTTTAACTCCATATCAGCATGGGTTTATGAGAAATCGCTCCTGTCAAACCAATCTAATCAGTTTTTATGAAGAGGTAAGCTATAGACTGGACCACGGTGAGTCATTGGACGTGGTATATCTCGATTTTTCCAAAGCGTTTGATACCGTGCCGCACAAGAGGTTGGTACACAAAATGAGAATGCTTGGTCTGGGGGAAAATGTGTGTAAATGGGTTAGTAACTGGCTTAGTGATAGAAAGCAGAGAGTGGTTATAAATGGTATAGTCTCTAACTGGGTCGCTGTGACCAGTGGGGTACCGCAGGGGTCGGTATTGGGACCTGTTCTCTTCAACATATTCATTAATGATCTGGTAGAAGGTTTACACAGTAAAATATTGATATTTGCAGATGATACAAAACTATGTAAAGCAGTTAATACAAGAGAAGATAGTATTCTGCTACACATGGATCTGGATAAGTTGGAAACTTGGGCTGAAAGGTGGCAGATGAGGTTTAACAATGATAAATGTAAGGTTATACACATGGGAAGAAGGAATCAATATCACCATTACACACTGAACGGGAAACCACTGGGTAAATCTGACAGGGAGAAGGACTTGGGGATCCTAGTTAACGATAAACTTACCTGGAGCGGCCAGTGCCAGACAGCAGCTGCCAAGGCAAACAGGATAATGGGGTGCATTAAAAGAGGTCTAGATACACATGATGAGAGCATTATACTGCCTCTGTACAAATCCCTAGTTAGACCGCACATGGAGTACTGTGTCCAGTTTTGGGCACCGGTGCTCAGGAAGGATATAATGGAACTAGAGAGAGTACAAAGGAGGGCAACAAAATTAATAAAGGGGATGGGAGAACTACAATACCTAGATAGATTAGCGAAATTAGGATTATTTAGTCTAGAAAAAAGACGACTGAGGGGCGATCTAATAACCATGTATAAGTAAAAAAGGGGACAATACAAATATCTTGCTGAGGATTTGTTTATACCAAGGAAGGTGACGGGCACAAGGGGGCATTCTTTGCGTCTGGAGGAGAGAAGGTTTTTCCACCAACATAGAAGAGGATTCTTTACTGTTAGGGCAGTGAGAATCTGGAATTGCTTGCCTGCGGAGGTGGTGATGGCGAACTCAGTCGAGGGGTTCAAGAGAGGCCTGGATGTCTTCCTGGAGCAGAACAATATTGTATCATACAATTATTAGTTTCTGTAGAAGGACGTAGATCTGGGGATTTATTATGATGGAATATAGGCTGAACTGGATGGACAAATGTCTTTTTTCGGCCTTACTAACTATGTTACTATGTTACTATGTAATAAGTAATACACTCAACTTCATCTACTATTTCAGTAATGTGAAAGTCGGTAGTCACTGAATACTGATTTTAACTCATCATTGAGAATTTTGACAAATTATTATTTCTGGCAGAGAAAGAAACAGATTTCTTTGAGATATATTAAAAACATGCATATTTTCATGTTTGCTATAGATTTAAGAAATAAAAATTAAAACAACAGTTAAGGTACCGTCACATTAAGCAACGTTGCAGCGATATAGGCAATGATGCCGATCGCTGCAGCTGTTTCGTCGCTGTGCGGTCGCTGGAGAGCTGTCACACAGACAGCTCTCCAGCGACCAACGATGCCGAAGTCCCCTGGTAACCAGGGTAAACATCAGGTTACTAAGCGCAGGGCCGCGCTTTGTAACCCGATGTTCACCCTGGTTACCATTGTAAATGTAAAAAAAAAAAAAAACAGTACATACTTACATTCCAGTGTCTGTCCCCCGGCGTCAGCTTCCCTGCACTATGTTAGTGCCAGCCGGCCGTAAAGCAGAGCGGTGATGTCACCGCTGTGCTTTACGGCCGGCCGGCGCTCACAGTCAGTGCGGGAAGCTGACGGCGAGGGGACAGACACCGGAATGTAAGTATTTTCATTTGCAGGACTGTAAGTGTAGCTGCACGACACTTACAGTCTTCACATACGGCAGCCCTGGACATAGACATCTGTAGTCGGGAGGCGACCCCATAGCTAGTAATGCATTATAAGCTTCTCTCTGCTCTGATGTGGCCACGCCCCCTGGGCTGTCTCCACATCACAGCAGAGGCAGGAGATCGGCGCCATCTTGCTTCAGTCTACAGTGGAGTGTATCTGTGAGCTCCACTGTGACTGAGAGCCGTGCTGTTGGAGGGGCAGCTCCATCTGTCTCCCCTCACACTGTCAGTGGCCGTTCCCTGTCCTCTGCTGCCTGGTGTGTGGCTGAATCTCTAGAGAGGGTGAAGGAGTGCTGCCGTCTGATGTCCTCTATCAGGAGCTGCAGAGAGGTAACAGAGGGGGATGGGGGAGGCTCTGTGCTGCTCAGACCTCTCACTGCAGCTCCTCACAGGACATCAGACCCTGCATCTATCACTATACTGTGCTGAGCCGTGTATCTAATCCTATCCTGTGGAATACTGTCTGCTGAGCCGTGTATCTAATCCTCTCCTGTGTGATAGTGTCTGCTGAGCCGTGTATCTAATCCTATCCTGTGCTGACCTGTGTATCTAATCCTGTGGAATACTGACTGCTGAGCCGTATATCTAATCCTCTCCTGTGTGATACTGTCTGGTGAGCTGTGTATCTAATCCTCTCCTGTGTGATAGTGTCTGCTGAGCCGTGTATCTAATCCTATCCTGTGTATCTAATCCTGTGGAATACTGACTGCTGAGCCGTGTATCTAATCCTCTCCTGTGTGATAGTGTCTGCTGAGCCGTGTATCTAATCCTATCCTGTGCTGACCTGTGTATCTAATCCTGTGGAATACTGACTGCTGAGCCGTGTATCTAATCCTCTCCTGTGTGATAGTGTCTGCTGAGCCGTGTATCTAATCCTATCCTGTGCTGACCTGTGTATCTAATCCTGTGGAATACTGACTGCTGAGCCGTGTATCTAATCCTCTCCTGTGTGATACTGTCTGGTGAGCCGTGTATCTAATCCTCTCCTGTGTGATAGTGTCTGCTGAGCCGTGTATCTAATCCTATCCTGTGCTGACCTGTGTATCTAATCCTGTGGAATACTGACTGCTGAGCCGTGTATCTAATCCTCTCCTGTGTGATACTGTCTGCTGAGCCGTGTATCTAATCCTATCCTGTGTGATACTGTCTGGTGAGCCATGTATCTAATCCTCTCCTGTGTAATACTGTCTGCTGAGCCGTGTATCTAATCCTATCCTGTGTGATACTGTCTGCTGAGCCGTGTATCTAATCCTCTCCTGTGTGATACTGTCTGGTGAACCGTGTATCTAATCCACTTATATGCACTCCTCTCCCCCTTGCATATCTTTCCCCATTGCACACACAACTCAATGCGTGCGATAACAGGAGCTGCGGGCGTCATGCTGTATTATGGCATTATGTGAGATCTATATGATGGTATTATGTGATCTGTATGGTGGTATTATGCTTGATCAGTATTGTGAGAATTATATGGTGGTATTGTGTGTGATCTATATGGCGGTATTATGTGAGAACACTGGCAGCATTATGTGTGATCTATATGGCGGTATTATGTGAGAACACTATGGCAGTATTATGTGTGATCTATATGGCGGTATTATGTGAGAACACTATGGCAGTATTATGTGTGATCTATATGGCGGTATTATGTGAGAACACTATGGCAGTATTATGTGTGATCTATATGGCGGTATTATGTGAGAACACTATGGCAGTATTATGTGTGATCTATATGGTGGTATGTGAGAACACTGGCGGTATTATGTGTGATCTATATGGTGGTATGTGAGAACACTGGCGGTATTATGTGTGATCTATATGGCGGTATTATGTGAGAACACTATGGCTGTATTATGTGTGATCTATATGGTGGTATGTGAGAACACTGGCGGTATTATGTGTGATCTATATGGTGGTATGTGAGAACACTGGCGGTATTATGTGTGATCTATATGGCGGTATTATGTGAGAACACTATGGCAGTATTATGTGTGATCTATATGGTGGTATGTGAGTACACAGGCGGTATTATGTGTGATCTATATGGTGGTATGTGAGAACACTGGCGGTATTATGTGAGAACACTGGCGGTATTATGTGTGATCTCTATGGCGGTATTATGTGAGAACCCTGGCGGTATTATGTGTGATCTATATGGCGGTATTATGTGAGAACACTGGTGGTATTATGTGTGATCTATATGGTGGTATTATGTGAGAACTGTATGACAGTATTGTGTGATCTATTTGATAGTATTGTGTGTGATCTATATGGCGGTATTATGTGAGAACACTATGGCAGTATTATCTTCAGAAAGCGGACCCATTCTATGGTGGTTCTGGCTGAGCACCTGCACGCGGGTCTGGGGTAATAGAGGGGGCAGCATGACCTCCAGTTAGGTGTAGTCAGGGGAAGGCTGGAGAGGCAGCTGAAGAGAGGGGTCTCATTTTTATCGTTACTATATGGCTACATTTCCTTCCCAGCATCACCCCAGACTGTGCCTGTCGCCTCACTTTCACACATCGCCAGGACAGGATGGGAAAGACAGGATCTGAGGAGGGGAATGGGGTCTGTATGCAAAGTCTGGATCAGACCAGGCCATCAATCCGCAGAAATGTTTCCTGGATTTATGTGGAGCAAACAAGCAGATGGTCCATCCATGTGTATAAAAGACAGTGCCCTATGTACAATCCCTGGCTGCTCCGCACACCGAACAGGGGGCCCCCATAGACAAGCACACTTCTCTCCTGAAATACTCTGTGCTGCTGTCACCCTGCTCCCTCCACCACATATCTCCCAGAATCCTTGCTGCCTGCCATCCTCGGTGACCGTAGACTTGTCAGTATAAGGCTGCTTTCACACTAGCATCGGTACGGGCCCGTCGCAGTGCGTCGTACCGACGCATGCTGTGAAAGAAATGCCCGACGTGGGCAGCGGAAGCAGTCTTACGACGCTTCCGCTGCCCCATTGTTAGGTCTGGGGAGGATGGGGCGGAGTTTCGGCCGTGCATGTGCGGTTGAAAATGGTGGACTCGATGCACAAACGTTACATGTAACTTTTTTTGTGGCGGCGGTCCACCAAAACATGACGCAACTGTCACACGACAGTTACGACGTGTGGCAATACGTCGCAATGCGTCGGTAATGTTAGTCTATGGGGAAAAAACGCATCCTGCAGACAACTTTGCAGGATGCTTTTTTCTTCTGAATGGTGCATGGCGACGTACAGCCAAAAACGCTAGTGTGAAAGTAGCCTAAGGCTGCCGTCACACTATCAGTATTTGGTCAGTATTTTACCTCAGTATTTGTAGCTAAAACCAGGAGTGGGTGATAAATGCAGAAGTGGTGACATGTTTCTATTATACTTTTCCTCTAATTGTTCCTCTCCTGGTTTTGGCTTACAAATACTGAGGTAAAATACTGACCAAATACTGATAGTGTGACGACAGCCATACTCTGCAGTCACCAACAAAATGGCTGCTCATTGGGTTCCTGAATATCATCCTCTCTAATCCCTTAGCAAACACCCAGAAGGGGAGGAGAGGAGACATCACACACGTCAGCAGACTCCGCCCATAATTACTGCAGTGCAGTAATATGAGCTAGTTGTACACCAGGTTTTTCTGAAATTTCAGCAGCTGCTCCCCCTAGTGTTGAAAAGTGGAAATTCCAAAACTTTTCAAATTATTTTTCATATTTTACTAAATTATAAACAAATGATAATATTTTTTAAGAAAATGTAATCATTAATTCTTTACATTTTTACAATTTCTGAAAAAAAAATTTTTTTGATGGCACCTTCCCTTTAAAACAAGAGTCAAAATGTGCCCATTCAGTTTAACATTTAAGGGCAAATAACACATTAGCTCGCTACATATGACATGATGCAATTTGATAATATTAATATAAAATTAATAAATGGTTTAAAATGTAAGCATCATTTTTGCAGGGAGGCTTTTAATGCCCATTGCTTGACCATTGTAATAGTTAGTCTTAGGTAAGCAGCTACCCATGTGACAGATTCTTGCTGCTGATCTGGTTAATAATACAGCGAGAGAAGAAAATAAATGTGTCTTAGGTTAAAGGTGCAGTCTATAATGGTACTGTAGCTTTTAGTACATAGTGGTGAGGATTCCAGATCCTGCTATTCATAATATATATGATCATAATACTATAATGCTTTGTGTTCAGCAAAGTGTGACACCAACTCCTATCTTGGTGAGAACCAAGCAATCCTCTACTTCTGCTGCCATTGTCCATCATATTATGATAGGATTTTGCAGAAAAGAAGCCCCTTGAAAATGTTTGGAAACCCACACTTAATACAAGGTTTATCTTATGAGATGATTCCTTGATATTTTCTATATTTTCTCATTAACTGTAAAATCTCCACTTTGAGAGTTAAGAATTCCCAATCACTGACCGATCGCTGATTTATACTTTACCATACCTTTTCAGGCAATATGCTCCCAGTTTGACATAATTTTTGCTGAGTCCAGTCACTCATGATGCATCACAGCAGTCTTTCTTCCTCAATGCCAATATTGTATAGTAAATAAATAAATCGGTCATTTTTTACCACTTTAGTAAACCGTAGCTGCAGGTAATGAAAAGCTTTTGCTGTCTACAGGTGACCTGCTATTAATGACTCCAGACAAGACAGATTGAGGCTGTTTTCATAGAAGACATTTTAAATCAATAAACCCCAACCAGAAAATGAAAAATATCATAAATCCTCCCTGAGCAGCAGAACTGCTGTAGGAAATGTGAATAAATAGCAGTTTTTAGGGTTGAACCTTTAACCCAGTTTAACTAACGCAGTGAAGAAATGCAGTCCTTTGTTCTAGAGTGCCCGGTGTAATCAATCTATTTGGGTAAGCACTTTGGAAGACGCGTAAATATGTATATTTTACGCTGCTTCTGACATTTATGGCTGGTAGCAGCTTGTTAATAGACAAATACAATAAAGAACATTGGAGAAATATAGTTCTCTTTTTGAATTAAATAGGCCTCTTAAGCATTTTTATGGATGCTATGTTACTCTGCAGTCTTTGGAAGATGGTTGTCTTGGAGTAAAAGGAAGCCAATTACTAAATGTTAAAATGCTGGAAATTAACGGAAATGAATGCAGCGCTTATATTCATTTTCATTCTGCAAGAAATTCCAGTAGTGATAGTTTAGAATCAAAAAACATAATTTATTTATCGTGACTTCATGTCTTTCATAGAAATGAACATTAAGAGGATTGTAAACTTTTAAGCATTGGGGATAAATAATACTGCAGGATATAGAGGCTGGAGCCAAAGAGTAGCGACCTCTCTCGCGTTAGGAAGGTCGTTCAGCTTACATCTATACCTATACCTTTCAACTTCCCGTACATATGTGTTTTCTTGATGGGGATTGAGGAGCAGCTGGTGGAAGACATCTCTGTGGACTTTTTATCTACTGTATGGACAAGATGATCTGTTCAACTCTTTCTTCAACAGCAGCTCATACACATTTAGCAATCAGCCATACCAAAATCGTTGCATATGGCCAACATCTAATGTGTACGTCCACTTTTAGACCACGCCCCCTTTTCATTGCTGAAAAATTTGACAACATATTATTCAAAACAACCTGTGATCAAAATGTGGCTATTAAAATGGTTGTCCACTCCTCAGGACAATTTCAGTAAGTGCATGACATTCCGCTAGAATTAGGCAAACTGAAGAAAACACCATTAAGATTTGGTTTAACTTTTCAGTTCCAGCAGTCATCAAGTGTATGATTCTCATGGTTATGGCAAGCCCTGCTGCTTGGGAATCCTAGCAATATTTAGAATACGTGCTGTTGGGACTCTGCTTGTGGGTTTCAGCAGTAGTCACATGATGGCCAATATGTGATTTACTTAATTGCAGTCACTTACTGATTCGTCTATGCTGCTTCTCTCAATAGAACTTTGAGGGTTTGCTGAAATGTTCCTCATGGTTGGACAAGTGCTATAAAATACCTTTCTAGATGTCCCAATGCTCAAATCACTTCTTTCATAATGATAGAGAAGATGAAGCTGTAATTCGCTGCGTCCTTCTCCCACCAGTCACCGGGGCTCTGATGCAGTGGTAACTAGTCACAGACTATTCACTACTAGCTTGCCCACTGTGTCTTGATTGACGTCCTGCCTGATGTTTGTCCATGCAGGATGTCAACCCGGACATGAATCATGGCAGCTAGAGGATGATAATTACTAGTACTCAATGCAACACAAGATCAAAGTGGAGCCTAGTATATGAAGCTTGATAGCAAGGAGATTGCATGTTTTGGATATAGCGTTGGGACACCTCCATCACAAGAGGCAAGGAAAGCTAGTATTGCATTTTTTTCATAAAACTGATGATTTCTGCAAAAAGGAAATGCGAGAAAACTGATCTTGAACCTATTACAGATATCTTTAGTCATAGCTTAAACATATTCTCCAGCGCTGCACTATCCTGTTGACCGGCGAGAACAGCATGTGGCACATTACACACAGCCTTTTATAAGTTCAACTTGTCCCTAAAAGAAGGGATTTGACCTTGGCAGCATGTAGAAAGGTATTTATGGGTCCATTAGCACTCGGGCAGTAGTCTTTTTCATGTACAGTATGTAATTAGACATTACCTTTAACGTTAGCAAAGGTCAAGACCAATATGATCAGAAATGCTGACACACATTCAGATGAGCAACACTAACCATTTAGATATCAAGCGATTTTCAAGCATTCTAATTAAATGAAAGTGACTTTAAATACAGATGGTTAACCAATATTAATAAGCAGGGAAATCAAAAACACCGAACAATATTAATATCTGTTAGAAATGGCACAAAGCCAACAGCAGGACTAATACTAATGTAGTTTGCCATGAGCATGCGAAGAGACAGTAATAAATATTATTTTGCCAATGAATCAATGTGGATTTTGGACTTTGATGAGAATTAATCAAGTCTGTCTATTCTAAACTTGAAAGTTTTGGCCGCCAGCTTCTGGGAGAAATAAGCTTTATTGAAATGATGCTCCATATTATTTGATGTGTCCGATTTTCTGTCACTTTTGATCTACAAAGGGAAAATGGCATTTCTAAAAGCAGCAAATTGTCAGTATTTTAGGGGGAAAAAAGGATTTTAACATAGAAATGTTAGTGTGGTTATTTTGTTCTGAACAGTGCCTCATATGTTCCACATCTGTGCATGGCCAATGGAGCATCTAAGTGTTCTTCAAATAAATCAATGGGAGTAAATTACAGAATGACATTTTGAGACATTGTAAAACAAATAGTTGAGTTTTCTCATGAGATATTGCATATGGCTTATTGGGCTTGAGGTTTAGAGTGGGAAAGTAATCAATATCACATTTTCATAATTATGCTCTATTTATAGGCATGATGTAAAACACCCATTCTGTGAAGTTTATTTCACAATCATCATCCCCTAATATATTGGAATAATTAGCCTATTTATTGCTATTACAAACACTCAGTCCTTTATAGTGTATCATGTGCAGGGAAACCAACAACCATATGTTCAGAAAACTGGATACAATGTGAGGTTTTTCTTTAATGATGATTAAGTATTTCCTATTTTTCCTATAATTAGCCCTTTCCCATCTTCATAACATCATTTGTTAAATATCCCCCACTTAGCTTGTACAAATGATACCCAACATTACATGGCCTATCCATCCTCACATTACATAAAATAACCAAAAGTGTTATGATCCGGTGACCTTGGAGCAGCATGAAAACTTTCACTGGAGTAGGTGGTAACTATACTGACCGCAAATCCTGTACTTAACACCGCAACTAGAAGTAGCCATGGGGTGTACCTAACAAATCCTAGACACCTCGTCACAGCCGGAGGACTAAATACCCCTATAGATGGAAATAGGAATACTACCTTGCCTCAGAGCAGAACCCCAAAGGATAGGCAGCCCCCCACAAATATTGGCTGTGAGTAGGAGAGGACAGACAAACACAGGCAGAAAACAGGATTTAGCACAAGAGGCCACTCTAGCTAAAATAGGAAAGGATAGGACAGAGTTCTGTGTGTGTGGTCAGTATTAAAACCCTTCCAAAAATATCCACAGCAAATTATACAAATAATTCCTCCATCTAACTAAAGACGTGGAACGTATATCTGCAACTCCAGAGACTCCTAAACTCAGAGCAGGAATACAATAAAAAACAAGCACACACCTTGTGTGCCATAGAAAAAGAAACAGACACTTAACTTTGCTGAATTGGCAGCTAAGCAGGAGAAGCCAGACAGAGATCCAACACTTCTCAAGAAACATTGACAACTGGCAAGGACTAATGAGTCCTGCAAACCTAAATACCCCAGTCAGAATTGCAATCAGCAGATACACCTGTCCAGGACTGCAGCCCAGAGACAACTGCATTACCACCTACAACCACCGGAGGGAGCCCAAAAGCAGAATTCACAACACAAAAGGCCATATATTAGAAGGATATGCATCTTGACCTAATCTACTTTTCTTACTAGTCATTGGATGTGGTCTTTATAGCAAATTCTAATAGCTTACTTTTGAACCCAAATGCAATGGTAACTAGAAGTTACACCCCTGGAAGAAGCTGAAGCAAAAGGTCATTTGTTCTAATTCTTCCAGGCTTATACAGGCCTCTATGGCTGCTATACTGCTGTTGTGTATCTTACTTCATCATTTCACTTTTGGACATTATTATTATATACAGTAGCATTTTATGTCTTGGTATTTCATGTTTTAACTTTGCCATTATTGCCACTATTGGGCATAGACATATACTATTTGTATTTTTTTTTCTTGTTGATTGACATTTTCCCACTTGGTCCTCAATTAATATAAACATCTGGATTGTTGTACACTGCATGAATATTGTTTGCCTGGATAGATGGGATCTTTATCTTTATGTCCTGCACTACCTTTCTCATTTTATTCATTTTTCTCATGTGCAGTACATTATGCTAATGCTAAAAGTTATTTATTTTAATGTGGGCTTTTTAGCTTCTATTTTTATTTGGATGCATTGTATTTACAGAAGTGCCTAGAACACGTTGGGTCTTTATAGGTCTTAATTTAACTCAAAGTGATTGAAACAACTTGTGACAAATTAATTTTGCTAAGAATTGAACCAAATTTTGGGATTCGGGCAAAAATCAATATGCATCAATCCAGCAAAATGGTAGTCAGCAGGTCACCACTTCATTCGCCATGTTCTTTTTTGGGCCAGAAAGGGGTGAAACCAAAAGAAACCTCATTGTAAGCTCTCCTAAGTCCTCCCGGCAGAACCAAGAAACTGTGGCAGTTGGAGTTAGGTAAGTGCTGAAGACAAGTGAGTTTTTAATGTTTACTATTTTTAAAACTTTCCCTCCACTCTGCATATTATGCATTACTTTCTGGAAAGACCTCAGAGTGAAATACACGCAATTTCACAGCTGTCAGAGCATTTATGATTGGAACCGCAATTATTTGGACTGAAGCGAATCTGTAAGCTAATTTGAACAAATCTGTCCGAATCAAATTTTAGGAGATCATCTTTATTGGTAACCCATTGATAATGAAGGGCAGACAAAGGGAGTAACCTCCCTCTATTTTCTTTCAATTGTCACAATTAATATTAAAGGAGTTGTATCAAATTTGGAGGTTATAGTGTGATCATTTTCCTATGGAAGCTAATTGTAGAGTGAGTAATAACTTCAAGATTGCTGGGTGGTCTAACTGCTGGGACTCCCACTAATCCTGAAAACTGGGGTTCTGAGAATCCCCTCTGTGAATGGTGCGATAGTTGATCATGTGCACCTATGCTTCTAAATGGGAGTTCCGAAGATCAGTCAAACGCCGCGCTCAGCTTTCTAGGGCAATTTTACTGAGAATGAATGGAGCGGACATGACTATGATCCACCACCGCTCCATTCACACAGGGCTTCCCATAGCCCCAGTTCTCTGGATCATTTGGAGTTCCAGTAGTTGCAAACCCAACAATAGGGAAAATGTTTCCTGTGGATAACTTTCAAACTAAATACAGGTGTCTAAGTGGTAATATCTCTTTCTGTGGGAAGTGATATGCTTGAGATGTTTTAGTAGGAGTCTCTTAAGGTTTACAATGCTCATCTGGGAAATTAAACATGGAAATTTCCTCTAAAGAGAAGAGGACTTTAGTGCCAACTACTGGAAGTAGCAATCCTAAATATCAAACTTTTATCAAGCCTTTCTACATGACTTAGAAAAAAGTCAAACCAGATATTATTTTTAAAGAAATGTGTTTCAGGGTGTTTGCCCCTACTTAGTACAATCATTTTAAATAGTAAAAGGCAAGGATGAGAAGTTTTCACTGCATCAGGTGCTTGGCTTTCTATTACACTGTGGCTCCTACTGTTGATCACATAAGTACAGCTACTGTGCCCAAATGATTATCATTAAGTATGCCATGGTGCTGAGATTAAGTCAATTAGCCCAATTAGGTTTAAGGTCTTTTATGCTTAGGGGCCCAAATTACTCTTAGTCTGCCATATGTTGAACGGCAACAGCAGGGACTAAACTTTATACTGCCATGATATGATTGTTATTTTTCCTTAAATCATTTTGGTAAATTATATACATTCAGAAATAGCCAAAGATATTGCAGCCATTAAAAACAGGGCCAATTCATCAATATTTAAGACAGAAAAGTGGCTTAAAAGCTATGAAAAGTTGCCCAAATATTACACAATGGAGAGTTTTTCACTTTTATGACAGCTTGAATCAGCTTCACCAAAATGGGCGATGCTGAGAAGAAATCTAGACGGGGACATGGTCACGCCGACCCATCAACTTTATGAAATGTGCCAGGATTTTATATGTTGGAGATGGGACACCATCTAAGAGAGAGTACTGGGCTTGTTTAGTCATGGGGTAGTTGTGGACTGCCCTTGTCAGGGTAGGAGTCTTGGGGATAGGTCACTGCTAGCCTCATAGGGATCGACAGGGTATTGTTCATCCCAAGAATCGCTTGATGATCTATCTGTGATACAAGATTCACTACACTCATCATAAGTCGTCTGATTTGGTGAGAACATTCCTTTTTCTTATATTCTCACATCTGACTAATATGTATTTATTGGCTAAACCTTGCTGCCATAGATGTTATACCACTTTTCTTACATGCAGACAGGGCCGTGTTTTTATTGACTAGGTTCAATCCACTTGAGTATAAGTTTTTTGCCTCATGACAGTAGATCTTGAATTTATGCAGATTCTGCCTCGGCTACTGCAGGAAGAATCTTCTTTATCCTAGGGGAGGTGTTTATCCTCGGTTGATATTTTATCAGCATAATCGACCAGGAGTCAACCCCCCCTCTTCACTTCCGAGGTGGCACTTTTTTATTTCTATATTTTAGTGGGTATATTAAAAGTTATATTTTTATTCTCACTCTATGGTATACTTTACAGTTTCTTTTTGGTGAGATCTACACAATTATCATTTTGCTGGTGGGTAATATCCCCATCACTTCTGTCTTTATATGCTGGAGATGCTACTCTACTCCCCAACTGCAGTAACATTTTTGGTGCAGCACACTGGGGCAAGCAAAACTCAAAAGAGGCACCAAAAGTGATGTGCACCTTTTAATGAATTTTGCATCTTCTATTTCAGCAAGACTTGCCTAGTGTGAGCATATGCTAAGCAACGCTTGATCAATCGTCCCCTTCATCAATGTAGGGGGCTGTGGCATTTTTATTCTAACTCAGTAGTAATCCAAAAGGTGGGTGAAATACATAAAGCAATCTTTTCAGTTTCTCCTAACCTCAAAAACGGTTCCTTTGTAAACCAGGCCTCATCGATTCTAAAATGTTAATATCAGTTAATACAATTTGTTACTATGTAAACCTGAGACATATCATCAAGCAATGAACTTAAATCCTAATAAGATATTATCATTTTTTTGGAATCTAAAGGTTGAAATCCTGATTATTATGTTTAACTACTGAGCAAAATTCCTGCCATGGGGTCAATAACTGTTGATTTGAGGAGTCAGAGGCCACGTTCACAATTTAAACTCATGACAGGTTTCATTAAAATCTTCCTCTTCATATTTTTTCTTTTTAAGAACTAATAAATGAAAGCAGAGTTAAGTCATTTTTTCATTGACATGCTTTACTGGCAACACACCATGTAGGTTAATAGAGGTGCAGCAGCAGTGTTGGACACAATCAGATTGATTGTGAGAATTCTGGATTACTTCATTGTGATACCATGCTCTGTGTTTAAGAATGTAATTAAGAAACAAGAAGCTTAATGACATTAATGATTGGTGCTCAAAACAAAAAAAAAGGGTTGAGTATTAATCAAGAAGTTTGAAATATGATTGAAAGAGCAGCTATTCTCAACAGGTCTTTACAATAAATTCCGCTTAAAAAACCCTTATTGGTTTGGTGACAGCAGTTTGGGTTAGTACAAACCAATTTTCAGTTGCAAAGAATACAAATCAACTCCTTTGTCAGTGCTAGCAGGAAAGAAACAGCTAGGACCAAAATCAAACTCCTTGAATATTTCTTTCTAGTCAACTTTAAACTATATTTTAAAGTTTACTTTTCTGGTATGATATTGTCATAGACATCTAAAATAGATATGTGCTTCTTGTTGTCTAACAAAGCATTGCATTGTTGGAATTCAATATATGTTTTGGATATATAGTAAGTATCAGCACACAGTAGTTTACCTTCATAAAATTCTAGATAAATCTAATCAAACTTCAACAAACAAGCAACAATGCAAAGACTGAATCTCGTTGCATCACTATTAGGATATGAACTGTATGGACAAACATATTGGGACACTTACACATTACGCCTACAGGAGCTCTTGTATATTAACATAGTAACATAGTTATCAAGGCTGGAAAAAGACATTTGTCCATCCAGTTCAGTCTATATTCCGTCAGAATAAATCCCCAGATCTATGTCCTTCTAAAGAACCTAACAACTGTAAGATACAATATTGTTACACTCCAGGAAGACATCCAGGCCTCTCTTGAACCCCTTGACTGAGTTCACCATTACCACCTCCTCAGGCAAGGAATTCCAGGTTTTGTAAGGCTTGCATGCAGTATCTTTGCCATGGGAACCTATGCTATGATGGTCCTACCAGAGAAAGTTTACTGAATCAGCAGAGCATTGGCAACTTTCATACACTATGCGCTTCAGTACTTGTTGACCCATCTCTGTAACTTTATCTGGCCTGCGACTCCCTGGCTGAGCTGCTGTGGTTCCTAAACTCTTCCATTTTTCAATAATAACATTTTCTATTAATTGTGGAATATACAGTGGGGCAAAAAAGTATTTAGTCAGTCAGCAATAGTGCAAGTTCCACCACTTAAAAAGATGAGAGGCGTCTGTAATTTACATCATAGGTAGACCTCAACTATGGGAGACAAACTGAGAAAAAAAAATCCAGAAAATCACATTGTCTGTTTTTTTAACAATTTATTTGCATATTATGGTGGAAAATAAGTATTTGGTCAGAAACAAACAATCAAGATTTCTGGCTCTCACAGACCTGTAACTTCTTCTTTAAGAGTCTCCTCTTTCCTCCACTCATTACCTGTAGTAATGGCACCTGTTTAAACTTGTTATCAGTATAAAAAGACACCTGTGCACACCCTCAAACAGTCTGACTCCAAACTCCACTATGGTGAAGACCAAAGAGCTGTCAAAGGACACCAGAAACAAAATTGTAGCCCTGCACCAGGCTGGGAAGACTGAATCTGCAATAGCCAACCAGCTTGGAGTGAAGAAATCAACAGTGGGAGCAATAATTAGAAAATGGAAGACATACAAGACCACTGATAATCTCCCTCGATCTGGGGCTCCACGCAAAATCCCACCCCGTGGGGTCAGAATGATCACAAGAACGGTGAGCAAAAATCCCAGAACCACGCGGGGGGACCTAGTGAATGAACTGCAGAGAGCTGGGACCAATGTAACAAGGCTTACCATAAGTAACACACTACGCCACCATGGATTCAGATCCTGCAGTGCCAGACGTGTCCCACTGCTTAAGCCAGTACATGTCCGGGCCCGTCTGAAGTCTGCTAGTGAGCATTTGGATGATCCAGAGGAGTTTTGGGAGAATGTCCTATGGTCTGATGAAACCAAACTGGAACTGTTTGGTAGAAACACAACTTGTCGTATTTGGAGGAAAAAGAATACTGAGTTGCATCCATCAAACACCATACCTACTGTAAAGCATGGTGGTGGAAACATCATGCTTTAGGGCTGTTTCTCTGCAAAGGGGCCAGGACGACTGATCCGGGTACATGAAAGAATGAATGGGGCCATGTATCGTGAGATTTTGAGTGCAAACCTCCTTCCATCAGCAAGGGCATTGAAGATGAAACGTGGCTGGGTCTTTCAACATGACAATGATCCAAAGCACACCGCTAGGGCAACGAAGGAGTGGCTTCGTAAGAAGCATTTCAAGGTCCTGGAGTGGCCTAGCCAGTCTCCAGATCTCAACCCTATAGAAAACCTTTGGAGGGAGTTGAAAGTCCGTGTTGCCAAGCGAAAAGCCAAAAACATCACTGCTCTAGAGGAGATCTGCATGGAGGAATGGGCCAACATACCAACAACAGTGTGTGGCAACCTTGTGAAGACTTACAGAAAACGTTTGACCTCTGTCATTGCCAACAAAGGATATATTACAAAGTATTGAGATGAAATTTTGTTTCTGACCAAATACTTATTTTCCACCATAATATGCAAATAAAATGTTAAAAAACAGACAATGTGATTTTCTGGATTTTTTTTTTCTCAGTTTGTCTCCCATAGTTGATGTCTACCTATGATGTAAATTACAGACGCCTCTCATCTTTTTAAGTGGTGGAACTTGCACTATTGCTGACTGACTAAATACTTTTTTGCCCCACTGTATAGCAGAGAAGAAGTTTCATGAACTGACTTTTGGCATACTATTGTAGTACAATGCCTAAATTTGAGTTCTATAAAGTGATCCATTCTTTTACAAATTTTTTCAAAGGCAGATTGCATGTAGATATGCTTGAGTTTATACACTTGTGGCAAAAAGCTGAATAAAAAAACACTTACTAATACTTTTGTCTATACAGTGTATATTTTATTAAGATGATTTTCACTATTGGAATTTGGAGAATTATAGCATATTGTTAAATGAAATCTTCCATAAGAATGAATGGAGCAGCAATATGCATGATCGATCTGCTCTATTCAACCAGTGCTATTCAGAGGATCTGAAGCATAGATAGAATCATAGAATCAAAGAATGTTAGAGGCATGACCCTCCTGGGTCATCTGGTCCAACCCACTGCTCAAGCAAGATTTACTAAACCATTCCAGAGAGATGTCTGTCCAGCCTCTGTTTGAAGACTTCCATTGAAGGAGAACTCACCACCTCTCGTGGCAGCCTGTTCCACTCATTGATCACCCTCACTGTCAAAAAGTTTTTCTAATATTTAATCTGTGTCTCCTCCCATTCAGTTTCATCCCGTTGCTTCTAGACTTTCCTTGTGCAAATAAGAATAAAGAAGATCCATCTACAATGTGACAGCCCTTGAGATATTTGTAGACAGCTATTAAGTCTCCTCTCAGTCTTCTTTTTTGCAACTAAAAGATTCCCAAATCCTGTAACTGTTCCTCACAGGACATGTTTTGCAGAACAAGCAGTCAGACCCCCAGTGATGGAAACGTTAATCCTTACCAAATAGATAGAGGATAACTTCCAAACCAAAGAATACACTTAAAGGGAACATGGTCAGTGTGACGCCCTGGAGACCGGGATACCCAGCACCGGACCAATGGGGTCTGTTTCTTAAGGGGGATGTCATGGGTGGCTTGACCCGGTGCTGTAGCCTCAGGCAATGCACAGTGTAAGGGGTATCGTGAGGGAGCAGGCACTTACTTGATCAGCAGCAGGTTCTCCCAGCGGTGATGACCCAATCCTGGATAGATGGCTATTGTCCAAATGAAAGACTGAGGCACTGAAACGTTTAACCAGTTTACTTTAACATAAAGGGATTTACAACCAGTCCTGTCACCGGAGTCTGTATGGGAACTCTGAGTTACTTTGACCCTGCCGGGGTCTTCGCCTCTTATTGTGCGCAATTTCTGTGTGGCCCTGCTGCTGTATGTGAACTGGCTGCCGGCCCAATCTGTCCCCTCCGGGTCCTGGTTCGACGGGCAACCCGAGTCCTTTTATCGGCTTACCCCCTCCAGGAGTACCGCTGAACTCTGTGACTGTTGCTGCGTCCGGCCCTAGTGAAGCTGATATCACCTCACGTTTTTCCGGTTGCTGTATTATATATAATGAATACAGCCACGGATCCGGTATCCGTCTTTGCGCCTGTTCTGGGTAGTGATTAATGCTACCCGGTTCTCACAATGTCCTTTCTCTCTGTCCCTTTTCTCCTCAGGCCGGTGATTTGGGCCTGGAAACCGTCATAGGGCTGTTAGAAATTCAGCTGTATGACCTCTCACTATCAGCTCCTTAGCCCAACTGCCATTTCTTCTCTCAGACCAGAATGGATCAAGGGGAGTCTCTGGAGCTCCCCCTTCTGGCCGGAGGTGGTAGTGCAGTTTTGCTATCTTAGTACTTGCATTTAGTGTCAGTAACTATTTTTGTGGCAAATACCCCTAGGGGTGCCACATCAGCATGCAGCAGACCTTGTATTAACTCAGTCAGATATGTGTGACTCTGAAACACTGCGGCAAGACAAACATACTATAAATGCCACTGCCCACGGTTTGGGCAACATGTATTAGCTGACAGATAAGCTTTAAGTTATATTGTGCAGCTTAAATTGACTATATCTAAAAATCTTTCTGTACTTTTATCTACTTAGATTCAAAGGATAGGAGGTAACTTCCAAATTTGAGAATATCTGAGTAACATCTAAAATATCGAAAAACTTCTCAGCCCTTAACCTAGGTTTACAAAAACTTCAAAAGTGCACCCTAATCAAAGTGGATAAAGAGGAATCTCAGCAGATGACCATGCCGTCATTTAAAAAATATCACTATACAGAGGTTACAACTGATATTACCACCATAGGGTACATTCCAGGTCTTCAAAACATATTACGAATTACAAATAATAACTTACAGATGACCTTCTTTCTGATGGGATAGTTCATTTTTCCTATATTTTCCATTTGGTCCAGACCGACATTACAACGTCTTTCATCCACAAATCGGCTACAGATTTTACAACAAAGATAAATGTAAAAGGAACCTGTCACCAGAAAAAAATGCTATTAACCTGCATATGTGGAGTTAATTTGCAGGGTAATAGCATTATTAACCTGCCCAGTGCCTGAACATAGCCGAACGCTGAGGGTAGAAAATTAAATTTATTTTCCCTTGCAGCGTTGGGGTTTCAGTCATGAGGGCAGCGCTGGCACTGGTTCCGTCGCCACTCTGAGTATACAAAGTGGTAGTTGTAACTGCACCCCTAGTCCTGACTGACAGTCGGCCCCAATTTAGAGCCAGTTCAGTCAGGGCCTGGGCACGGTTACTGTGTATACTTAGAGCGGTGACTGAATCAGTGCCAGTGTTGACCCCATGACTGAAATTCGAGCGATATTGGGTAGAATAAAGTTAATTTTTTCCCCGCAGATTCGGGCAGGTTAGTAACTCTATTAACCTTCAGATTAACCCCATACCTGCAGCATAATAGCATTTTTTTCTGGTTGCAGGTTCCCTTTAACCTCTCACATTCCTGTGCCATTTCAATCTGATCCCAACCTCCACAAACTCGCCATCCTGCCGATTCATAACTAACATGTAATGTTACTTATGAATTTAAGGTTTATAGATATATTTGCGATGTTTTAAGTAGGCTTCATTCCAATTGTCTAATCAAAAAAGCCAGTGCTCCAACAATATATAGAGAATCAATTAGAAAATGTAGAAACTCATCAGTTTGATTCAGATATGTATTTCTCGATTAGTACTGATGCCATGATTTAGGGTCATTAAACATTTGTTATAGTTTAAGGGTCACTAGGTTTTTGCTCTCTGACATCAATGCGGTGTAGGGTCACTTTGTTGTTTTTTTCCAGTTTACTCAACTGTTGATCTAGAAGTTCTATAAATTCTGAGCACTGAATAACCCTGCCCACACCTCTAATCGACAGCTTTCTGTGTTCACTGTGTACAGGCTGCCAATCATTGTTGGGGACTTGGTTGGACTACATGACAGCAGGTTTACCAATCCCCTCCTGCTGATAAAAATTACACTAAGCAGACCAGCAAGTGACATATTACTAGAATCAGGCCTCTACATTTACATCTCTATTTTATTCTGTTCAGATTAGGTAGTAAAAACCTGGTGATAAATTCCCTTTAACACTAGTTACTGCTTCCAAAATGAACAGAATTTGTTTGTCTTTACCCTTTCTGTCCCAATGTTTTTACAAAGCCTTCGGAAAACTCTATCTTAAAAAAAAACCAACTACCTAATATTCCCTATCTATGATACTAAGTATAAAAAATGTTTCTATAAGTACAATTTACTGACACAAGATAGATGCAAATTTAGCACTCATATGCTTATTTTTCCAGTTTTCTGTCCTTTCTCCAAATATAGGTCACACAGTTTAAACATCTACAACCTCCATGTTCCCATTTCACTCATTACGAGCACTAATTAGTACACTTCTATAGTTCACATGTACATTTTCCAGCAAATAACTGCTATGTGAACTGCTGGTCTAGGAAATTCTGTAATATCATTTTCATCTTAATTACATTGGCTAAAAATTCTGTTTTCCATCTTGGGTTTATTTGTCAAATGTAAACTGATAATCATGGTACGGATTTGTTTAATAAGATTACTATTTTTCTAATTAATATGGTAATACGCTGCCTATGATTTGCACATATTGCCTCTCTATTAATTACTCATGATTTCTTTTTGCTTAATTTGTGTCTCCTCAAAGCTGAAGTTTGTTATGCTAGAAAAACATTATTGGATGCTTTCATGATTATGAAAACTGAAAATTATTCTCTAGGTTGCTTCAATGAGAAACAAATATTCGCCATATTCAAATTGACATTTTACCATATCAATATCTTGAGGTGAATTATTTCGCTTTTATTTACCAAAAATGTAAATGTTGAAAGCATGTATAATTGGCTTAGAATAGACAAGAGAATTTACCAACGCCATATAATACTAATACATGTCTAATGACTTCTTAAAAATGAAAAAATAATACTATATACTACAGATAAGCAAAAAGATTTGAAGGACCCTGGTCCAGAAGCCATGTCGTTAGTTTGCCTGACCAGAACTCTAGAAACTCCTCCTATATGACGGTATCATCTCTATGTATTCTGATTAGTAGCACAAAGTCATCATTGCAGCATGATTTATGTATGACGTGGTGATGGACATACTAATCAGAAGAGGCACCAGGAATGATGGCCAGCTGGGGGAGGTTGGCAAGGCACTGATTCAGTGATCACAGACTACAGCATGGCTGTTGGACTAAAAAACTGTGAAACTTTTTTGCTCAGTTCTGCTGCACACTGTATATATGTTGAAAAGTTTCTCAAGGCATCCATATGGCATTAACCTATTCCACACCCACCAGGGTCTGATGTACAGAAATGTGAAGAACAGAATAACTAGTAAAATGGAGGATGACATATCATAAGAAGTGGCCGGATAACTAGCTCCAACATTGAATCTTAATCTGAATGGTTTTATGATTTTTTTTACTTTATTGTTCTACTTTGATATTACCTTATATAGTATATATTTTGCTTTTGATAACTTCCTAACTTCTTAGCTTTCCCCAAAAATTAGGTTTCTTAGCGTTCCCAAAAAAATTAATGTCAGTGAAAAAGAATAAGGCTTGATGTGTTTAAAAACCAAATTATATGTTATCAGGCAAAAAAAAGTTGCACCAGAGATCAGTGGTCTGCTCCCCACTCCTCATTGCCAAGAATAACCAAACATTCATGTGTTTGAGGGTCAAGAGAAAAAGATATTTGCTATAAAAATCCAGTTTTCGAAAAGCTAATTAACAAGCAGGCCTCACCCCGGAATGTTAACTATGTCTGATTAATAAAGCTTTAGTAATTAATATCCAGCCTTAATGCTACTAAAAAAAACTGTCTAATTAATCATTCTTGGAAAACCGGAAGATAACCCCTGTGAGAGCTGCAAGCTTTCATCTCTGAAAATATTAGGTATATCTGTTAGAGATGATATTGGGCTACTTGTCTATAGTTTTACGTCTTTCCTTTCTAGAGCATAAAGCTTAGAAGGAACATTGATAATGAGATAAAAAAAATATGAAAACAACCAGTGATAGTCCTCCAATGTTAAGAGAATGAATACCCTACTAGGTACTGCAGCCAGACTCACAAAAATTGAAATAGTTGCTACAAAACGAAAAACCAATTCCAATAAGGATAATATATCTATTCATTTATTTAATACATCTATTAAAGAAACCTTTAAAATTAATTTTGTTATATATTGAAGCGCTTCATTAAGGGTACCAAAATCATTTAACCAATTATTGCCTCAGAACAAATGGGGGATATATAGTCTACTTGCATCTCAAATAAAAGTCCTAGCTGATATCAATAAAAAAAAATGTAATATAAAAGATACCCGAGATGTTGAAAATCCAAATATAACAAGTAGGGCATGCCTTTCTGGCCCTAATCAATCACTATTTCTCAAGAGGAAAAATGTCCTTATCTGACCGCAGGGATTGGCATCCTGAAAAAGATACATATGGTGCCCCCATGATTTCCTCAGTGAGCCCTTATATTAGAATCCATGCAGGTTGATATTCGATAATAGCATAGGTAAAGAAGATGGTAGGCAGTCAATGACCAGTAATCATGAACAGGCATGCAGTAGATAAATACAATTATATAAAGGCAGGCAGTAAATAGTGATGTCCTATCATTATCAGTAGTGATGTGCAACCACCCTACAACTGCACAAACATTAAAGGAAACCTCTAACCATGAAAACGCAGTGCAGCCTGCAGGCAACATGTCATAGAGCATGGGGAGCGGAGTAGATTGATACATAGTTTGTAACAAATAACCTGTGCTTTTGTCACTTAAACCTCTGCTCTTTCTAGGATTTTTAATCCATTGGGTGGTCCTATCAGTGACTGACAGCTTTCATTGCTTAAGTGTGCATAACAAGGCAGCTGTCCATCACTTATAAGACCACCCACTTGACTGAATATCCACCCAAAACCCTGTATGCTCATATGATATTCTGATTCAAGCTCTAATAAGATCTGTGGTTAGTTGTCCAAGATGTTTGGAACAATCTCCTTGCCGAGTGTGCAAGTGAATGTACTGTAGAAGTATTGATGCCATTTTGAAGTCAGAAGGTGGTTACACCAAAGATTGATCTGATTTAGATTTCTCTTTTGATCATTTACTTTGTTCATTGATAAAAAATTGACATATTACAATTCTATTTTTGAAAGTATTCTTACTTTATGGCATTGTCTCCACACCTGCCTAAAACTTTTGCACAGTACTGCATTTATTTATCTTAAATGAGACAGTTGACTGCGTACAATGACATCTGTTCATTAAGGAGATAAGAGATCAATATGATGAACCCTTTGCTATGTACAGGCATAGACATATCACTTGGATGCCAGATGGATATGTTTGTTTAGGTCTCCTAAAATCCGATACTGAACAAACATTTGGAACATATTATATATTAGAAAGCAGTTTTGTCATGACTCTGAAAGGATGGTTCCACCTCCATCCTGGTCAGATCAGGGTTAATTCTAGTCTGCCTCTCTTTGGTTCTGGGACAGCTTTTTAATGTTGGTAGTTCCTGGGTTTGGTGTCGGTGACACTTCCTAATACTCGGTTTGTGGTTGCTGACTCAGGTTACTCGTCCATAATCGTTGTGCATCTGTGCATGTGAGCTTCTACTGTGTATGACCTGGTTTTTCCCCTGACTTTTACGTCTGTATCATGCATTGTACTGCCCTGTCCTTCTTGGTTTTCTGACCCCTTGGCTCGTCTCGGTTTACTCTCTATCTTACCCTTAGGTACCACGCTCTTCTCTGGTTTTTGACCCTTGACTCTTCTTTGACTACGTTTACATTCTGTGCCCTGTACTCTGTGCTCCCAGCTGCCTTCCCTGGCAGCACGCACGGTGACTTTGCCCCGTTATCATGTGACTACTTTATTCTAGGTCCTGTGCACACTGCTTAGTCTCAGGTCCTTGCGCACTGCGTGCCTCGTTCCCCTACTCCATGCATTCATTCCCATGCTCTCTGATAGCACCCCCTAGGTTGCGCCAGTGACACCGTTGGTGTCATTACAAGTTTATTATTATGGTATCACTACATTAAAGGGGTATTGCCATCTCCAAGATCCTTTTCCAATATGTAGTAGGTGTAATAATAATAATTAGAGTTGAGCGAACATGATCGGCTTCCTCCTTAGTCGGCAAGCTATATCGCTTGCCGACTAGTTGCATAGGAAACCCGGCTTCCTGGAGCGCGCCGGCTGATCAGCTGTCTGCCTCCGCAGCTGCATGTGCCGCGGCTGTGTGACAGGCACAACACATGCAGGGAGAGCCTATCTGTTGGGCTCTCCATGCATGTGTTGTGCCTGTCACACAGCCGCGGCACATGCAGCTGCGGAGGCAGACAGCTGATCAGCCGGCGCGCTCCAGGAAACCGGGTTTCCTATGCAACTAGTCGGCAAGCGCTATAGCTTGCCGACTAAGGAGGGAGCCGATCATGTTCGCTCAACTCTAATAATAATAATAGCAAATATGTCCAATTGCAAGTATAGTATAGTTCTTCTGATTCACTGCATCACTTATCCCATGTACAGTGCAATGCAAGACCTTAGGTATCCATGGTTACAACTACTGAAAACTAACTAACTGTGACTATATGAGTGGTCACAACCATGCTAAGGTAATGTAATACCCTGTACATAGGTTAAGCAACATAGAAAATCAGAAGAATTGTACAATATTTCTAATTGGAGGTATTTGCTAATATTGTTATTATTACACCTACTACATATTGGGATCGGATCTTGGAGATGGGAATACCTCTTCAAACTTTACTTGGATCATAAAAAGTCCTTTTACTTAGTTTTGCTCTTTGTAATAACCCCCTATCTACAGTCCCAAGAAAAGCCACAGATAATTTTCTGTAAGATTACAGTCAGTTATGCCAACTGACATATACCTATAACAGATCCTGACTTCTGAAGTTTCTAGATCACTTTTAAGTCTGTTAGCTATAAAATGCAGGAGATGTGTTTTCTCCTGTTTTGAATGAAACATTTGGAAAAGTTGATGGTTTTAATATCTTGCTTTGTATTTTTGCCTAGATCTATATGACACACCTCATCAGCACTTTTTCACAGGTTGTTCATCACTAAGATCACAGTTAGCTGAAATAACAGTTGGCTGTGTGCTGCTAAAAATATGATTAGGAATTTATGGTGAATTACTTTGATGCTTTTTTATCCTCATTCATGAGTTGCCTTTTCTTCATCATAGCAAATGACTGAACAGTTTTAGGGAGTGTGGTGAACCAACAGCTCATAGAGTTTTAAAAGCAATATATTTTCTAATGGTTTCAGAAACGTTGCAGAATACATGATAATGTACAATATCCCAGAACTCGCATTCTAGTGGAGGCAGTATACTTATGTTGGTCAAAAAGACATAAAAAGTTTTAGCTTACTTTAGTACATATGGAAAAGTGCGGGGCATGATGAGGAGTAGGAGAGAGATACAAGTCTTCAGAAACTACTGTAGAAAAAAGCTTGGTTTCTCATTACAACTTTCTAATAGTGTTGAGCATTCCGATACAGCAAGTATCGGGTATCGGCCGATACTTGCGGTATCGGAATTCCGATACCGAGATCCGATACTTTTGTGGTATTGGGTATCGGTATCGGATCCATAGGGATGTGTAAAATAAAGAATTAAAATAAAAAATATTGATATATTCACCTCTCCGGCGGCCCCTGGACATCACGCTGGTAACCGGCAGGCTTCTTTGTTTAAAATGAGCGCCTTTAGGACCTGCGAATGACGTCGCGGCTTCTGATTGGTCGCGTGCCGCTCATGTCATTCTCATTCACTAAACTCCTAATTCTAGGAATTAAGGACCTGCGAATGACGTCGCGGCTTCTGATTGGTCGTGTGGCGGTCACATGAGCGGCACGCGACCAATCACAATCCGCGACGTCATTCGCAGGTCCTAAAGGCGCTCATTTTAAACAAAGAAGCCTGCCGGTTACCAGCGTGATATCCAGGGGCCGCCGGAGAGGTGAATATATCAATATTTTTTATTTTAATTCTTTATTTTACACATCCCTATGGATCCCAGGGCCTGAAGGAGAGTTTCCTCTCCTTCCGACCCTGGGAACCATCAGGATACTTGGTGTCCCATTGACTTGTACTGGTATCGGATATCGGTATCGGCGATATCCGATATTTTTCGGGTATCGGCCGATACTATCCGATACCGATACTTTCAAGTATCGGACTGTATCACTCAACACTACTTTCTAATTATCAAAACACACTTATGAGATGGTTTTAAGTGCATGGGTTCACATATGTGTTGTATGGGTTCATAGACTGTTATGGGGCCTTATTAAGACTTACATTGAAGAGCAAAAGGGTAACAATGTTTTGAACTTTTGACTTTCAGGCTCCATATCTCACCATCCACTACTGCTCTGAACGTGAGATTACCATTATTTTATATGATCTCGACCATGGTACAATATAAAAAACAATATTTTATTAGAAGATATTTAAAAACAACATAATTCCACTAGTAAGGAAGGTGCTGGAACCAAAAACGAGGGATGAATCTGCCATAGGCCTATCTCTAATATCTCTCGGCTTATCTCCTGACCACCAGGTACACTTACTACATTCACATCCTTTATTGTACCATGGTCGAGATCATTTCAATCATTGATCACGTCGGTGTGAGATAGTTTAGCTTTATGGTACTTTGTCCCCTGTTCCTAGGCGTGTTATAAATATTATTGAGCCCAATCTGTGTATACATTATTTTATAGACAATCATTTTGGCTATCTCATACATAAATTTGACTTGTAACTATTTAGCATATGATTAATTATGCCGATTCTTGTCATGTCATTCCATTGTTACTGTTTTGCTGCAAAAGATTTACATTTTTATTATTTTGTTTGTATTTTGTAAATCCACGTTTGGTTTTCAGCACTGCCTGAATCGCTCTGGGCAAGCTCTCAATCAGATTCAAACATGTGTCGACCAAAATTTGACCCCAATTCTTCTGCACATTCCCAAAGTTGATGCATACTGGTTGTCTCACTTGGGTATGTATACAGTTTTTTTCTTTAATTTTACCCACAAGTGTTTGATTAGGTTGAGGTCTGGGGGGCCAATCCAGCACCTCTACTTCATTGTCATTAAACCATTTCTTCTTGACTACCATTCCAGACTTGTGTAATGTGCATCGCACGATGCTTGTGTAGAACTCGCAGGAATGCGGGATGTTGTCACGGACAGGAGGCAGATCAAGAGTTAACAGTTTTATTTAACAACAAATCACAACTCTTGCAGGGAGTGATAGGTTGCAGAGCAATGACGGGTTGGTGGGTAGTGATAGGGTGTGGGACGGGATTGGAGAATGGCCAATCAGAATAGGGACGAACGTTAATACAATAACTAGAGAGATGAAACTTATCAGACTGTAGTCTTCTTCTGTACGGCGTCTCAGGGTTCCAACGGTGGCACTAACAACAGTGGCATTTGATGTCTCGAGGTCGTCTGTGGTGAGCGGGGATCCAACGATGGCACCGACAACAGCAGCAAGTGATGTCTTGGCGTAGTCTTTCTGAAGGCTGTCACTTTCCCATGCCCACTGGTGTCTAGCACGGTACTAAGTCCAACATATGAGACCACCAGAGCAAGGCTTCACTCTGCGGCATACACTGGTCCTGAGTGACTGGACTCTGGCATAATCGCCTGCCTCTCTCTGCATCGCACCCCTATCACAGTCCCCGAGGTCAAAGCTGAGTCTCCTTTGGTTGTGTCTCTGGTGGGCCTGTGAGGATGGGTACTGTCGAGTTGGGCTGTAGGTGCGGCACGCTCTGCCCTGTCAGCAGACACTGTCCTCGACTCACCTCTCAGCTTTCCTGCCCTGGGTCTGAGTCTTTTCCCACGTGCTGTGTTATATCAGGCCATCCTACTACAGTCATATGCAAGGGTCCATCCCGGAAAGAATGTCTTCCCCCGTGCAACATGGGTGACAGCCCTGGCAGCTCCGGAGCCAATGTGGGAAAGTTACCCCCATACTGGTTCTTCCTCTTACATTTGCATTGACATCTGTGATCTCACTATTATGAAGCATATGACACACCTCCATTGACGTGTTTGTCATGCCAGAACAGATAGACATTGGGATGAGCCGACTTGTTGACTCCGATATTTTGCCTGGATGTCCATCTTTTGACTTCTGGAAGGATGGAAGGACTTCATTTCGTATTCTTCCAACTATCATGGCGCTCACATGATGCAACTTGGCAATTTTTTTTGGACAAGAGACCACTATTGATGAGCTCGATGATGCTGTTTTTCTTTTCTTAAGAAATCTTCCTCATGGCTGCTGCTCGATTTGAACCAGTTCACTAGAGAATCAATCTAATAACACTCTGAGGTATTAAGGAATGTGAGAACAGGTTGTATTTTGTAGTATTCAGGAAGAAAAATATTTTTCCACCACCAGGAGCAAAACAGTAACAATGCAGTGACATGATAACAATCTGCATAACTAATCATATGCTAAATAGTTACAAATCAAATTTATGTGTGAGATAGCCAAGATGATTGTCTATAAAATTATGGTAGACTAGTCTCATATCCAAAGCAGTAGTGGATGGTGAGATATTGAGCCTGAACGTCAAAAGTTCAAAACATTTTTACCCTTTTGCTCTTCATTGTAAAATTGTGTCATAAGCGCAGTTTTGATGTCTCTGATCAAATGTAGAGTCACACACAATTTATTTTTTATAACTAGTTTATGGAAAAGTGAGAAAAGGATCATATTATTAAGCATTTTGAATTAGATATTTTTTCTCCTTTAGACCAGAGGTGAATTCTTCAATGACCACGTGCGACTTATGCGATTTATATATTGAGCAAATCATTCACAAAAAAAGAGAAAATTTGGCCTCAATGCTGGCACTAAGCAATGCAAAACAGGGTAGTTTTAATACTGTGGTAATGATGACCCTTCGCTGCCACCAACACATTGCGACTTTAACCAAAATGACCAGTTGGTTTAAGTTCTGGTCACAAATATATATATATATATATATATATATATATATATATATATATATATATATATATATATATATAAAAACAGTTGAATAGGTAACGAGCAGTGAGTACTAAAAGAAGCTGTTCCCTTCAGCCCTGCAACTGTTTATATTGAGTTGCCACTAGACCTATGAGCACCTTATTAGTAGGGCAGTCGGATTTTGGACCTCATCTGTTCAGATATTAAATACCTAACCAAGTGATAATTCATCAGTATCTTAGTAGACAATCACCCCATTAGGTGCATGCACAGATATTGACAGCAAAATCTCCTGTACATACACAAATGAAAAATCCAGTGCTGGCAGTGACCAATGATTATTCCTAGAGATCACAAGCACAGATTTTGGCAGCAGAATCTCCTTTACCTGCACATGCAAAGATGAAAGTAGATCAAAGGAAAAGAGACTTAGGAATAATTGCCCAGTCATTTCTGGATACACATTTATGCCACTTTTTCCCTTAACATTACTGGAGACTGAGCATGCGTGTGCCGACACTTCTTCAATATGAACGACTACATATAAAAAGTTTTTCAGAACTAACTAATAAAAGCTCTGAAGTCATTGGGCAAATATATGTATTACTTTCCAGTTATGAGAAAGTAACAATAGAAATAGAGCGACTTGGGATTTTCTGACATTTAATCAGAAATAAACCTAGTGTATCGTAAATTCTGCTTCATGAAGCAATGAAGCAACACCTGTACTTGTGATTATGTTATATCTTATGCAAATCATGAATAAATATGCTGCTTTAGATGTTCTGTTTTAAAGACGGACTGATGCATCTAAAATACATAGTAAACACTTTATGAGCTGTAGTTTAATACTGAAAAAAAAACATAAAACGAAGAAAAAGGAAAACTCATTTACATCAATGACAATCAAATTAAAGTCTCTAGTGTGTCTTTATTAACCCTGATAATATTGCTGCCAACTTATCTTTAGTTCTACTTTTATGATAATGACTGATAGCACAAAGAGAAAAATAGCAGCTTGGTGTTTTCCACAAATGGAACTCATTGCTCTAAAATGCAAATATCTCTTCCAGAACAAATCAGACAAATTAAATATCCACAAAACAATGGTGATGACATTGGAGTCTTCATAAAGGTCAATTCTGACTGCTAATAATATGCAATAAACTACTGTATGTTCCTACACAGTAACATGGCAGACTTATGTGGGGCGGCAGTGTTTATCACTTTTTATGACAAATTTATGTGTATAAAGGTACAATAGATTCTCGTCAAATGAATAGAGTAAAGCTGCAATACCCATCACAGCATCTGCTAATTGTACAGGGTTATAACCAGACAGCAATCAATCGTAATCTTTACCGATCTGATATTGAGAGATAGTCTAAATGGATGGCCATCAGTTTTACAGAAATGAAAATCAATTTAAAAAAGGACTTGTTAGCAAACTTCACATGAATTTGTAACATCTGTGCCGGTTACTGCTTCGGCCGCTAGCCGGTGTCGCAGATGATGTTTTACAGCATCAATCCCATATTATTCCTGGGACTTGTGGCTCTGGTAAGCCCAGAAGCAATGGAGCTAATCCTCTAGCTTTGAGTTCTATCTGAACAGTGGAGCTGTTACTATGTAAATCACTGAGAGCCAGTGCCAATTGCCAGTCAATGTTTGTGCGACCTGTCTTTACCAGGGTGCTGTTCTTCTGGTGTTCCTTCCTGATTTATTCTGTTCCCTGAACTTGACTAGTTTATACCTGTTTTTTCTGCCTGATGATTTTGCACATATCAAACCTCCTTGATCAGACCGAGTGTTAGGTGTCGAGTTCCCGCCGCTGCACAAGGGGAATCTCAAACCATGTCCACTGTGGTCACCCATTCTCCTCCAGCCGCAGTGGATCCTGCTCAGCAGAGACGTCGATCCCAGCATCTGGCTCAAGCAGATACTGTGTGTTTGGTTACAGCTGCCTTTCCGGGCTCAACCTTTGTAACCAGCATGGATCAGCGGTGAGCAGAAGCTCCAGGAACTAAGTCCTGCTTTTCTTCTACTGAGCAAGCCCACGGGTCGACCTCTCATTGGAGGTCAGGGGTCACATGCTCAGGTCCTGTAGCATCTCCGATTGGATCACTGGGAAGGTCCCGGAAGGCTACAGCTATAAAAGGTTCGCATGGCAGCTCGGCCATACGCTAGTATAAACTTGCTTAAGTGTGTGTGTGGATGTATGCCTGTCGATGGATGAAAGCTCCGAATCATTCCTATGCCTTGAGTTGCTGACTGCTCGCGAATGGTGGAAGCTACCTAGCACCAGACAGTGCTATCCCGCACATCTAGACATGAATTACAGTGTCAATTTGCAGCCACCGCCAGTGCGGTGCCATGTGCAACCAGTGTGCTTTCCTATCCCTAGTTAGGGTGGTTAGTGGTGTCCGCCAGAGCGGCGCTGTATGCACTCTGTGCAGTAAATCTTTAAGTAGTCCTGACAACCAGTCAGTGCAGGGTGGGAACTCCCGCTTGATCTCAGCATCTGACTCAGGGCGTCCTCAGGTGCGGGCTCAAAAGCCACCTAGGCTCAGAGCGAGATCAATCACCAGCATAGTGGGGTTGAGTTTCAGGGATTCCACTATCGTCCATCTTCTGCACCCTGTGACTGCTAACAGGGCACAGCATTTCCTTTGTTTCCCTGCGAATCTAGGAAGCAACAGAGTTTGCATAAGTTCATACCGGGTGACGGAACCTGTTTTTATTCTGGCGTAGTACAGCCATTACCTAGCAGCAGGTTCCATCTCTGCACGGAGGTCCCCGGGCTACGAAAGCACCTTATTACTATCTTTATATTTATTCGGTGCATTCTGCCAGCCCTAACACCGAGCTACCTGACTATCCTCCTTGCCTCCTTCCATCACTAAACAGCAGCTAACTCTGTGGCCTTTGCCTAGGAACTTCTTTGTAAGTCGATATCCCTGTACAGGGGTTAAAGGGTGTAGACCAGTGAATCCCCTACTTTTTTCAACTCTATGTTTCCTCCTAGCAATGCATAAATAAATTGACATCTGTGGTTGCCAGCTGAGAGTATGTCCTTGTACACCTGGTCAGTCAGAAATAAGAGTGCCAGCAGTGGGGACAGTGACAGGGACAAAGTGTCATCAGTGTGGGTGAATGGTAATGACTAGGTATTATTATTATTATTATTTATTTATATAGCACCATTGATTCCATGGTGCTGTACATGAGAAGGGGTTACATACAAGTTACAAATATCACATACAGTAAACAAACTAACAATGAGGGACTGATACAGAGGGGCGAGGACCCTGCCCTTGCGGGCTTACATTCTACAGGATTATGGGGAAGGAGACAGTGGGTTGAGGGTTGCAGGAGCTCCGGTGTTGGTGAGGCGGTAGCTCCGGTGTTGGTGAGGCGGTAGCTCCGATAGTGATGAGGCAGCAGCGGTGTCAGTGCAGGCTGTAGGCTTTCCTGAAGAGATGAGTTTTCAGGTTCCGTCTGAAGGATTGAATTGGTTATTCATTTCTGGCAGGAAAATATAGGAACAGCCTAATGACATTTTGGAAAAAATACAGGTGGAACTCGTCTAGTCAGGAGAGATAACGTCATGTATTATTTAAATAAAGTACTTAGAATTCCATGAAAAAGAAGGAATGGAGCAAAAGATCTTTGGAGATAACTAGAAATAATTTAATGTTTTTAAATTTGACTTTGCCAGATTCAATGAATTTTTGGAAAAAATTGATCCATAGCGAATTGATTCATTGCAAACACAATACACAATATTGTAAAGTCTCCAATTACCCTCAAAAGATGTATCCTAGGCCTGTACCCATCCTCTATCAAGCTTTTTAACATAAACACCACCTTAATATTGTCAAAGTGACCTCACCATACAAATGTATGGCAACAAGGTACAAATTACCAGTCCATTTAATAACAAAACACACTGAAGCAAAGGGATACCACATCTATGGTCCCGAGGAAAAGCCCGAGGCCTTTAAATGAGATGGAACTCTCACAACTACCCTCCAGATTAGACTGCTAATTATTGATGAACTTCCGATTACTTTTCCATCTGCACTGTCGCCCATTTTCTCCATACCATATCTCCTTGATCCCAATTTTAATGATCCCTATAATCTTTGGTCCACACTACCTAATGAAAGCTTAAACCGTTTCTATGATAACAAGATTCTGAAGGATAACAACTGGCCTCGAAATTCCCTTGCTCAATCCAAAAACTTCATCCAGCAACAACACATTAGACAGACACTTTGTCAATTTAGACAACAATACCTAAGTAAATCTAGCTGGTCCTGGTTGGAAATGCTGACTAAATTGCCACCTCGGAGATTAAAGATTATCTCCCATCTATATTCCCGTCTTAGCACCCCTTCTTCCACACTTAAACCTTCCTTCACTTACTCCTGGGAGTTGGAACTCAATATCAGTTTCTCTGAGGAACAAATTTCCAAAATCTTACTTAATGCATGAGGGTTCTCTAGGTGTATTCTCCTCCAGGAAAACTCTTATAAAATCCTAACTAGATGGCATAAGACACCAGCTAATCTTTATCATATGGGCCTATCAGAAACTAGCACTTGCTGTAGATGTAATACACATACCACCGCTAAAGGTTCTCGTATTGTGCCAAGCCAACATTTCTCCTGTGAGGTCCCTCAAATCTCAAAGAAAGGAAGTGTCATGATCCGTTCCAGGGTTTATTACTGTCTGACCTTTTGTGGACGGATCATGTCAAGGGTTAACTTTGCTCTGCCTCATTCTGGGTTCAGGTTTGCTATTTAGCTCCCAGGAATCTTGCTGGCGGTGTCAGCTATAGTTCTGCCTTCGGCGTGTGAACCTGCCCCTGCTGGTAGCTCTTGATTTGTTCTGCTGTGAACCCTGACTTATCCTGTGTCTGTTAACCCCCCTGTCTGCAGTTTTCCCAGCGTTTCTCTGTTTATCTGTTTATCTGCTTGATTCTCCGGTTCTGACCTCCTGGCTTGGCTATTTACTTTCTTACTGTTTGTCCCTATTGTACCATATATTGCCCGTTCTGGTTTACTGATCTCTTGCTACGTCCTGACAATCTGTCTGTCTAATCCTTTTATACTGTAGTGTTATCTCGTGCTTTTGAGTCGGTTTGTCTGACCACTCTCACCACTTGGTGGCGTCTGTTCTGCTGCCCTGTGTGTGTAGTCTCATTTTCCTCTCAACCTCCCCCTAGTGGAGGTTGCGCTGTACTGCACTGCAGCAGCCTGACAGGAAGGTCACAAAAGTGGTGTCGAGTATGGTAAAGAATGGGAATACACAAGGACACAATTTGGCAATGCGACACCTAACCAAACAAACTTGGCCTGTGTATAAGAAAATGCTTCAAACTGTACTCCACCTTCATGGACAACTAGATTAATTTCTGACTTAAAATCTCACATATGCTAACCTGATGTACACTACACAACTTATGTTTGCCAACCTGATGCACTCTACACAATTTACATATATCACCACAATATAAAATTGACATAACAGGAAAACATTAGGTCAATTCCAATATAGAGTCACTTGTGGGTAGTTTCCACTGTTTAGGCACATCAGGGACTCTCAAAACGTGACATGAAGGCCGCAGACCATTCCATCAAACTCTGCATTCCAAAACGTCACTTCTTCCCTTCCGAGTCCTGCTATTCACCCAAACAGTATTTTTTCCCACATATAGAGTATTCATTGTACTCAGTAGAAATTTCAGAACAAATTTTGGGGTCCATTTTCTCTGTTATCCTTAGAAAAATAAAAAAATGGGGGCTAAAATAATATTTTTGTGGGAAAAATGTGATTTTTTTAATTTTCATCAATCAACATTTTTAATTTCTGTGAAGCACCTGAGAGTTCAAGGTTCTCACTACACATCTATATAAATTCCTTTGGGATATAGTCTGAAAGTTGTGGTCACTTGAGGAGGGTTTCCACTGTTTAGGCGCATCAGTAGCTCACCAAACACAACATGGCATCCACTCTAGATTCCAGCCCATTTTGCTTTTAACCCCTTCATGACCTTGGGATTTTTCGTTTTTCCGTGTTCGTTTTTCACTCCTCTCCTTCCCAGAGCCATAACTTTTTTATTTTTCCATCAATTTGGCCATGTGAGGGCTTATTTTTTGCGGGACGAGTTGTACTTTTGAACGACATCATTGGTTTTAGCATGGCGTGTACCAGAAAATGGGAAAAAAATTCCAAGTGCGGTGAAATTGCAAAAAAAGTGCAATCCCACACTTGTTTTTTGTTTGACTTTTTTGCTAGGTTCACTAAATGCTAAAACTGACCTGCCTTTATGATTCTCCAGGTCAGTACGAGTTCATAGACACCTAACATGACTAGGTTATTTTTTACCTAAGTGGTGAAAAAAAATTCCAAACTTTGCTAAAAAAAAAATTGCGCCATTTTCCGATACCCGTAGTGTCTCCATTTTTTATGATCTGTGGTCGGTTGAGGGCTTATTTTTTGCGTGCCGAGATGACATTTTTAATGATAGCATTTTGGTGCAGATGGGTTCTTTTGATAGCCCGTTATTGCATTTTAATGCAATGTCGCGGCGACCAAAAGAAACGTAATTCTGGCGTTTCAAATTTTTTTCTCGCTACCCTGTTTAGCGATGAGCTTAATGCTTTTTTTTATTGATAGATCGGCGATTCTGAGCACGGCGATACCAAATATGCGTAGATTTGATATTTTTTTATTGATTTATTTTGACTGGGGCGAAAGGGGGGTGTTTTAACCCCTTACCGGCATCGGACGTACTATACCGTCCGATGCCGGCTCCCCTGCTTTGATGCAGGGTTCCGCGGTGAGCCCGCATCAAAGCCGGCACATGTCAGCTGTTTTGAACAGCTGACATGTGCCCGTAATAGGCGCGGGCAGAATCGCGATCTGCCCGCACCTATTAACTAGTTAAATGCCGCTGTCAAACGCAGACAGCGGCATTTAACTACCGCTTCCAGCCGGGCGGCCGGAAATGACGTCATCGCCAACCCCCGTCACATGATCGGGGGTCGGCGATGCTTGTATATTGTAACCATAGAGGTCCTTGAGCACACCTCCATTTCTGCTATGTAGCAGAGCCGATCGAGTTGTGCCTGCTTCTAGCCTCCCATGGAGGCTATTGAAGCATGGCAAAAGTTAAAAAAAGTTTAAAAAAATGTGAAAAAAATAAAAAAAACATAAAAGTTTAAATCACCCCCCTTTCGCCCCAATCAAAATAAATCAATAAAAAAAATATCAAATCTACGCATATTTGGTATCGCCGCGCTCAGAATCGCCCGATCTATCAATTTAAAAAAGTATTAACCTGATCGCTAAACAGCGTAGCGGGAAAAAAATTCGAAACGCCAGAATTACGTTTTTTGGGTCGCCGTGACATTGCATTAAAATGCAATAACGGGCGATCAAAAGAACGTATCTGCACTGAAATGCTATCATTAAAAACATAATCTCGGCACGCAAAAAATAAGCCCTCAACCGACCCCAGATCATGAAAAATGGAGACGCTACGAGTATCGGAAAATGGCGCAATTTTTTTTTTTTTATCAAAGTTTGGAATTTTTTTTCACCACTTAGATAAAAAATAACCTAGTCATGTTAGGTGTCTATGAACTCGTACTGACCTGGAAAATCATAATGGCAGGTCATTTTTAGCATTTAGTGAACCTAGCAAAAAAGCCAAACAAAAAACCAATGTGGGATTGCACTTTTTTTGCAATTTCACCGCACTTGGAATTTTTTTCCCGTTTTCTAGTACATGACATGCTAAAACCAATGATGTCGTTCAAAAGTACAACTCGTCCCGCAAAAAATAAGCCCTCACATGGCCAAATTGACAGAAAAATAAAAAAGTTATGGCTCTGGGAAGGAGGGGAGCGAAAAACGAACACGGAAAAACAAAAAATCCCCCGGTCATGAAGGGGTTAAACTTTTATATTTTTTTTTTTATTTTTTTCACATTTTTTTTACTTTTTTTTTAACTTTTGCCATGCTTCAATAGCCTCCATGGGAGGCTAGAAGCAGGCACAGCACGATCGCCTCTGCTACATAGCAGCGATCTGCTGTTCGCCGCTATGTAGCTGAAAATCAGGTGTGCTGTGAGCGCCGACCACAGGGTCAAGGACCTCTATGGTTACAATTCTGAAGCATCGCCGACCCCCGATCATGTGACGGTAGTTAAATTCCGCTGTCTGCGTTTGACAGCGGCATTTAACTAGTTAATAGGCGCGGGCAGATCGCGATTCTGCTCGTGCCTATTACGGGCACATGTCAGCTGTTCAAAACAGCTGACATGTCCCTGCTCACTGCCGGAGCCCGCATCAAAGCAAGGGATCTGACCTCAGACGTACTATCCCGTCCGAGGTCAGAAAGGGGTTAAAAAGTCAAATGGTACCCTTTTCTGCAGAGTCCTGTCATGCGCCCAAATAGCAGAATATTTGAACACATGGGATATCAGCATGCTCAGGAGAAATTGCACAACAAATTTTGAGATCCATTTTCTCTTGTTAGCCTAATGAAAATAAAAAAAAATTGGGTTTAATGTAAAAATTTTGTGAAAAAAAATAAATGTTTACTAATTTTTTCCTTCAGCATTGCTTCAGTTCCTGTGAAGCACCTGATGGGTTAATAAACTTCTTGAATGCGGTTTTGAGCACCTTCAGGGGAGCAGTTTTTAGTATGGTGCCACTTTTGGGTATTTTCTGTTATATAGACCCCTCACATTCACTTTAAATGTGATGTGGTCCCTGAAAAAATGATTTTGTAAATTGTTTTGGAAAAATGAGAAATCTCTGGTAAATTTTTAACCCTTTTAACTTCCTAACAAAAAGGGTTTAAGGGAATAAAAACTAAAAGTTTGAAACTTGTGACATTTTTCAAGTTTTCACCAAATGTATGATTTTTTCACAAACAAACACAAATCATAATAAACAAATTTTACTGCTATCACGAAGAACTATATGTCATGAAAAAACAATCGCAGAATCAGTGGGATCCATTGAAGCATTCCAGAGTTATTACTAAATAAACTGACACTGATCAAAATTGTAAAACTTGGCCTGGTGATGAAGGAGAAAACAGGCTTGGGGGTAAAAGGAGTTAAAAAAGACATATTCCTGCCTCACAAAAATGATTAATTAAGAAATGCAAAACCACAATGCAGTCATTTGTACAAGTACTTTGTCTCTGATACATTGATTTTGGATATTTTTAATTTCTTTAAAAATATTGTGCTTAATTGCTGCTGCTTTCTAGTGCATTAAAAAAGGAGAAAAATAATACCTTTAAATGAAGCAGATGCCAACTACACCATATCACTGATCAATCACAATGAGCCTGGCTCTTCTGCTATCACCCCTTGTATAGCTATCTCCCTTTCAACTGAATATCTATATTATTTCCAAACTATTACACTCATCTTTTTCATTGTAAGCGTACAAAACATTACTGTTTCAAGAACTTGTCCAATGTTTTAGAGCTTTCTCTTCCCACATATTTTACTGAATTGTGAGTTCTGACATCCTCTCACTATCTAAAATCACCCTAAAATGGCTGCTGCATTGCCTGCTTCAGCTTTTAAACAGGCTATGATAGTCCCTCCTGTTTCATGCCCTATGCCATCTGATGTGCTAGCTGCAAGGCATTGTAGGAAAGCCTGTGTGGTCACCTCTGAGTTCATGTCAGCTTTCTCTGGCTAATGCAAACTTCTGCAATGTGTAAAAATGCAGCAATAATATTTTTGGTGAGTTTGAAAATAAATTGCAATTTATTCAAATACTCTAGGACCTGCCAATTTCCCAAAATTTGATTTGAATTCAATCATCAAATCAATTTACTCCTCTCCATTGATAACGTTATAATTTCAGTTGAATTTTTAAGACAAGCAATGTACTTCTACATTCTATGTTACCTTTATATCCTCATAGATTCTAAGCTTTCGAGAAAAACCCTCACACCTATTGGTGTGAGTTGAACTATGTCTTACTCTGTAACTCTTATCTTGTCTGTACAAGTCCCGTATAATTTGTAAAGTACTGTGGAATATGATTGCATTACAGTAATAAAGAGTATTATTATTATTATTATTTCCGAATAACAATTACTGTATCCATTACAAAGGTCTCCCGTAGTGACACTTACCGATCCCTGTTTTTTAAATAAAACAGTTTACTAACTCACACTCAATTGTCCTCCATGTGAGTGAAAACACCCGAATCTAATTTCACCTTCAATTTTTCTGCTAACCCTAAAGGTTCACATATTTTGGTCACTCATACACATGATATTGGTTTATTTTCCTCATTTAAAAAATGCTGAAATGTAATCATTTAATAATTTAATTCACGTTATCTACTTTCAGAAAAATGTAATTTTAAGTTATATTTATGCAGAAATAAAGAAAATTCTGAAGTATTCACTAACTTTCATTCACATACCTCCGTATGTGTAAAATGTTATGTGGACTATGAGATCCTGTGAATCTCTATCGGAGTATGAACTTATTAAACAGTATTCTGCATCACAATTTTCCATTAGATTTAGTCTGTTTCATTGTAAAAAGAAAGAACAGTATAGTTAACAAATGTTCATTAACTGTGAATATTAACTTTAAATTTCCTTATTAAGGCATTCTCTATTTCAAAGTAAGCTTCATGCCGTGAGAATCACTCATTCATGTTAAATAATTAGATCTAATTACTAAGCTGCAGTTAATCGAGAAATATAATTCTGACATTTATGTAGTTATGGACCACAGCATTATATTGCTGCATCCTAGTGCAACAGTAATTGTCTAGATTTTCTGCTATAAAATGTCTGTTATTCCATTTACAAAATTAAAACAAACTACCGTACTTTTGTTTACTCAGGGCATGCACCTGGAAAACAACGAAATGTCTTAATTCAAAGTTTATGTGTTGGATTGCCCATGGAGACTCTATGGTGCTGCTGTCATTTAAAAATATGAACATCCAGATGTAATGTAATATTAGAGAAATTTAACCTGAAAACACACTTCCAACAATGGATTATTGATTGCTGCCAAGATTTTAAACAACTACACTACATGGACAAAAATATAGGGACACATGTCTTAATCAATGACTTTAAGTTTTTCATTCAGTCCCATTATATTATTATTTATTCTTTGGAGCACCACTGATTCCATGGTGCTGTACATATCAAAAATGGTTTACATACAAAATCAAAATTAAAATAAACATGCTAACATTGATGGACTGATACTGAGGGGGAGAAATCCCTGCCCTTGCTGGCTTACAGTCTGCAGGGTAATGGGGAAGGATGCAGTATGTAAGGGAGTTACAGCAGCTCCGGTGGTGGTGAGGTGCCAGTGGGGTAACAGCAAGCTGTAACAGAGATTGGTTATCGAGTTCCATCCAAATGTTGTAGGCACAGAATTCCAGAGCATGAGTGATACTCAAGAGATGTCTTGAAGGTGAGTGGATGAGGAATGTACAAATGTGAAGGAAAGAAAGAGGTCTTGAGAGATTAGTTCTGGGATATATGGAGGAGACAGAATATGGACAGCCTTGAAGGTCAGTGTTAGCAAATTGAACTTGAGGAATTGGAAGCAATTGAAGAGATTAGCTGAGGGGAGTATCAAGAGAGAGGTGGATTAATCAGACAGCTGATTTAAGGACGGACTAGAGAGGTGGTGGAGTATAAGTTGGGGGCCACAATGGATGATATTTCACTAGTTAACACTGAAGATGATGAGGTCATGCTGTAACATTTTAGTAGATTCGGAGTTGAGAAAAAGATTGAATCTGGAAATATTTTTGAGTTGGAGGCAGCAGGAGGTGATGAGAGCTTGGATGTGCGATTTAAGGGACAGAGTCGAGGGACCCTCTAAGACAGAGTACTTCTGGTACAGGGCAAAGCATGATGTAATTTATTATGACAAATAGTTCAGGTAGGGGAGTTGATCGGGATGGTGGAGTGATGATGGGTTTCTGTAGGGTTATGCTAGCTGCTGGACTTGGGGGCAGGTGAAGAAGACAGGAATGAGCAAGTAAGTAGATGGTGGTTAGATACGTGGAAAGGTGAGATTGTGAGGTTAGAAATAGAACAGTGGTGGGTAAAAATATGGTCTAATGTATGTCCGTCTGTGTGGGTGGATGTGAAAGACCATTGTGCACAACGAAAAGATAAAGGAAGTTGCAACAGTTTGGAGGCTGCCGATCGAGTGTCTGTGGAGAGGATGAAGTCACCCATGATGGTGGTGGGAATGTCAGCAGAAAGTGCAGAAGCCATAAAAGTCCAATCTATCAAAGTATAATCAACTTATGCAATAAACTCCGTAAAGGGAAAAATATTTCTAAACACCAAAGTTGTTATTTATTTGATCATTGAATCTCAGCAATGAAATTCTGTAAAATACGATTAATATATCATATCTATCCCAAAATTATATCAATAAAAATGTTGCCTAACCCAACAAAAAACAAGCCCTCAAACAGCTCCATCAACCAAAAGCTGAAAACTGGCTTTGAAAAATGGCAATGAAATAAAAAATATTTATTTTCTGATTTTTTTCCACCACTAAAAATAATAAAACAACTGGACAAGTTTGGTATTGCTGTTGTAATATTACTAACCTGGTCACTTATTGCACCAGATGATTTTTACCACACAGTGTACACAGTATAATTAATTCACAAAAAACAATGTCATAATTACATATTTTTCGCAATTCCATCACATTTTGAATATTTTTCAGGTGTTCAAGTACATTATGTGGTAAAATAAATGGAGTCTTTCCAAAGTACAACTCATCATGTAAAAAATCAAGCCCTTATATGTCTATATTGGCAAAACTAATTATATAGTTATGGCTCTTGGAAGAAGGGGAGGAAAAAATTAAAACACAAAATTGGAAATTGGATATGACAGGAAGTGGGTAATATATTTAGCATACCAAGGGTTAATGATTCTGCTTGTGGAGAGTGTTATACCAACCCTGGAATGCCAACATAAGGAGACTTGTTCGCCATACAATACTCATCTGAGAAGTTAAACATGCAAACTGCTTCATCAGAGAAGAAGAAAACTAGACATTGACACTGTAGCTTCACCTATTGGAAGCAGCAATCCTACAAGTCACTATCGACACTTTAAAGAGACTTGCAAAATGACCTAGGATAAAAGCCAAATCAGAATCTCAATATGCACACATGATGTATTGGTGCATTGCCCATTGCCATTGCAAAGTATGAAGTCTGATTTGGATAGGTGAAATTCTTTGGTCTGAGATCTAAGGGGTAATGTTTCTCCCTGTGGAGAGTGGCATAATGGCCCAGGCATGCCAATGACAGGAGACTTATTTGCCATGCAATGCTCCTCTGAGAAATTAAATATGCAAATTGCCTCTTCAGGGAAGAAGAGGACTAGAACTCTGCAGCACTATCTGTTGGATGCATATTGCAAGGTTCCTTAAAGGGTTGATAGTGACTTGTAGGATTGCTGCTTGCAACTGGTGGTGCTATAGGGTTCTAGTCCTCTTCCTGTCTGAAGAGGAAATTTGCATTGTTTAACACCCCAGAGGAGCATTGTAAAACAAATAAATCTCCTTACCTTGGCATGCCAGGGCCGGTATGTCACTCTCCACAAGGCGAAACGTTACCCCTTAGACATCAGTCCAGAGCCTCTCACCTAGCCAAATCAGATCTCATACTTTACACTAAACAAAAAAGCAAAAAGAAGTCCTCCAATATCAAATAATTTTAAATATAGAAAATTTATTCAAATATGAGATTTTTTTTATAAAAAAAAATTTAATAATAGGAGATGCTAGTACACCATAAAAGTAATGGCAAAAGAGCAAACACTGGACATGAAATAAATAAAATTATTCCTACACATAGGGAAATATATATACACACAAGGTATGCCACGTCCTGAAACAACTACACAGCCAACCTAAATAAAGATAATAATGGAACTAAATACAGAATATAAAGTGCATAGTGCAAAAAGTAGCTGATATAGCTATGCAGCATTTAGAAATATAAAGTAATGCACAGTAAAACTGAGTAGATTACATTGTTAATGTGATATCAGGCTAAGTAGCCAAATGAAAATGTTCACATCATAACAGTAAAGTAGCCATTGTGTACAAAAAGAATATCAAATACCCAGAGATGTTATAAGGCATGCACCCCTTCTGAGGAAGATACAAGATCGAAACGCGCGTCAAGGGGTACGCTGGACCTGTATCTACATAGGGTAATTATAACATCTTTGAGTATTTGATTTGATATTCTTTTTGTACACAATGGCTACTTTACTGTTATGGTGTGCACATTGTCATTTGGCTACTTAGTTAGGTTATTGTAGGTAACTGTGGCTGCATTTCTAGTTCACTTCACTGTGAGACAGGCTGATGAACTGCGGTGACCTCAGTGAGACCACCACTAGTACTGTGAGAAAAAGTCTCACTGTGCAATGCTGAGCTCAGTGAGTTCACCACCGTTCACCTTAAGAAATTTCTCACAGTGAAATGTGGTGACCTCACTGAGCTCAGCGCTGCACTGTGAAACTTTTTCTCACAGTGCTAGGGTTGTGCTCACTGAGGTCACCAGAGTTCATCGGCCCAGCTCACAGCCTCAGAAACCTGTGTAACCTCATTGTCATCACCACTAGTCACTGATCCTACACTTGCAGCAGCTCACTCTCCCTCGGTTTTCAGCCTGGATGGTTGCATGCTGGCACCAATCAGGTTAAAAACCACTTATTGCAGACATGGATTACAGCATGGGACAGTGTGTCAGACAGGTGAGGGACATGGTTGCTTTTTATTTTTGTTTGTTTACAGGAGACCAGGACTTCAATGGAATGGGTGTTAGGTGAGTATTATTGGTTATTATTTCAAATAAAGGACTTTATTCTGGCTGTGTGTTTATTTACAATATGACTATGGGGTTAGTAATGGAGAGGCATCTTATAGACACATCTACATTACTAATCCATAGGCTTGATGTCACCTGACAATACAATGATGACATCAACCCCACAAATATTACCTCATTTACCACCACCACAGGGCAAGTGGGAAAAACCTAGCAAAGCACCAGAATTGGTGCATCTTCTCGATGCACCTTCTCTAGAGTGGGTGCAGGCTGCTATTTTTAGGCTGGGGGGCAATATCTATGGCCCCTTACCATCCTAAGAATACCAACCCCCAGCTGTCTACTTTAGCTTGGCTGGTTGTCAAAAATGGGGGGACCTCAAGCCATTTTTTTTAAATTAGTTATTTAAATAATTTAAAAAGCATTGAAAATCAGCCATGATAAAAATAACAGCTGAGGCTTGCAACCCACAGCTGTCAGTTTTGCCATGCTGGTTATCAAAAACAGGGGAACCCACAACATTTAAAAAATATATATATTTATTGCTCAGGAATATTTTACACATTTGTACTATTATATTATGAATTTCATTTTTATTTTTCAATCATCATCTAATACATAATAAGTTAATCAAATAGTAAAATGAATGGCAACAATTTCACGGTTTTAATTTAATGTTGTACGTTTTCTTTAACTTTATCAAAAGCACATAAAATTGACCAGAATGTTTAATAAAATTTTTATAGCCTTAATGAACAGCAGATTTAGCTAAAATAGTTCTTTCTGGTTATTGGGCAAAGAAAACATACATTATACAATCCACTTTTGCTTAGAGTTTCTTGAGAGTTGAACATGGCCTTTAATTTTATACTTGATTTATCTTGGTTCGAGCATTAATGGACATTGTACTTTTGGGAATGGTCCACATTTTCCAGATCTAAGACTACTGCATATTCTTGCTCAATGTACCTGAAAGAATGAGCTCTCTTCAGTAATTCCATAAATTGAAATCTTTACACCATACAGGATTGTGTTTATGGTAATGTACATATTATCTCCTTAGAGTCTAACACCACATTATGATCACAGTGCTTTTATGAACTTTTTCTCATATGTAAAGTTAATTATTTATTAAGTATAAATCTTCTTGGAATAATGTATGCAGTCATCATGTGGAAATAGTTATTCTCCACTTTTTCTGACATTATCCTTTCTTTCTCCCTTAAATCATTCATGCATCTCTTCTCTCTTTAACCACTTCATGAATATCAGGATAATTTAATCTTGGTCTTACTGACCTAAATGACTAGTCTCTTTTAGATTTGTGCACTTCATTTTTATTCTATTATTATACAAACAACCATTGAGCAGAAAATGTAAAAATCACTCCCTTTTTATCGACACATCGATTGTAATTATGGAAATGAAAAAAAAGGGGAAAAAGTCAAATCCTTTCAACTTTCATTTTGTAGTTTACGTAGGTCATGTCTGCTTGCAGCAGAAATGAACCAAGACTTTTGTTGTCAAATGGTTCTGATGTGTTTTGCCCTATATGTAGTACATACAGAGGGAATGTAGTTATGAAACCTCGGGGCAGCAGCTAACCACATGAAGGACAGCAACCATCTGCTTAGCTAAATCCATAAGCAACACAAATGTGAATAGAAAATTTTCAATGCCATAGTAAGTATTAGATATCAACAGTATTATACTTTTTCAGAAAATATATAGAACAAATTTGGCTTTTAGACTGGATTACATTCAGTAAATAAGTAAATTACTTAGTGCTTAACATTTATCCTCCTGTCAAGAAGTAAATTTTAGAAATTCACTTATGCCCGTAGTCAGCAAAATGGCAGCTCTCTGAACCATGAGGGCCATCAAACCGTTATAGAAAAGAAAACAAAAATACTTATGCTTACCTTACAAGTCTGCCTTTATCCTCACTGTCAACGGATTGATTTCTCTGACACTCACCTCTCGCATTAAAATCCCTGGGTCAGTCTAGAGCAAGTTCATGGCACACGTTATGGTTAGTATGTATTTGGAGAGTGGCAGGAAACCACAGGAAGCATACACAAACACGAGGAGAACATACAAACTCCTGCAGATGTTGTCCTTGGTGGGATTAGAACCCAAGACTCCAGTGCTGCAAAGCAAAAGTGTTAACCACTGAGTCACCGTGCTGCCCCTCATTAACCTATAGTGAGTCCTTATCAAAGTATGTTTTATGAAACATTGGGTCAAGTTGATAATAGCTCAAGAAAAAGAAAACAAGGTATATACTCACCCTCGGACGCGCCCTGCTTCTTTCCGGCAGCCTTCCTTCCTAAGAATCAGCGCTTCCAGGACCTTGCGGTGACAAGGTCGCAGCTTGTGATTGGTCGCGCGAGCGGTCACATGGGCGGTCGCGTGACCAATCACAAGCCGCAACGTCACCGCAAGGTCCTGCAAGCGCTGATTCGAAGGAAGAAAGGCTGCCGGTTAGTACCAGGGCGCGTCAGAGGGTGAGCATAGCGATATTTTTTATTTTAATTCTTTATTTTACACTTAAATATGGATTCCGATACCGATTTCCGATATTGCAAACATATCGGAACTCGGGATCGGAATTCCGATACCAGATTCAGAAGATCGCCGACTTCATGGCCGACCCCACACAGGGGTCGGGTTTCATGAAACCCGACTTTGCCAAAAGTCGGCGACTTCTGAAAATGGCCGACCCGTTTCGCTCAACCCTAATGTACAGTATAAATGCTCTGCAGTGAGTAAGCTGCTATGCAAAGGCTGCTTCCATGTCGGACTCACCGCTGCTGATTTCAGCTTTCCCTTTCCTTCTATAAGCTTTCCCTATAGGAATATTTATAGAGGAAAATGGCAATCATTACATGTGGGCATTAAAAGTCAAACTCACTGACTAATGGAGCCACATTCGAAAAAATGTAATGAAGTTGACGATTTCAACTTTAATTAAATATCGTTGGCCTGTTCATTTCGACTGATGAATGACTGGTGAATGTTGGTGACTATTCAAGCATTGGATGGTTGTGTTGGAATATTTTTGGCTAATGATCAGCACTCGCTACATCAATGGATGAAAAATATACAGTGTTTGCCGATGTATCCTGTGATCTGAATCACCTGGGCCTTAATTAATTGAATCCAAGCAGTGTTAACGTTTTTCAATAAAGTAGTGCATGAAATCTTTTATCTTATGTATGTCCAGTGTATAATAAAGATAGGACACTATAGAGGAATGGAAATGAAATCAAACTGTCCTTTGGATGTGGCCACTTTCTCCAAGCAGTGATAACACTTATAATCTTTCTGAGAGAAGACCCCATTATATTACGAAAGCTGTATTACCATGAATTGCTGATATCCAACTAACTTAACTTTTGATTGGAAACTAATGCTGATTTTTGTAACATAGTTTGTTTTTCAAAACTTAGTTTATAGGCAGATAAAACTGAAAAGTCATAATGTGACTCTTTACTTATATAGGACAAACCAATTTCTAGTGGGAAAAGTATTGCTTTTAATGAGAGAAGAAGACTGACAAGTGAAGTGTATCATATTTTCACCAAATTAACAAGCCAACTTTATATTGAGTATGTCCTGTAAATCTTTGTTGCCTGGAGAGCTTTAACTGTGATGCATCATGCTGAGAGAAGACTTTCATATGGCTAATATTGGGACCGGTGAACTCTAATAATAAATTACTTTATTTGACAGATGTATATATTTTTTCAACAGTTTTTGTAATAAACACAACCTACTTCTTGATATACATAATTATATAGTCAGGATGAAAAAAGATTCTTGTCAATCATATTCACCCTATTATTTTCTTGCCATGTTGATCCACAGTAAGGCAAAATGTTATGTATTTCCAAAAAGGAATGCAAGCTTCTTTTGAATGTACTTCTGGAATTAGCCATTTTTATATCTCTTGGCAATGTTCCATAGACCTACTATACTCAATTAGTAATAATCTTCCATAAATTATATATTACTCGCTCAGCTCCTATTCTATCCCTTTGGTATTAACTTGCTAACAAGTTTGCCAAAGCAATCACTATATAAATTCCATTGTGGCTCAAAAGGTTGTTTTGGATTCAGCATCTAAATATAATTCTTTGTGTAATGAAAAGTTAGAAAATGTTGCAGTATACTTTTGCTATCAATTCCTCAAGGTTTCATTGAATAGAAACTTTCATTGTTTCCAAGCAGCATGAAAAAAATCTGTCCTGGTTATAAGATGAACACATTTTTACAACACACAGCTTTGATAAGTGTAGTGTACCTATAGCAAGCCATGCATCTGTGTGTCCATCATATACAGGTAAGATTTTTTTTTGCTGGAGGTAAACAGTGACATTTCTGATGTAATTGCAATACAAGAGTATTTTACCCCGGGTAATCACATGCCAGCAAAATCTAACACGTACATATTCACATTTGAGTGGCAATAAATTCTACTCAAATTTTTGTAAACTCTGTAATCGTCACAATATAGCTGAACCATAGAGAGTTGACAAAAAGTTAAAAAGCAAAAAAGCGATACCTCACTAATCACCTCTATGGCCACCACCCTTGCTCTCTGTCCTCCGTACAATGCCTGGCAGCTCTTTTTACTACCCACAGGAACCCTGGGTTTCTTCATGATAGGCTAAGACGTTCGCATATGACTAGTCATGAGACGTGTCTGCATATGCATGTTGTAAATTTGCAACGTTGGAAGTCCAGGCCTAGAAAGAAGTGGCCTGGGGTTTCAGCGAGTGGCTGCGTTATGAAGAGGCACTGAGAACCAAACGGGGAACCATGAAAGGTGGTGAGGCCAGAGGGGTGAGCAGCGAGAAGATTATTAATTGTATTTTTTCAACATCTTACAATTATCATAATCTGGAGACACTTTAGACTCCAGAGCATAGTAAGAGACATTCAGTTCATGGAAATACGCTTTACTGCAATTCAATTTCCTGGTTAAATCTGTATAATTTGGTGAATTTGAATCCTCTCACATCCGATCATCTCTACCTACATGTATTTTCTCCATGGTAGAAAACCAAAATTAGAATCTCATGTTTCTGCTGTAGATTTACGGTTGAAACATATGTGCATGTCTTCATATGGATAAAGCCCTATTAAATGGGGTTAGTCTGCCTGAAATACAAATTTAAAAGGCAGGAAGGATCCAGCACTAATTAAAAACAGCCTTAGGATGACTGGAGGAGTGCACAGTCAGAAAAAGAGGCAATCAAAATATCCAATAGTATTCTACAAAAACAAAATGACTAGCACCTCTGAAGAAAAGAGGTGGTGACTGACTCTATATCTGACTGAGAAGTCCTCCCATCAGACTGAAGCTGTTTTTAATTAATGCTGGATTCTACCTGCCAAACTGTTTCCCTACATCTAAGCACTTACTGAGTGCTCTTGTTGTATATTATGTAGCCATAGCAGATTACACCTGTTCACACTTGCTTTATTCTTTTCAGAGGTGCTGGTCAGTTTTTGGTTTTTATGCTTTATACTATGGAAGGTGGTGACAGCCTCCTTTTCTGACTGATCGGTCCTCTCCTCAGTCTAAGGCGGTTTTTAATTAGTGCTGGATCCTACCTGCCTTTTAAATTTCCAAAAAACCTGGTTTTAATGGGCTAGAAATCTTACCTGGGAGGAAGACAAGGATGTGGATGAGAGGGGGGGGGGGGTGACAGGTAGGTGTACCTAAAAGTGAATTTGAAATGTTATTGACAATGAGCAACACACAGGGGAATGATAGTGTAATAGGAGTAGTGTCTATTTGTACTTTAAGATGACCCTCCAAGAGGTGTAAGCATCAGAGAGGAGAGAGATACAACCGGCAGAGCATCGAGTGGTGGAGGTGGAAAGAGCTCATGTGCAGGTATGGGTGATTGGAGACTCTGTTAGGTATATTCGTAGCCCCACTGAAAAATGTCATTATGCAGTCAAACAAGAAGACAAATGCTTTAAATGATGAGGCTGAAGGAACCATTAGCTTTTAGCCACACTGACAGGATGACTAGAAGTGTTTACCTTTGCTTGTGTTGGAGTGGAGGCCACATACTGGTGCAAGGGCGGCAAAGTGATGATGCTTACTGGAAGTCCTCTGGAGTTGGTGAGGCAGGTAGAGGAACTGAGCGCTGTTCCGACCGGTGACAATCACTCCATGCGACTCTTCCAAGCAGGTGTGAGTATCCTGGCACTGCAGTCGGATCCTGTGTGAGGATGGCAACCGGTGTTTGCAGGACATGTGTAATGTCAGTGGTCAAATGTAGCCCACTGACGTCTGCTCATATGAGGTGCTGTGAAGACCAAAACTATCCTACGTGTTTCACAAATGAGCGATTTCCTCTATCAGCCTAGTACCATCAAAGATTAGTACTCCTTATCACGGCTGGTGGGCTCTCATGAATTGGCCAATTTGTACGCTAAGTATCCTCATTTTTATAAGTATATTCTATATAGCAGTAAAATAGTCTATGTTCTATATATTCAATGTTTGTACACAGCTTAGCACTTACAGACTGCTGCTGTATTCTTTTCTTTGTGTAGTATGCAGCCATAGCAGCTTGCACCTGTTCACGCCAGCTTTATTTTGAGTTGCTGATGAGTTTTTTGTTTTAATAGACCTAAAGGTTGTTAGAGGTAGTGTAATCTGCAGTTTAGTGTATCTTTCCTGGTTGACCATTCTTGAGAAAACTGGCCACCCATTGCTTTGTATAGTAGACCCAACATTTCACAAACATAGAAGGTTTTAGTTTCCAGTATTGTGTATTTGTGCATTTTTGATACTGAATATTTATGCTGTGAAAAATGCAGTTTATTACAGTTCTAGTAAAGTTTTTGAGATTTACAAAAATCTCATGCCCACTATGTTTTTTTACGCAATGTGAACTGACCTGTGGTGAAATACACAACTTATCAAATTCTCTTGCCGTATAAATGCTTTATATTTGTGAATTTCTCCTCCTATAGACTTGAATGAGACAAGGAAAATCCACAGATAACAACAAAATATTGTGTTTTTAGTGCACCTCCACAGTGTGAACGCTTGTAATCCACAAATGACTGTATCAATAATCAAAGCTGAGTAACAGGAAGTATTAAAATTAAAAAAAACAATTTAAAACATGATATGCCAAAAAAGAAGACAACCTCAAAGCTGAAAAAAGTAATAAAAACACATGTAATAAATGCATTAAAAACCGCAAGGAATAAATCCACGTAACTTAATTTAGCTAATTAGCAAAAATCTACTGCATCAAAAACACAATAAATATTCATTGCGGGAAGTAATCCTAATTGGTAGATAACTCTTTGGAAGAGGCGTATGACACACACATTGAAAAGACTTCATCACCCTTTAATGGAATGTTCCTCATGTTCTTAATTCACTCTTATCAATTGTATGACCTTGCATAGGATAAGACAATGAAAAGATGCCTTTAAGCAAATTAAGTATATAAGGGGACAATACAAATATCTCGCTGAGGATCTGTTTATACCAAGGAAGGTGACGGGCACAAGGGGGCATTCTTTGCGTCTGGAGGAGAGAAGGTTTTTCCACCAACATAGAAGAGGATTCTTTACTGTTAGGGCAGTGAGAATCTGGAATTGCTTGCCTGAGGAGGTGGTGATGGCGAACTCAGTCGAGGGGTTCAAGAGAGGCCTGGATGTCTTCCTGGAGCAGAACAATATTGTATCATACAATTATTAGGTTCTGTAGAAGGACGTAGATCTGGGGATTTATTATGATGGAATATAGGCTGAACTGGATGGACAAATGTCTTTTTTCGGCCTTACTAACTATGTTACTATGTTACTATGTAAATGTTTTTGCATTGTACTTGAAGACTCTGAATTTATTCCTTGGTTGAACACGGTAAATCTGAGGTCATAAAAAAAGAAGAAATGTGCTGTTTTGGCCTACATATAACTTCTAAATTTCTTCTACCTGAACTGCTTATTCATGGCATTTTAAGATTTTCATTCCTGTTATATTACTTTTCCGCTGTTGCCTGATGCATAATTATTTATTTGTGTTCATCACATTTTCTCAGGAAAGGGATTAGTATTTTCATACAGAACATTTCCCTGCCTCTAAAAACTATTACAAGAGTAAGGATTACAGCATATGAGTGGTGGCAGCTGGGGAATTTAGATATTAATGCTACATTTTACTATGCTTTATATGATTTACTGAGCTTAATATTTTAAACAAAATGCTAGCATTATTTTTGCAGAGTTGAAAAGATGCACCATTTATCATGGGAACCCACAGAAAGTCAAAGGGGTATTCTCATCTTTAATGTTATGGTAGAATAGTAGGATATGTCACAGCATTATGATTGGTAATGGTCTGGTCTTTGGGACTAGAGATGAGCAAACTTGTTCGGAAAAAGTTCATCAATCACAAATTCGGCAAGTACGGTGCACATTCGGATTTGTGTTCGGATTGCCTAGCATTTTTCCAAAAAATTGGCAAAATTCATCTTAAAGGGAAGGTACCGCGTTTGTAGGTCATTAATAAATCACTGTAATGTAGCATAACATGCTGCTATAAGCAAGTTTGAAATGCATGTGAAACAGATTTCATGTGTTATATGAGTTTAAAGAATGCACTGGGGCTGACAACTTGGTTTTGCAGCAGTAGCAGGGCACTATCAGTGTCAGATTACGGCACCCCATGGACATAGGAGATAATAGACCGGCGCTGACCCTATCTGTAACATTGCAGCAGCATTAGCAGTGAGCTGGGCACGCCTCTGTGGGCTGCACAACTCACTGCTGTAGGTGTGACTAGCTGCCATTTTACTATAGGCCAGTGCTATCTGCCGAGCTCCACTTACTCTCTATCGCAGGACAGAAGAAGCCCTCACTGCTCCTCTGTACTCCAAGCAGGCACGTCCTCTGCTCCTCACATGCTGCCCTGTGTGCTTCTCCTGCTGTGTTTCCGCCTCCCCCTCACACACAGTCCCTGTGATCTCCTGTAAGCTGCACTCACAGCCTGCAGAGAGGGAGGTGACACCTGGAGAGAGAGAGCAGGGCAGCTGACAGGACAGGGATTAAGGTGGGGGAAGGGGGATGGCAAGAATGTTATTCACAAAAAAAGCTGCTGAGTCCACTGTGTTCTGCTCCTCTGTAAACAAGCTGTGCCTCTGATGCAGTAACTGCTGGTGATAGCAGATCACAGGGCAGTCACACATACAATGGTGCTGCCCTGTGATGCTGCTCTTCATTCTGCCCCAGGGATATTAGACCACCCAAAAGGGGAGGGAAATGGTGATGTCAGCAGTTACTGCCCCAATTTTCCAGCAAAGAGTTAAGCTGCTAAATCTTACTATAGCTGCTTGAGGTCTAAAACCGAAAATGCTCCCCCTAGTGGTAAATATGTATATTTGTAGAAAAATATATAATATTTTTCATATAGAAATGTTTGCAAATAGTGCGAACATTGCATTAATACATTTTAATTACTATTTTAAGCTTAATTTCACAAAAAACAAAATACAAGAAAACTGGTGACACCTTCCCTTTAAGTTCAGTAAATGATCGAGTTCATTAAGGGCTCTTTTAGACATCAGTGTTTCTGGTAGCAGCACAGGTCACAGCTCACATCACTGACCCTGCTTGCGCTGCAATCAGTGCGAACAGGGGACAATGTTGAGAGTTGCATTCAACTGTTAACAGTGAGAGCAGGTGATGGATTATGGGAGTATTCATCAGCTGCCTGCACTATGAAAAAAAGAATTGAGGTTCCACTGTATTTTTGATAACCAGCCAGGTAAAACTGACAGCTGTGAGCTGCATCTCTCAGCTGTCAGCTTCAGTAATGCTGATTAACAAGAACAGAGGGGTACCCATGCCATATTTTTAAATTATTTAAATAAATAATTAAAAAATAGGATGAGGCCCCCAATTTTTTGACATCCAGCCAAGCTAAAACTGACAACTGGGGGCATGGTATTTTTAGGCTGATAAGGGGCCATCTATATTGGCCCTGCCCAGCCTAAAAATGCCAGCCCACAGCTGCCCCAGAAAAAGTGCATCTACTAGAAGAGCCAATTCTGGTGCATTGCCCGGCTCTTCCGACTTGCCCTGTGGTAGTAGCCAGTGGGGTTCATATTTGTGGGGTTCCCACCGCTGCAAAGGAGGAATCTCAAACCATGTCCTCTGCAGTCTCCCATTCTTCCTCAACCACAGAGGAGCCTGCTCAGCAGAGACATCGGTCCCAGCATCTGGCTCAAGCGCATACTGTGCATCTAGTTACTGCTGCCGTCCCAGGTTCAGCCATTGTAACCAGCATAGATCAGTGGTGAGCAGTCCTGCTTTTCATCTACTGAGCATGCGCATGGGATGACCTCTAATTGGAGACCAAAGGACGCATACTCAGGTCCTGTAGCGGCTCTGATTAGACCACTGGGAAGGTCCCAAAGCCAACATCTATAAAAGGTTCACATAGCCGCTCGGCCATGCGCTAGTATAAACCTGACTAGATGCGTGAGTGCTGTGTGTTTAAGACAGGTGAAAGCTCCTCAATGATCCCCATCCCCTTGGTTGTTGTTTGGGCATTAGGGTGAGTGGAGCAAGTCGTCAGCGCCATATCTAGGTGGCACAGCCATGTTAATACCACCTGTCAGTGTATTCCCCCTTGGACTTAGCAACTGACTCAGGGCGTCCTCAAGCACGGGCTCTAAAGCCACCGAGGGTCAGAGCGAGTCCAATCCCCAGTATAGTGGGTGTGAAGCATAGGGATCTCACTTTCATATACCGGCTGCACCCTCTGACTGCTAACAGGGCACCGGATACCTTTAGTGACTCTGTGAAGCAACAGAGTTCTCTTCTATTATTATAGATTATAGATTATATATATATATATATATTATATATATATATTATAGATTATAGATACTATTATAGATTATTATTAATAAATAAAGATAAATATATTATTATTATTATTATTTATTGTTATAGCGCCATTTATTCCATGGCGCTTTACATGTGAGGAGGGGTATACATAATGAAAACAAGTACAATAATCTTAAACAATACAAGTCATAACTGGTACAGGAGGAATGAGGACCCTGCCCGCGAAGGCTCACAATCTACAAGGGATGGGTGAGAATACAGTAGGTGAGGGTAGAGATGGTCATGCAGCGGTTTGGTCGATCGGTGGTAGCTGCATGTTGTAGGCTTGTCTGAAGAGGTGGGTCTTCAGGTTCTTTTTGAAGGTTTCGATGGTAGGCGAGAGTCTGATGTGTTGTGGTAGAGGGTTCCAGAGTAGGGGTGATACGCGAGAGAAATCTTGTATACGATTGTGGGAAGAGGAGATAAGAGGGGAGTAGAGTAGGAGATCTTGTGAGGATCGGAGGTTGCAGGTAGGTAGGTACCGGTAGACGAGGTCACAGATGTATGGAGGAGACAGGTTGTGGATGGCTTTGTACGTCATGGTTAGGGTTTTGTAGTGGAGTCTCTGGGCAATGGGGAGCCAGTGAAAGGATTGACAGAGGGGAGAGGCCGGGGAATAGTGGGGGGACAGGTGGATTAGTCGGGCAGCAGAGTTTAGAATAGATTGGAGGGGTGCGAGAGTGTTAGAGGGGAGGCCACAGAGCAGGAGGTTACAGTAGTGAAGGCGAGAGATGATGAGGGCATGGACTAGGGTTTTTGCAGATTCATGGTTGAGGAATGAACGGATTCGTGAAATATTTTTGAGTTGAAGTCGGCAGGAAGTGGAAAGGGCTTGGATATGTGGTTTGAAGGAGAGATCAGCGTCAAGGATTACCCCGAGACAGCGAGCTTGTGGGACTGGGGAGAGTGGGCAGCCATTTACTGTAATGGATAGGTTCGTTGGGGGGTCGCGTGAGATGGGGGAAAGATGATGAATTCTGTTTTGTCCATGTTAAGTTTCAGAAATCTAGCGGAGAAGAAGGATGAAATAGTGGACAGACATTGAGAGATTCTGGTTAGAAGGGAGGTGATATCTGGTCCAGAGATGTAGATCTGTGTGTCGTCAGCATAGAGGTGATACTGAAAGCCATGAGATTCTATGAGCTGTCCCAGGCCAAAGGTGTAAATGGAGAAGAGCAAGGGCCCAAGGACTGAACCTTGTGGGACTCCGACAGATAGAGGGCGAGGTGAGGAGGTGGTATGTGAGTGGGAGACGCTGAATGTCCAGTCTGTTAGGTATGATGAGATCCAGGATAGGGCCAAGTCTGCGATGCCAAGGGATGAGAGGGTTCGTAATAATAGGGAATGGTCCACTGTGTCAAAGGCAGCCGACAGGTTGAGGAGGAGGAGGACAGAGTAGTGTCGCTTGCTCTTGGCGGTTAAGAGGTCATTGGTGACTTTAGTTAGGGCAGTTTCGGTGGAATGGTGTGACCGGAAGCCAGATTGTAGGCGGTCAAAGAGGGAGCAAGAAGAGAGATGGGAGGACAGTTCAAGGTAGACGTGTTGTTCCAGTAGTTTGGAGGCATAGGGGAGAAGTGATATGGGGCGATAGCTAGATACAGAGGATGGGTCAAGAGAGGGCTTTTTGAGGATAGGTGTGATGGAGGCATGTTTAAAGCTTGAGGGGAAAACACCAGTTGTTAGTGATAGGTTGAAGAGATGAGTTAGGGTTGGGATGAAGATTGTGGTGAGGTTTGGGATGAGGTGGGATGGGAGTGGGTCAAGTGCACAGGTGGTGAGATGTGATCTTGAGAGTAGAGTGGAGAGTTGATCTTCTGTAATGGTGGAGAAGTTGGTTTTGGAGGTGGAGGGATGGGAAGTTGGGAGGAAGGGCTCTGGGGGTTGTTGACCAAAACTGTCTCTAATGCTATCAATCTTCTGCTTGAAAAATGAGGCAAAGTCTTCAGCGGAGATAAGTGGGGAGGGAGGAGGTGCTGGGGGACGGAGGAGAGAATTGAAGGTGTTGAATAACTGTTTAGGGTTGTGAGAGAGAGAGGATATGAGAGATGAGAAGTAGGTTTGTTTAGCTGTGGCGAGTGTGGTCTTGAAAGTAGTGAGGGACTGTTTGAATGCGATGAAGTGCTCGTTAGAGTGGGATCTTTTCCATCTGCGCTCAGCAGCCCTGGAAGCTCGCCTCAGTTCTTTGGTCAGGCTGGTGTGCCAGGGCTGTCTGTTGATTTTGCGAGCTTTGGTATGTGTAAGTGGGGCAGCAGATTCCAAAGCTACAGCTATTGTGGTGTTATATAGAGCAGCAGCGTCATCGGCATTGTGTATGGAACTTATGCCTATATAAAGATATAATATATATATATTATAGATTATAGATACTATTATAGATTATTATTAATAAATAAAGATTATTATTATTCTATTCACACCGGGTGAAGTTTAACCAACGTGTGCACAAGTGTTCATCCGCCATTACTTAGCAGCAGGTTTCATCTCTGCACGGTGAACCCCGAGCTGTGAACGCACCTTGTATCTCCCTTAATATTATTTGGTACATTCCGACAGCCCTAAAATTATGCTAGCACCAGGGTCTGGCTAGTAATGGTTGATGAGCAGCGACTGCAGCAGTACATCCAGCAGCTGGAGGGCAGGTTGGCAGCTCTCAAGGGAAGGGAGCTAATCCCAAATTGTGGTCAGAGGAGGCCTCCAAGGCCTTCCTCTCCATCAAGTCACACTTCGCTAGTGCTCCCATTTTACATTGCCCCAATGTAGATAAATCTTTCATTATGGAGGTGGATGCCTCATCTGTCGGTGCTGGAGCAGTCCTCTTCCAAAAGGATGCTCAAGGTTGGAAGCATCCTTGCTATTTCTTCTCTAAGACCTTCTCACCGGCAAATAGGAACTATTCCATCGGGGACATGGAGTTGCTAGAAATGAAGTTGGCCTTTTCAGAGTGGAGACACCTCCTGGAGGGGGCTCGTTTCCCTTCCAAGTATACATGACCACAAAAATTTGGTTTACCTACAAACTGCCCAACAGCTAAATTCTCGCCAGTCTAGATGGCCCTTGTTCTTCTTCCGGTTGCACTTCACCCTCCACTTTCTGTTTGGGAAGAAGAACATTAGTTTGACGCTCTCTCTCTCCCGCTCCGTAGTGCCATCTGAGGAGGAAGAGGAGCCTTGGTTAATTGTTCCTTCAGAGAGCCTGAGAACTGTGGCCCCGGTCTTGCTAGTGTCTGTGCCTCCCAGTGCAAGAACTTTGTACTACCTAATTTGCAACCGGAGGCTCTCTCTTGGGCTGACTCGTCCAGGGTGGGTGGACATTTTGGGACCAAGAGGACATCTGAGCTCCTGACGAGGGCGTACTGGTGGCCACATATGGCCCGTGATGTCGGAGACTATATTCAGGCATGTGTATTCTGCGCCAAGAATCATTCTCCTCGGCAACGGCCTGCTGGGTTACTTTTCCCCCTGCCGGTCGCAGACAGGCCCTGGGAAATGGTTGGGATGGACTTTGTGGACTTAGGGCGGGCTTACCCAAGTCGCGTAGCTACACCGTTACCTGGGTAGTCAACGACCATTTTTCCAAAATGGTGCACTTGGTGCCTCTTCCCCGGTTACCTTCTGTGCAGGCCTTGGTTGCATTATTTATTAAGCATGTTTTCTGCCTACATGGTATGCCAGACAAAATTCTCAGTGACCGGGGCCCCCAGTTTGCGTCTCAGTTCTGGAGAGAGTTCAGTCGTCTACTCAGCATTGAGCTTAATCTCTCTTCAGCATACCATCCCAAGAGGAATAGGTTTGTAGAGAGGACCAATCAGACCCTGGTCACATAACTGCGACATTTTGTTTCGGCCAGGCAGGATGACTGGGCATCCTTGCTACCATGGGCGGAGTTTGCACTCAACAATGCCATAGCCGACTCCACTGGGCAGACCCCATTCCTCCTTAACTACAGCCAGCATCCGCGTGTCCCTGTATCCAAGTGGGAAGAGCTGGGCAAAGCACCAGAATTGGTGCCTCTAATAGAGGCACTGTTTCTGGGAGACTGCAGTCTGCTATATTTAGGCTTGGGGGCAATATCCTTGACCTCTTAACAATCTGAGAATACCAGTGCCTAGCTGTCAGCTTTTGCTTGGCTGGTTGTCAAAAATGGGGGGACTCCATGCTGTTTTTTTAAATTTATTTAAATAATTATGAAACAGTGAGGGACCCCTTTAGTCTTGATAACCAGTCTTGCTAAAGCTGACAAATAAGGGATGCAGCCCGAAGCTTATTAGGTTATTAAAAATACAAGGGAACCCACATCATTTTTTTTTTATTATTTATTTATTTTTAACACAATTGATGGGTTAATTGATGCCACTTTTCCTTGTTTCTGCCCCTAATTTGAGATGTTTTGGCAGCTTTTGGGCCCCCCTGAAGATGTTATCTATGCATTTGGTTTTGCCTCCCATTAAATTGCATGGTGTTTGACTATGTTCAACGAACATCAGAAACTTCCCCAAACATAGCCGAACCAAACCTTAAAAGATTTGCTAATCTCTTTGGTACCTCTGACAATTCAGAAAAAAATATAGAAAGCCCGTTTGCACATCTCATACACAGCAGCATTAGTATAGTCCATGATAAGACAGGGTGTGCACAGATTGTAAAGCATGACTAATTATAAAATAACCTTTTGCAGAGGCATCAAGGTGCTACACAACAACGCACTTGTCTAGGCAGCTATACCTGCAATAAAGGCGTGAGACAATTGGGTTGAGCTGCAGGACTAGAGCTATACACACAAGAATACACTATCAATGTTAAAATATTGAAAATCCCTTTAGCTTTTCTATATGTTGTCTCTAAACTATCAATAGCTGGGAAGCTCTTTATTAGAAGCTCTTTGAACAACTGTAGTTTTGATTTATGGCTCATTTAAACATGTCAACAATCTGGATTTTTTTTCACACTTATTAACCTATTTAAACAGGCTAGTAATTACCCAACAATCAAGAAATCCACTCATTCCTTCAGTGTGATGATTTTTACCTTGTCACTCCATATAAATTGGTGACCTATTCCCAATAACAATGACACTGTAACTATCGTATTAGTGATAGTTCCGTGCCCATCACTGTTTTGACAGTCTGTGTAAACAGGTCACCCAATCTCCATTAATTGGCTGATGTTTAACTGCCAGGATTGGTTCATTTAAATGGGCAATTGGTTTTGTCCATGTCTAATTGCCATTGAACATTCTTTGAGAGCTTTTACATACAAAAGTATAGTTGGTAATGGTCCAGCATTTGCCGGGACTTTCCTGAATTTCCAAAAACAATCCCTGAAAAATTGAGCATATCCTGGTTCAAACAGCAGTGATATTTTTATAAACCTCATCCATAGTTGGTTTTGTGATGTTCTTGAAACGAGGGAAATAAGTGGCCCCATACCCGAAATATAGCTACCTGTTGAATGACAGTTCCGTCAATCATTTGGCCAGCAGTTCTCTTTCTTAACTGCTCCATACACAGGAGTGCTAGTTCTGCCATGCACTCCTATGTTTTCTACAAGGGAACTACTGCCTGACTCCTCCAGTGGCAGATCTGATCCTTACCTCCCCAACATCATCTTTTGGGAGAGACCAACCAATATCAGTGGCTTCAGCCATTGTTAATCTAATGTATGTGGGAGCCTTTAAATGTTCTTGTCTAGCCAACAGAAAAGAAAGCTTGCAAGGTTGACCAGCTCTTCCAAAAGTTCCATAACACAAATCCAATATTATTGTACCAGTGTCGATATAAAAAAAATTAATTGCTATGCAATCGTACTTTCTGTCTGAAATATTCTTTAGACATGCGTTCCATGGGACACAATAATTACAATTCTCTATGAGTAGCATTGCTATTGTTCCCTGTCGCTACCAATCAGAGCACATCTTTGTTTTATTTTTTTAAATTATTCTGGAAAATTAAAAATTGATTTGTTGTCATTGACAACAACAGTTTTTATAGCTAAAAGCTCATAAGGAATTGGTGCTTTTTTTATTAATTTCAATTTTACTTTTTAAGATAAAACTAATTCTGATTTCTTTGTTAAACAATACCTGAAAGATGGTTTGAATTTTATTTAACCACTCAATAAAAATTAATTTGCCTTACATAATTCTTATCAGACGATCAAGTACTTAAACATAAGAGCTGAGTTTTTCTTGTTTTCTGTATGAACATCTTGTGCGTAATGAGATAAGGCTTCCTGTGTGATATTAAAAAACTATAGAGTAATCCATTAATATCATATCTATTAAGTCTGTCTGCCCAGAGGAAACATGAAAAAAACAAAATACATGACATTAAATACTTTATTCCACTATGCTACCCTACCTTGGGTATCAGATGTACCAAAATAAGATCACTCTTTTGCTGTAATGCGAGCATCACGGGACTTATGAGTCCATCACATCCACAGTGCCAGTTATACCTTCTTCTATATCTTCCTCATTTGTTTTGTTCTTTTTTTAATCAATATCCATTTGTTCCTCTGTGAGTATAATATCTACAGCTGATAATATTATTTTGATGAAGTTTATAATACCGTGTTGAGGAAAATGAAGAGAGCGGATTAGCACTTCCTTACAAGTAAGCACAAGATGTGAGTTTATGTAGGATTTCACGGGTTTTAGCTCAGCCATTAAATGGCACAGAAGCTGATGTTAATAGGATTGAACGCATGAGTTAGCAACACTATGGTAACTAATTTCTCTTTACAGACTTTAAACGGAAATGCCAGGAAATAAGCAACTGAGGAAACCCCATGATGCTCATGCGAATGAGCACACTATAGCAGGACCATCTTAAGGGACATATGGCGTAAAATAATTGTGAAACGAGAGGATGTATAGGAGGTTGAGCAAGGAAGGATCAAGACTTGTTTAAGCTTTCACAAGCCCACTTTTATCTCAGGTGCACAAATAGCTAAAGTTTGTGAAATAAATACCCAGTTAAAAGCTTTCGGGAGAGCACAATGGCAGAAAATGAAAGCTCCACATCACTGTCTTCGATAAACTGCAACCAAGAGCAATCAATGGTGCTTGAGGAATCCTTATTTCTCTCTCACATTTCACATAATGATGGAGAGAACTGGTATACACTAGGTAATGATGGCGTATTTATACATCTTGATGAACAGTCAAAAGATTTCAGTTGACACAAATCAAGCTTCATATCCAGCGAGCTGCAGGTGGGGTGAAGTACATCAAATGTATCCGAGCTGATTATCAAATTTAAAAACGATTCTCTAGCTACGGTTGTATCCACAGAAGTCACTTTTACTGACGATGTATCTGAGCACCCAGTGAATAATCCAATCAATGGGAAATAGAAATAGAAAATATATTTTTTTATGTTGAACTCCCGTTGTCTCAGCCCCTCATTAAATTGTTTGTCAGGGAAAATGTTTAGTTTTGATATAACCTTGTAATTAAAATACTTCCTGTGTTTTCATGGCATTTTTCTAAAGTGCTAGATGTGTCTAGTATAAACACGAGTTGGAAAGTAACATATGTCAATATGTATTTGGTTACCAGCAGTGGAGAAAGAACAGTGTGCTATGAAAACTGCACTTGGTGTAGTTATTTATTCATTTTCTTTTTTTTTTTCAATAATATTTTGTTGAAGTTTTAACGAGCAAGAAAATAGAAACCTAGTACTTAATATGGAGTACAAGAGATACTTAGAAAGTTGGTATAAAAATTATGACAAATCCTCAAGTATCATTCACATGTAACTAGATGGTGGCCCGATTCTAATGCATCGGGTATTCTAGAATATGCATGTCCACGTAGTATATTGCCCAGCCACGTAGTATATTGCCGAGCCACATAGTATATTGCCCAGCCTCATAGTATATTGCCCAGCCACGTAGTATACTGCCCAGCCACGTAGTATATTGCCCAGCCACGTAGTATATTGCCCAGTCACGTAGTATATTGCCCAGACACGTAGTATATTGCCCAGCCACGTAGTATATTGCCCAGTCATGTAGTATATTGCCCAGTCATGTAGTATACTGCCCAGTGACGTAGTATATTGCGCAGCCACGTAGTATATTGGCCAGTTACGTAGTAAATTGCCCAGTCACATAGTATATTGCACAGCCACGTAGTATATTGCCCAGCCACGTAGTATATTGCCCAGCCACATAGTATATTGCCCAGCCTCATAGTATATTGCCCAGCCACGTAGTATACTGCCCAGCCACGTAGTATATTGCCCAGCCACGTAGTATATTGCCCAGTCACGTAGTATATTGCCCAGACACGTAGTATATTGCCCAGCCACGTAGTATATTGCCCAGTCATGTAGTATATTGCCCAGTCATGTAGTATACTGCCCAGTGACGTAGTATATTGCGCAGCCACGTAGTATATTGGCCAGTTACGTAGTAAATTGCCCAGTCACATAGTATATTGCACAGCCACATAGTATATTGCCCAGTCACATAGTATATTGCCCAGCCACGTAGTATATTGCCCAGTGACATAGTATATCGCACAGCGACATAGTATACAGCACAGAGCCACGTAGTATATTGGCCAGTGATTTAGTATATTGCACAGCGAAGTAGTATACAGCACAGAGCCACGTAGTATATTGGCCAGTCACTTAGTATATTGCCCAGCCAGGTTTGTCACAGGTGAAAAAATAAAAAATAAACATATACTCACCTTTCCGAAGGCCCCTTGTAGTCCACGGCAGCTTGTGGTCCCAGGGTTCGTATCAGAGCGCAGGACCTGTGATGACGTCGCGGTCACATGACCGAGACGTCATGACAGGTCTTTCTAGTGCAGGAACGCAGGGCCTGTGATGTAGGCACGGTCACATGACCGTGACGTCATGGCAGGTCCTTGTCGCGCAGGCGCGCAGGGCCTGTGATGACGTCGCGGTCATATGACCGTGACGTCATGGCAGGTCCTTCTACCATACCATCTTTGCCACCAGAAACTGCAGCGGAAGATGGCGGCCGGCGGAAGTGGCTCAGCGGACTTCGGAGGGTGAGTATAGCAGGTTTATTATTTTTTTTATTATTTTTAACATTACATTTTTTACTATTGATGCCGCATAGGCAGCGTCAATAGTAAAAAGTTGGGGACATACAGGGTTAATAGCGGCGGTAACGGAGTGCATTACCCGCGGCATAACGCGGTCCGTTACCGCCGGCATAACCCTGTGTTAGCGGTGACCGGAGGGGAGTATGCGGGTGACAGGCACTGACTGCGGGGAGTAAGGAGCGGCCATTTTCTTCCAGACTGTGGCCGTCGCTGATTGGTTGCGGCAGCCATGACAGGCAGCTGGCGAGACCAATCAGCGAATGAATAACCGTGACAGAAGGACAGACAGAAAGACGGAAGTGACCCTTAGACAATTATATAGTAGATAGACTAAAAGAAACAGATAGACTAAATGATATCTGGAGATGAGCGGATCTGACAAAATTCTACTGAACCAAATTACTCAGATTTTACCATGAAATCCCATTTACAGAGAAGTTATCATATTTTTTAGACTATAAAACACACTTTTTCCCCCCAAAATTGGGGGGGAAATATGGGTGAGTCTTATAGCTGGAATGTACATATCAGGAGAGTGTACTTACCAGGAGATGGAATGTTCTTATCATCTAGGTGCCGAGATCTAGGTGCACACACCACCTCCGGCGCCCATTTTCCAGGGGGCCACCGCTATGCAGCAATGGATGTGCAGGGGCTCGGGGCTTTCACAAAATGACAGCGGAGCCTCTGAGCACCGCCAAACCTGCCGCACTGGTCTGGAATGGGAGTCATAGCATTGCCAGACCACGGAACACCCCCTGTGACCCTGCTCCACCAGTGCTGATGATCTTCCCCCACCGGTAAGCTGAATTCAGACTGTAAGATGGACCCCACATTTTACATATACATTTTTTCCTCTATTTTCCTTCTGAAATTTTGGGGTGCGTCTTATGGTCCGCTGCATCATATAGCCCGAACAATACGATATGTTTCCTATTGTGCTCTATTTTAGACCCAGGAGCATAATGAAGCTTGCACTCATGCTCACCTCTCCAGGCACGCCACTGCTCCCTGTCCACTGTCCAGTTCTCTTCTCCTTTGTTGAACTACATCTTCTGTAAGACCCAGTGTTTACTACACATGCACAATCATCTTTATAGCTGGAACCACCAGCCTAGAAGAACACCTGGCCTGAGATGCAGTGTGGCACAGAAGCAGTGGGAGAAGCCAGCTAGATGAGCAGCCAACATAAAGTTAAAAGGAAAAAAGACATTTTCACCTCACAGATCACCTTTCTGGTTGCCCACACTGCTCCCTACAAGATGTCTGGTCCATTGCACTGCATCTCTGGTTCTGTGTTCACTCTATACACAAACTTGAGAACATCCCATTTTATTTCAATAAAAAAATTACACCCTTTAGTTACTGAGTGATCTGTTGGGTACCAAGTAGCAAAATAGATCCTTCTTTTTTAAGAATATCTTCAGTATATCATAACTTCTATTCTTGTTTGCAGATATGATATACCTTGCTGGCAGTGACAGTAGTGTCAATGTTGGCATTTGATAATGTATGTAGTATGCAAGTTGACTGGCCATAGCAAATGCAATCCTACTTGTGAAAGTTATCTGTGCTCTAAAGGAGGTCACCAAAGTACTAAAGGTATGTGCACTTGTTAAGTTTTTGGTGCAGAAATTTCTGCATCTCTTGGTGAGTAAAACGCCACAGCAATACCGCTGAATTGATGCTTTTTTACCTCATTTTTATTTGTTTGTTTTTTTACATTTGCTTTTTTGTGCAGATTTTTCCTCACTAATTTGTATGAGTGAAGTCTGTAGCAAAAAATGCTGAATTGACAAGCTGCAGATTTAAATTTTCACCTAATCTGCAAGTCAAAAATAAGCAACGTGTGCATGAGATTTCAGGATTCTCATTCACTTTGCTAGAATCAGGAAACCCTTCAGGTTTTGTGACAAATCTGAGCATAAAAAAGCGACAAATCTGCAACGTGTGGACAGGCCTTAACACTCTTTTTCACAACTATGGAAGGTGGTGCTGATTATAGTACAGAGGGATTCATTCTCTAGTTTACCTGAAAATATTGCTGTAACTTTTAAAAGAGACAGGTAACCATATTGAAATTTTGACTGTATATATTTTTCATGAGAAGTGATAGTGTAATGAAGCTCTGCGACAGCGACGAGAAACATCCTTGCGTCAAGTGATCTCACCGATTTATTGCCCTGCCAGTTGTCTCCACTACAAGATAGACTCGCTGCACGCCTTTCTATGCATCGGTAGCTTACGTGTGGTGCATGCATTTCACTCCTGCTGAATTACTTCTTCATTTGATGACATTCTGCAGATATAGTTTGATTGTTAAAACTTATTGGAAAACTGAATCCTTAAATAGGTGCCAAAGTGAGCTCCAAAAAAAGTTCAAGATGTGAAACAGTGACTTCTTGCATCTCCACATCACTTCACAGGTTTTCCCAGGAGACAAGCATGTCATATTCAACATGTCAACAATGACAGAGTAATCTCCAAGGGACTGTGGCCTGATTTAACACAGTCAGAGTTTGTCCTTGGGGCCAATTGAAAAGTCAGGTGTACAATAACAAGGCAAGAGCATTACAGGCACTCAGTGAGAACATAGAGCAAGAAATTCAGACTATGACCCCAGAAATCCTGTAGAATACATTCAACCATAGGGAACGGCATGTGCAGGTGTGCTTGGATTAAAATGGTCGACCCCCCAACGGTGGTTTGCACTTTAATGACTGGACCAATTTTTACAATTCTGACCACTGTCCCTTTATGAGGTTATAACTCTGCAATGCTTCAACAGATCCCGGTGATTCTGACATTGTTTTCTCGTGATATATTGTACTTCATGATTGTTAGGGCTAGCGGAACGCACCAAATATTAAGACAGATAGAGTATGGTGCGTTCGCAGCCCGGGGTCCACCGTGCGAGATGGAACCTGCTGCCAAGTAACGACGGACTATATGGCGGTACTCATAAGTATACACACGTGGGTTAAACTTCACCCAACGTGAAGGAAGCAATCCTGTTGCGTCACAGGACCGCGGTACCGCACATAGAGCGCGAGCAAGTAGTCAGCGAACTCAACCCCAACTAGGATTGAAGTCCGATTAGACCCTTGCTGGCACAACACCGCAACTGGGTGTGTAAGGAAACTAAATAACGATATTAAGGCACAAGAGAGCATGCAGTGCCGCACTGATGAACGCCACTAACCACCCAGGCTTGGGTAAGGAAAGCACAGAGGAAGTGCACGGCGCCGTACTGGCGGTCACAGCAACTGGACGCTGTAATGTGTGATTCGTGCTGTAGGCTAAGTCGGGCGCTAGATAGCAACCATACACCTTCCGTGAACAGACATTCAATAGGGTAGGGGTATCCAAGGACGACTTGCACTCACAACATACACACATTAACAATTGTACACTAGAGCATGGCCGTGCGGTCATGCGCAGTTTATATAGTTGCAGCACAGGAAGTGGCCACAGAAACTTTGCCCTTCCAAGACCTGCCAAGAGGACCAATGGAATGTGCTGCAGAGCCTGAGCACATGACCCTCGATCTCCAACGGGAGATCTTGCCCTGGGCATGCTCAGTGTGTGCAGACAAGGACTTAGTCCCAGAGAAGTCCGCTCGCTGCTGACCAGCACTGACTTCAATGGCAGAAGCTGAAGAAGCAGCAGTAACTCTCTGTACAGAGTGAGACTGAGCAAGATGCTGGGACCGACGTCCCTGCTGAGCAGACTCCACTGCGGCTGGATAAGAATGGGAGACCGCAGCGGAGATGGCTCGAGATTCCCCCTGTGCAGAAGCGGGAACTCGAGACCTAACATTACCCCACCTCCTAGGGCCCCCCCTCCTTGGGCCTCGCTACGCTCGAAGGCAGCAATGAGCTGTGGGGCCCGAATGTTTTCAGCAGGCTCCCATGACCTGTCCTCTGGGCCATAACCCTTCCAATCCACCAGATAGAACTTTTTGCCGCGTACCACCTTGCACCCCAAAATAGCGTTCACCTCGTAATCGTCCGTAGACGAACCCGATGTCCAGGCAGATGACTCGGAAAACCGGGACATGTATACGGGTTTCAAGAGGGACACATGAAAGGTGTCGGTGATACCCAAGCGTGGAGGAAGAGCCAAACGGTAGACCACAGGATTAACCTGTTCGAGAACCTTGAAGGGACCCAAGTAGCGAGGAGCAAACTTAGTGGACTCAACTCGCAGCCTGATGTTACGGGCGGAGAGCCACACCAAGTCGCCAGGAGCAAAGGTCGGAGCGGGGCGACGGCGGAGGACCTCATTCTCTCCTTGGAGGCCCGAATGGCATCCTGCGTGCGGTCCCAAATGTCCCGTGCCTCCACAGCCCAGTCTGCCACCCTAGAGTCAGCAGAAGACACAGGCATGGGCACAGGAACACGCGGATGCTGGCCGTAATTTAGGAGGAATGGAGTCTGACCAGTGGAGTCGGCTACGGCATTGTTAAGTGCAAACTCTGCCCACGGTAGTAAGGATGCCCAGTCATCCTGCCTGGCAGAAACAAAATGTCGTAAATATGTGACCAAGGTCTGGTTGGCCCTCTCTACCAACCCATTCGTCTCGGGATGATATGCCGAAGAGAGATTCAACTCAATACTGAGTAGACGACAAAGCTCTCTCCAGAATCGAGACGCAAACTGGGGACCCCGGTCACTAACAATTTTGTCTGGCATACCGTGTAGGCGAAAGATATGCTTGACGAACAAGACAGCCAACGCCCGTGCAGAAGGTAGCCGTGGAAGAGGCACCAAGTGCACCATTTTGGAAAAATGGTCGGTGATCACCCAGATAATGGTGCAGTTACGAGACTTGGGTAAGCCCACCACAAAGTCCATCCCGACCATCTCCCAGGGCCTGTCCGCCACCGGCAGAGGATAAAGCAAACCAGTTGGCCGTTGCCGAGGAGTCTTGTTCTTGGCGCAAGAGACACACGCCCGAACATACTCTGCGACATCACGAGTCATATGCGGCCACCAGTACGTCCTCGCCAGTAACTCAGATGTCCTTTTGGTACCAAAATGTCCACCCACCCTGGACGAGTGTGCCCAAGAGAGAACCTCCGGTCGCAAATTGGATGGAACAAAAGTCTTGCCCGGGGGCACAGACTCTAGCGAAACCGGGGCCACAGTTCTCAAGCTCTCGGTGGGGACAATAAGCCGAGGCTCCTCCTCCTCCTCCGCAGATGACACAACGGAGCGAGAGAGAGCGTCAGCCCGAATGTTCTTCTCCCCAGAAAGAAAATGGAGGGTGAAATGAAACCGGGAGAAGAATAAGGACCATCTGGCCTGGCGAGAATTCAACCGCTGGGCTGTCTGCAGGTACACCAAATTTTTATGGTCTGTGAAGACTTGGAAGGGAAAACGTGCACCCTCCAAGAGATGTCTCCACTCCGAGAAAGCCAACTTCATGGCTAGCAACTCCCTGTCCCCGATGGAATAATTCCTCTCTGCTGGTGAGAAGGTCTTGGAGAAAAAGAAGCAAGGATGCTTCCGACCTTGAGCATCCTTTTGGAAGAGGACTGCTCCAGCACCAACAGAAGAGGCATCCACCTCCATGATAAATGGCTTATCAACATCGGGGCGATGTAGGATGGGAGCGCTAGCGAAGTGTGACTTTATAGAGTTAAAGGCCTTGGAGACCTCCTCAGACCACAATTTGGGATTCGCCCCCTTCTTGGTGAGGGCAACCAAGGGAGCTACCAAAGTTGAGAAGTGCGGAATGAACTGGCGATAATAATTAATGAACCCCATAAAGCACTGCACCGCTTTAAGAGAATGGGGTTCCTGCCAGTCCATCACAGCCTGTAGTTTGGCAGGATCCATAGCCAATCCCTGGGCAGAGATGATGTAGCCTAGGAAAGGTAAGGACTCCTGCTCAAACATACACTTCTCCAACTTGGCATAGAGGGAGTTTGCCCGTAGGAGGTCGAAGACTTTGCAAACATCTCTCCGGTGGGAGTCAATATCTGGAGAGTAGATGAGAATATCATCCAGATAAACTACGACCGAGGTGGAAAGCATATCCCGGAAGATATCGTTCACAAAGTCTTGGAAAACGGCTGGGGCATTACAGAGCCTGAAGGGCATCACCAGATATTCATAGTGCCCATCCCTGGTGTTAAAAGCCGTCTTCCATTCGTCCCCCTCACGGATGCGAATCAGGTTGTAACCACCCCGCAGATCTAGTTTAGTAAATACCCTTGCTCCCTGAAGCCTATCGAAGAGCTCAGATATCAAGGGCAAAGGATACTTGTTCTTAACGGTGATGGCGTTAAGACCCCTGTAGTCTATGCATGGACGCAATTCCCCATTCTTCTTCTGCACGAAGAAGAACCCTGCCCCAGCAGGTGACACTGACTTCCTAATGAATCCTCTTGCCAGATTTTCCTGGATGTACTGTGACATTGCCTCCGTCTCCGGGAGAGATAGCGGATAGACTCGACCCCGGGGAGGCTCAGCACCAGGCAAGAGATCAATAGGACAGTCATAGGGGCGATGGGGCGGAAGGATCTCCGCCGCCTTTTTGGAGAACATGTCTGCATAAGACCAATACTGCTTGGGGAGAGAGGAAAGATCTGCGGGTACCTCTGTAGTAGCAACCTGAACGCACTCCCTCTGACACCTACCCCCACAAGATTCGCCCCATCCCAGGATTCTGCCAGAGGACCACTCGATATGAGGAGAGTGGTACCGTAGCCAAGGTATTCCCATCAGGACCTCATCAATTCCCTCAGGAATGACGAGCAGAGATATAATCTCCTGATGAGATGGCGACATGGACAGAGTAAAAGGGATGGTCTGGTGTGTTATCTGTGAGGGCAGTGCCGACCCATTCACCACTCGTACCGTTACTGGTTGAGCTAGCATAACCAGGGGTATTGCGTGACGTTGGGCGAAGGCAGAAGACATAAAATTGCCCTCCGCCCCAGAATCCACGCAGAGCTCTACCGAGTGGGAGAATGAGCCTATAGTAATTGTCCCCTTAAAGGACAATTTAGAGGCAAACGTTGCCGTGTCTAGTGTACCTCCACCTACTACCACTAGACGCTGACGTTTCCTCAATCGCTGAGAACATCTGGTGGCTAGATGTCCTGACTGCTGGCAAACATGACAGACCTTGAGTGCACAAGCGGTCCGGGACTTAGATCCCGCTTGTGACACTTCCCTGGCCTCATGTGACTCAGGAACCAGGACCGGAGATTCCAGAGGTTTGGCGAAGTTAGGAGCCAGCCGAAACCTCTGCCTACACTGGGCTCGCTCTAACCTTCGCTCATTAAAACGGAGGTCAATTCGAGTGGAGACAGTTATTAACTCCTCCAGTGTGACAGGAATCTCCCTAGTGGCCAGAGCGTCCTTAACTTGGTCAGCCAGACCCCTCCAAAATATGGGGATAAGAGCTTTATCCGACCAATCCAGCTCAGAAGCTAAAGTGCGGAATTGGACGGCAAAATGACTGACCAAGGACTCACCCTGAGTTAATGCCAGCAGTTGGAGCGCAGTATCATGGGTGACTTGAGGTCCTAAAAAGACCTGTTTCAGAGTGCTCAGAAACAGCGGAGCACTCTGCACCACATGATCACCACGCTCCCACAGCTGCGTAGCCCATTCCAACGCCCTGTCCGACAAGAGAGACACTATAAATCCCACCTTAGCCCGCTCTGTGGGAAAACATGCAGCCAGGAGCTCGAGGTGAATAGAGCACTGACTCACAAATCCCCTACAAAACTTGCTATCACCAGAAAATTTTTCTGGCAGCGGGAGGCGAGAAAATGTCGGAGCAGGGGTGGCAATGGACAGGGTTGCTGCAGCCACGCTAGCAGCCTGTACAGCAACTGCGGTAACATCCACAGCTGAGGTTGCGCTCTCAAGAGCCGCCAACCTACCCTCCAGCTGCTGGATATACCACAAGGATTGTTGTTTGTCCATCATTACTAGCCAGACCCTGGCGCTAGTGTAATGTTAGGGCTAGCGGAACGCACAAAATATTAAGACAGATAGAGTATGGTGCGTTCGCAGCCCGGGGTCCACCGTGCAGAGATGGAACCTGCTGCCAAGTAACGACGGACTATATGGCGGTACTCATAAGTATACACACGTGGGTTAAACTTCACCCAACGTGAAGGAAGCGATCCTGTTGCGTCACAGGACCGCGGTACCGCACATAGAGCGCGAGCAAGTAGTCAGCGAACTCAACCCCAACTAGGATTGAAGTCCGATTAGACCCTTGCTGGCATAACACCGCAACTGGGTGTGTAAGGAAACTAAATAACGATATTAAGGCACAAGAGTGCATGCAGTGCCGCACTGACGAACGCCACTAACCACCCAGGCTTGGGTAAGGAAAGCACAGAGGAAGTGCACAGCGCCGTACTGGCGGTCACAGCAACTGGACGCTGTAATGTGTGATTCGTGCTGTAGGCTAAGTCGGGCGCTAGATAGCAACCATACACCTTCCGCGAACAGACATTCAATAGGGTAGGGGTATCCAAGGACGACTTGCACTCACAACATACACACATTAACAATTGTACACTAGCGCATGGCCGTGCGGTCATGCGCAGTTTATATAGTTGCAGCACAGGAAGTGGCCACAGAAACTTTGCCCTTCCAAGACCTGCCAAGAGGACCAATGGAATGTGCTGCAGAGCCTGAGCACATGACCCTCGATCTCCAACGGGAGATCTTGCCCTGGGCATGCTCAGTGTGTGCAGACAAGGACTTAGTCCCAGAGAAGTCCGCTCGCTGCTGACCAGCACTGACTTCAATGGCAGAAGCTGAAGAAGCAGCAGTAACTCTCTGTACAGAGTGAGACTGAGCAAGACGCTGGGACCGACGTCCCTGCTGAGCAGACTCCACTGCGGCTGGGTAAGAATGGGAGACCGCAGCGGAGATGGCTCGAGATTCCCCCTGTGCAGAAGCGGGAACTCGAGACCTAACAATTATAGTGTTAAAATTTCTTTGATATTACTTGCGTTTATTTGTGAAAAAAATGGAAATTTGGCAAACATTTTGAAAATTTCGCAATTTTACAAATTTGAATTTTCATGCCCTTAAATCAAAGAGATATGTTACACAAAATACTTACATAAGTAACATTTCCCATATGTCTACTTTACATCAGCACAATTGTGGAACTTTTTTTTTTTGTTAGGGAGTTATAAGGGTTAAAAGTTGACCAGCAATTTCTCATTTTTACAACACCATTTTTTTAGGGACCACATCACATTTGAAGTCTATTTGAGGGGTCTATATGATAGAAAATGCCAAAAAGTGACACCATTCTAAAAACTGCAACACTCAAGGTGCTCACAACCACATTTAAAGGGAACCTGTCATCCACCTCAGGCATTTGTAACTAAAAGAGCCACCTTGTGCAGCACTAATGCTGCATTCTGACAAGGTGGTTTTCTAGTTACAAACGCCTGAACACGCTGAAATAAACACCTATAAAATGTGCCCCTGAATGTGCTCCCTAATTACATGCAGCACAGCCGTCACTCCAGAGCTGTGCGCACCGGCGGCGCCTCCTCTTGCTGCATTATCGTCCTGGCACCTGCGCTGTAAGTACGAAGGGCAGCGCAACTGCACATGCCCAGAAAAAAAACTTACGTCACAAGTGCCGAGGACGATAAAGCAGCAAGGGAGGCAGCGCCTGTCGCGCAAAGCTCCGGAGTGACGGCTGTGCTGCGTCTAATTAGGAAGGACAGTCCCGCCTCCGGGACGATTTCAGGGTATGTGGGGGCACATTTTATAAGTGTTTACTTCAGCGTATACAGTCGTAACTAAAAAGCCACCTTGTCAGAATGCAGCATTAGTGCTGCACAAGGTGGCTCTTTTAGTTACAAACACCTGAGGGGGGTGACAGGTTCCCTTTAAGAAGTTTATTAATCCATCAGCTGCTTCACAGGAATTTTTGGAATGTTTAAAAAAAATAAACATTTAACTTTTTTCACAAAAAAATTATTCAGATTCAATTTTTTTTTTTTTTTGCCAAGGGTAATAGGAGAAATTGAACCCCAAAAGTTGTTGTACAATTTGTCCTGATTACGCCGATACCCCATATGTGGGGGTAAACCACTGTTTGGGCGCATGGCAGAGCTAGGAAGGGAAGGAGCGCCATTTGACTTTTCAATGCAAAATTGCCTGGAATTGAGATAGGACGCCATGTCATGTTTGGAGAGCCCCTGATGTGTGTAAACAGTGGTGGAAACATCCAAAAAGTGACCCCATTTTGAAAAGTAGACCCCCTAAGGAACTTATCTAGATTTGTGGTGAGCACTTGGAACCCATGTGCTTCTCAGTAGTTTATAATGTAGAGTCATAAAAATAAAAAATCCTATTTTTTTCACAAATGATCTTTTTGCCCACAATTTTTCATTTTCTCACGGGTAATAGAAGAAATTGGACCCCAAAAGTTGTTGTGCAATTTGTCCTGAGTATGCTTATACCCCAGATACTGCCTCTGTACAAATCCCTAGTTAGACCGCACATGGAGTACTGTGTCCAGTTTTGGGCACCGGTGCTCAGGAAGGATATAATGGAACTGGAGAGAGTACAAAGGAGGGCAACAAAATTAATAAAGGGGATGGGAGAACTACAATACCCAGATAGATTAGTGAAATTAGGATTATTTAGTCTAGAAAAAAGACAACTGAGGGGCGATCTAATAACCATGTATAAGTATATAGGGGGACAATACAAATATCTCGCTGACGATCTGTTTATACCAAGGAAGGTGACGGGCACAAGGGGGCATTCTTTGCGTCTGGAGGAGAGAAGGTTTTTCCACCAACATAGAAGAGGATTCTTTACTGTTAGGGCAGTGAGAATCTGGAATTGCTTGCCTGAGGAGGTGATGATGGCGAACTCAGTCGAGGGGTTCAAGAGAGGCCTGGATGTCTTCCTGGAGCAGAACAATATTGTATCATACAATTATTAGGTTCTGCAGAAGGACATAGATCTGGGGATTTATTATAATGGAATATAGGCTGAACTGGATGGACAAATGTCTTTTTTCGGCCTTACTAACTATGTTACTATGTAAAAGACTGTTTGGGCGTATAGCAGAGCTCAGAAACAAAGGAGCTCTGCCAAGGAGTTTGACTTTTTCAGCGCAGAATTGGCTGGAATTGAGATCAGACGCCATGTCACGTTTGGAGAGCCCCCCAGAAGGCGCTGCCAAGCCACCGAAGGAACCGAAAGGACCCCAGCGGCCATCTTGGATCCGGGTCCTGCAGGGAGAAGAATGGAGGAGACCCTCGGAACAAAGCGATCACATCTTGTTGTTCTGAGGGTCTCAGGGAAGCACGCAGGGAGCCCCCTCCCTGCGCAATGATTCCTCATGCCACCGAAACGCTGCGATCAAGTTTGATCTCAGTGTTCTGGGGGTTAATGGTCCAAAGTGGTCCGTGACTGCTCCTGGCACATAGTGCCGTATGTCAGCTGGGATAATCAGCTGACACTCGGCCGCTATCAGCCGCGCTACCCCCGTGAGCACGGCTGATCGCATATGATGCACTATCCCATCTATGGGAATCAAGTCCCAGGTCACATGGATGGGATAGTACGTCCGATAGCAGAATGGAGTTAAAACATCAGTGTCATGATCCAGAATGGGTTTTGAGTCCTGTTTTCCCTTTTCCAGGTCTGATCATGTCAGGGGTTAACTTTTCTCAGCCTCAGTCTTTTTTCAAGCTTTGCTAATTATCTCTTATGCATCCTGCAGGTGGTGTCAGTTGTAGTTCTGCCTTCGGCATGTGTAGCTGACTCTGGTATATCCTGATTTTTCTTGCTGCTTTAGCTGCCTGAACCTGTGTCTCTGTTTTCCACTGTCGCCTTCTTGACTCAGTGTTTCCTTTTAATGTGCAGACCCCCCTGGTTTTGACTTATCTTGTAATCTGACCTGATTTTGTCTTCTGCCTTTGGTTTATCTGCTCCTGACTGTAACTGACCTCTTGGCTTGTCTCTGACTCTGTGTTTTGTCTTTTCTTTTGGTACTGCACTACTGATTATAAATAGAACCGGTTTGTTTGACTATTCTGCTGCCACCTGTGGTATCCATTCCTCACTGCTGCTAGTGAAGCCTGCAACTACCTTCATTGCAGCAGCATGACATTATAACTGACCGAAAACAGACAGTTTTTTTTCTCTGCTCTGCTTTCTATGGATCTGCTCCATACCTTGGCAGATCAAATGGCTAGTTTGACACAAATGATGCAGGATCTGTCTGTGGAACATAGGTCCTTAGGCCACGTCTCATAACCACCTGCAAAGAGAGCTTTCTGACACAGTAAGATCTTTGCAAGTATCTTCTTCCCAGTCTGGCTGTAAGCACTCTGACACTGTTGCACTCTCCTGAACCTATGGTCAGGCTCCCAGATACCTTCTCTGGGGAAAAGGAGAAGTTCTGTACATTCAAGAAGAATTGCAAGCTCTTGTTTTCTGTTAGACCCTGATCTTCTGCAGATGAGAGTCAGCGAGTAGGGATAATCATTTCCTTACTTTGGGAGGGACCTCAATCGTGGGATTTTTCTTTACCTGCTACTGCCCCTGAATGTATGTCTTTGTTTTGAGGCTAAAGGACTGATTTAGGATGAACCCGACCAGGTCAAAGTGACAGAGGACATGATCATGGATCTCTCCCAGAGCAAACTCACTGCTGAACGGTATTGTTCTGAGTTTAGATGGTGGTCCACGAAGGTGTTTTGGGATGACTCCACTTTGAGATGCCAGTTCAGGAGAGGACTTTTGTATCATCTAAAGGATGCGCTGGCCCTCCATCTGCCACCCAGTTCCCTGGAGGAGGCCCTGACCCAGGCCATTTGTACGGACCGGAGGTTACTTGAAAGAGGAATTATCCAGAGTGAGATTCCTGTATTGCCTGCTAAGTCTGAGATGATGCCATTCATGGAGACCATATAGGTTGATGACACCAACTTCAAGGAGAAGGAGAGGAAGCGATGATGTGATGGGAAACTATGTTTTTGTTGTGGAAATTCAGGACATTGGAAGAAGGACTGCCTTTCTTGTCCATCGATTAACAAGCTTCTAAGTAAGTCTGGATGATTGTCGAGGAGGTCACCCAGACTCTCAGGTACCATTTTCATCATTTCAAAATGTTTTGTAGAGGTGGAACTGTGTTATGGAGGTGGTTACTTATCCACTTCAGCTTTTGTGGACTGTGGAACTTCTATGAACTTCATTGACTCATTGACTGTCTTATCATTGCCATTAATAAGACACCGTTGGCTCAAAATGTTATTAAGTCTGTCTCTGAGGAGTTCCTCCTCAAGGTGGGTTCCTTGCACCAGGAACAAATCTCATGTTATGTTATGAATAGTGTTGAGCATTCCGATACCGCAAGTATCGGGTATCGGCCGATACTTGCGGTATCGGAATTCCGATACCGAGATCCGATACTTTTGTGGTATCGGGTATCGGTATCGGATACATAGAGATGTGTAAAATAAAGAATTAAAATAAAAAATATTGATATATTTACCTCTCCGGCGGCCCCTGGACTGAGCGCGGGTAACCAGCAGGCTTCGTTGTTCAAAATCAGCGCTTTTAGGACCTGAGAATCACGTCCCGGCTTCTGATTGGTCGCGGGCCGCCCATGTGACCGCCATGCGACCAATCACAAGCCGCGACGTCACCGCAAGCTATTAGCGCGCTCATTTTTGAAAAATGAGCGCGTTAATGACTTTCAAAGACGTAGCGGCTTGTGATTGGTCGCGGCCGTGAGTTCAGGGGCCGCCGGAGAGGTAAATATATCAATATTTTTTATTTTAATTCTTTATTTTACACATCCCTATGGATCCCAGGGCCTGAAGGAGAGTTTCCTCTCCTTCAGACCCTGGGAACCATGAGAATACCTTCCGATACTTGATGTCCCATTGACTTGTATTGGTATCGGATATCGGTATCGGCGATATCCGATATTTTTCGGGTATCGGCCGATACTATCCGATACCGATACTTTCAAGTATCGGACGGTATCGCTCAACACTAGTTATGAATAATCTTCCTGCTGGACTGGTGTTGAGGTTCTCCTGGTTACAGAGGCATAATCCTGTTACAGATTGGGGATCTCATGATATTGTTAAATGGGGTCCTAATTGTTCCAATGGTTGTCTTTCTGCTGTCTTTGTGTCTGCCATTAATCTTTAGGGAATTCCGGACTACCTGAAGGATGATGAGGACGTGTTCTCCAAAAAATAGGCTGAGGTCTTGCCACCACATCGTCCGTGTGATTGTACATTTAATCTTATTCCGGGTTCTAAATTGCCCAAAGCCTGTTTGTACATTCTTTCTGGCCCGGAATGTACCGCTATGAAAAATTATATCTCTGATAGTCTACGCAAAGGTAACATTAGTCCTGTCTCACCTGTGGCCACTGGATTCTTTTTTGTTAAGAAAAAAGGCGGTGGATTATGCCCATGCCTTGGTTTATGGGAAATAAATAAAATTAGGATGAGAAATACGTAACCTCTCCAACTCATTCCTGATCTTTATAACCAATTGTCTGAGGCTAAGTGGTTTTCCAAACTCGATCTCAGGGAAGCATATAACCTTATCCGCATTTGGGAAGGGGATGAGTGGAAACGGCATTTCTCACCTCCGAGGGTCTGCTTGAAAATTTGGTCATGCCCTTCGGTCTCACGAATGTGTTGGAGGTGTTTCAGAACTTCATGAATTATGTTTTTTCTGATTTTATTGGGCACGTTAAGGTTATATACCTGGATGATATCCTTGTTATCTCGCTTGACAAGTAATCCCGCATTCGTCATTTACGTGCTGTTCTTCATAGGTTGTGCTGAAATTCTCTATTTGGCAAACCAGAGAAATGTCTGTTTTGTGTCCTGGAGCTTTTCTTTCAGGGGATCATCCTTTCTGTCAATGGGTTTTGGATGGATCCCGGGAAGGTGCAGGCCATTGTTGATTGTGTGCAACCCAGAGACATCAAGGGTCTGCAGCATTTTCTGGGTTTCACCAATTATTATCAAAAATTCATCAAGGGATTTTCTCAGGTGGTCAAGGCACTCACCAATCTCACTCGCAAGGGGGCTGATCTAAAAGTTTAGTCACCCTTGGCAGTTGAAGCATTTATTACATTAAAGGAGTGTTTCATGTTTGCTCCTGTGTTGGTTCAGCATGATCTGTCAGAACCGTTCATTGTAGAGTTGGACACATCGGAGGTAGGAGTGGCGGCGATATTGTCTTAGGGACACGTTACTTTGACCAATTTAAGACAATGTGCCTTTTTCTCCAGGAAGTTTTCTTCTGCAGAGAGGAACTATGATGTTGGTTGCCAGGAGTTATTGGCCATAAAATTGGCTTTTGAAGAATGGAGGCACTTTTTGGAGGGGGCGGTTCATCGGATCATGGTGATTAAGGACAACAATTGGGCATTTTGTAAAAAATTGGGTATTTGCTTGACATTCTCCTCTGCCTACCATCCCGAGACCAACGGTCAGACGGAGTGGATGAATCAGTCACTTGTACAGATTTTGAGGTGTTTTGCTACATCTCAGAAGGATGATTGGTGTTCTTTGTTGCCAGTGGCTGAATTTGCATTTAACAATCGAATTAACCAGTACACTGGCACCTCTCCGTTCTTTTATAATTACGGCTTTCACCCCCATTTTGGCGAATTTTCCGGGCTGGATTCAGGATGTCCAGGGGCAGATACAGCAGTTCAACGGTTGGGGGAGGTGTGGAGGGAGGTCCAGATGAACATTGGGGAGGCTCAGGGCAAACATAAACATTTTGCTGATAAGTGACGGTCTGTAGGACCTGTATTTCTGGTAAGAGATAAAGTGTGGTTGTCTATCAAGAACATTTGTCTGAAAGTTTCTTTTGCTAAGCTAACGCCCAGGTTTATTGGTCCTTATGAAATCATTGAGGTTGTCAATCCAGTTGCCTTTTGATTACGTTTGCTTCCGTCACTTCGGATGCCCAATGTCTTCCATAAGTCCCTAATTAATCATTTGTACCTTCCTCTGCTGGGTCTCCATCCCCTCTGCCTCCTGTCTCTGTGGAAGACCAAATTTAAAAAAAACGACAGTCACATCCAAACATAGACTAAGTGTGAACCTGTTCACACTTAGTCAATGTTTGAATGTAACAGTCAGTTTTTTTTAAATTTGTATTCATTAGCCTTCTGTCTGAACACTCCTCCTTTTAGCTATAGGTGTTTAATCACAACAGGACCACTACCCCTCCACAGAGAGAGAGATTTTAGTCAAAGAGAGGACTCACAGTAGGTTCCCATTCAGATGAAGACTTTGTTCTCAGAGAGGAAAGGCATTGCTAGGCCCTTGTATATGAGAAAATGCCTTATCGTGGCTACAAGGTACACATAAATTGGCCAATTTATGAGCTAAACTTTCTCAATTTTTCATATTTCTAGTGCAGTAATGCAATTCAATTTTCGTGTTTCATGTTTGCAGGTTTTGGTGCTACAGTGTGCTGCCTCATTTATTTAGAAACCATAATCCTCTGCGGGGTACACCAAAGAGAGGATAAGAAGTGAACTGAACAATATTTGAAAGTTTAAGATCAATGTTTATTAATACAAATGTTAAAAACAGGGTGGGACCAAAAATGTGAAAAAGACATGAAAATGGGACCTCCAAATGGTAACGGGAGAGAGAAGCTATCCAACAATAGTCAGTATTATATATCTGTGGCATATAGAGAAAACCCCCCTCCAATACAGAATGTAAAAAACCTACACAAGCACAAGTGTGACTGCCAGGATATGGCTATGTAAAGGAGACAGGCATATTATTCCGCCCCCGGAAGAAGCATTTTTGCGAAACGGCGCTCGTCGGGCATCGGGAGAGCGCAGCCACACTTTCTTCCATGTCTACATGACCCCAGGGCACCTGCCTTCACCTCCCGTACAGAACCGCTCAGGTAAAACAATATTTATCCTATATCTTTCATGGCTGTTTTCCGAATTATTTTGGTAGTATATATATATAGGGATTTCCACCACCAGTTTATAAGTAGCTGTAAATAAAATAGCACTAGCTGGTTTATTACATGGATACCCTCTTTTATATATACTGCACTTAAAAGAAACCTTTTTCTTATTTGCTACCATGTATTCCATGTGAGAGATATCAGGTTGAGAAAAAATATATGCCTGTCTCCTTTACATAGCCATATCCTGGCAGTCACACTTGTGCTTGTGTAGGTTTTTTACATTCTGTATTGGAGGGGGGTTTTCTCTATATGCCACAGATATATAATACTGACTATTGTTGGCTGGCTTCTCTCTCCCGTTACCATTTAGAGGTCCCATTTTCATGTCTTTTTCACATTTTTGGTCCCACCCTGTTTTTAACATTTGTATTAATAAACATTGATCTTAAACTTTCAAATATTGTTCAGTTCACTTCTTATCCTCTCTTTGGTGTACCCCGCAGAGGATTATGGTTTCTATATACGGTTTGGAGTGACTTTGTGAGCCACAAAATTATCTAGGACTTGGATAAATGCCTCATTTATTTGTCTGTGGAAGGCCAGACTCAGTATGGAATGGAACCGATTGTGGATTCTCGTATCGTCCTCAATTCACTTCAGTATTTGATCCATTGGAGGGGTTACGGTCCTGAGGATCGATCTTGGGTCCTTGTGTGATCTCTCCGTGCAAATCGTTTGGTTTGGGCATTTCATATATATTATCCTGGGAAACCTTGGGGTCCAGTGGCCCCCCTTAAGAGGAGATTATTTCACAAAAGTTGGTAAAATGATGGTTATATGAGAAGGCAGTTTTTTATTTTATATTAATTGTCTAATTATATTTATTTTGCATTATAAGCCCATTCTTTGGGAAATTAAACTAAATGTAGGTGACATATTCCTGGAAAGTATTCAAATCTGCTCAGATGAACAGCAGAGTGAAGTACTCTTGACAGCTTTTCTTCCAAATTAGTGCAGTGTAGCTGGGGTCTTACCCTAGGTACTGCTTTAATACAGCCTTCCTAGACCTCTTTTATTATGTTATGAATATCTTTAGATGAATAATGCTAAGCCTAAATAAAATTACCTAGTTATATTGCAGTTCTGCAAATATTTTTTCAGAAGCAAAAGAAATGTATATATTGTAACATTTCGGTCCTGATTCTGGACCTTCCTCAGACACGTGAATTGTAGTAATAACAGATAAATTACAACTACCCAGCTGGCAGAAGCTAGCATACTGCTTGTTGTACATAATTTTTATGTGTTTTAACTCATGTATTCTTGTGAGGTTAACAAAATATTCCAATTTGAAGTTATCTGTTTTAAGACAGCGCTTACTGAATGTATTGGCGGACACTTGCTCAGTCACACAGGCATGTTTTTCTCACATCAAAACAGTCTATTTGGTTTATTTAGGCATCACAAACCGCACAGTAGGCCATATTGCACATCACAGACCTAAGACACAGTTCATTATATACATTTTAACTCTGATACTTCATAGTGAACGGCTTTAACTCGCAGACACTAAACATGCTGGACATTACTTCGTCCAGTTTCCATGGGTGACCGCATGTCGCACAGTTTATTAGTTCATGGAACACAATAAGCACCAACAGTCTGTGGAGGTACCTTATGGGAGCGCCAGCTCCACCCGCTGACTCCTTGTCAGTTCTCTCTCTCCCAGGAAACCTACCGAACTGGGATCATAGTCCCAGACAATGCCTTGCTCACCAGACCACCTGACAGTCCAGATCCTCAGACGGACTGTAGCTCCCCCAATGCAGTGCCATTACAGACTCTGCATATATTCAACCTTTCTGTGTGCTCTTCAGGGTGTCTGTCCCTACCTGGGACCATCCAACACACAGGCCACTGCGTGTGCTGTTCAGGACGTCCGTGACCACTTGGGACCGTCCAACACACAGGCCTACTTCAGGGATCCGATTCCACTCTCAGGATCTCCCAACACATAGATCTTTCAGTGCGCTATTCAGGGATCCAATCCTACTCCCAGGATCTCCCAACACACAAGTCTACTCAGTGTCAAAGCCCCACCACTGTGCTATTCAGGGAAATATCACTCCCAACACATAGGCTTCAAGGACCTTGCACACGGACCATACAGATCCAAACAATCTCCACTAGTGAGACCATATCACCACACCATGGCCACATTATGTACCTGTAACCACTCCCTTAGGTGGGAGGTGTGTGTGGTTAGCTTGACATGCCCAGCTCTCAAACTAACCCTTTAAGCCTCCCATTACAACTATACAAACACTTGTGGGACTACAGGTCCCAAAGCAAAAACATTACTGGCTTACAGAGTAGGCTCCCTCTGTGACACATACCGGCCATTTACAGTCATGCCGGACACTGTTTCATTATCACCATTACAGATTCGCCTCCATGCATATACTGAGATGCACATACAGTGCCTCCCCTAGCTGCAGCATAGGTCACTGCCTCACACTGTCCATCACAGCTGTTTTTTACCTATGTCTGGAAGTTCTTTAAAGGAAACTCATGATGGTATTGTTGGCGGTGATCACTTGTGCAGCTACTACTGGTCTTTGTAGAACTGAGAGCAACATCATTAGATGAATACACTTACTGTATACTGGAAGCGTGACAAAAAGGAATGTTTCCAGATGACATGGATTCTGCTTTAATGATCGCATATGCATAGAGTTGTATTTTATCTTTTTTTCTGTGAAGCATGTTGGATCATTGTATTGACCTTTGCTATGCTGAGATCTCACTAATGCTCTTGTTGTGGACATAGTGGATGTTTAAATAATTACAGTAATATGTTGTATTACGTTGATAGCATGATTGAACAAATACTAATTGGTAGCCTAACTGGTAGCCTAAACACTGTGGAGGATGCAACCTCAGTTGCTACTGTGAGGAATGGCCGTGGCTGTGACGACACAGATGCAGTGCACATGTCCACTATGGCCAATCACTTCCCCTACATAGAGAGATACCAAAGGGTCAATATATCTGACTGAGATCAAACTGTTCAATGATGAATGATTATATGAACAAGTCAAAAGAACCTTTTATCGGCACTTTTGATGAGCAACATTGCACGGACCATAACACAAGATCTATTAAAGGCAGACAAGGATCTCTCAGACATTCTGCCTGATACATCTAGGTTCACCTGCAGGAGAGGTAAAAATCTGGGAGATCATCTTGTCTACAGTCACTTTGTAGAGAAGGCAACAGGTAACACATGTTTGGATAATAAAACAATAAAACAATAAACTCACAGGCACCTTTAAAGGTGGACGATGGAAAGCTTGAGCCTATGTTAGTAAAAGCAAAACATTCACTAGTGCCATGACAAAAAAAGTGTTCCCAAACACTGTAATTATGTGGGCAAGACTAAAAGGGAGAGCAGAAAGCCACATAGGATATATTCAACTAAAGAAGACACCATCCTATCTCGACACATGTTCAAGATGGAAAAAGGGGTGGGATGTCCCTACCCTTAAATATAAGCCAATTTGGCCACTGAGCGGGACCAGCAACCATGCCAATATGTGCAACCAATGAGCAGTCAGAAAAGATCTATCTGAAAACTATAGCCAAATGTTGACTGAACTGCTAGTCCCTTGATGATTGTGGCAGTCATTAACAACGATGAAACGCATAGAGTTTGATTATACAGACTTGATTGCACGTTCACGTATAGGAGACTAACTTTGTTAGTTTTATCAGCCGGCAGCTAAATCTCCATTAGGTTGACAATGTAATATGTAAGGCTATTGGAACTTAAACAGGGAATATAGTGTATCAACACTCTATTTGATAGCATCAAATACAATAGGAATATTAACCCTTTGAATATACTTTTGCTGCAGTTAGAACCAATAACAATAATATATATCTGACGCAAATAGGGTGGACAGATAGACACGAATAAGGTCCTCCCAGTTTATCGATGCTACTACTGGGTACAGAAGCAGCAGAATATCTCTGATATTACTGTTGAGTAGATAAATGGACAACTATCATTATAGATAATTTTCCCTATATTAATGCTGAGCTATTTTTCCAGCACTAAGGCTAAGTTCACATTTGCGTTTTGGGGCTTTGCAGGGTGCTGCGTACTTCCTCCACTAAGCTCCACCTACTTCTGCATGCGTCCTGCATACCTATCTTTAATATTGGGTATGCAGGACATACGGATGTATGCAGATGCGTTGTTTTGATGCGCCCACCAACCGCACGGGAACACAACAAGTTGCGTCTTGTGCAGACGGCGGGCACATCAAAATAACGCATCTGCATGCATCCGCATATCCTGCATACCCAATGTTAAAGATAGGTACGCAGGACGCATGCAAAAGTATGTGGAAGCAGGCAAAGCTTATCAGAGGAAATACCCAGCCCTCCACAAAGCCCCTGAATACAAATAGGAACCCAGCCTAAAACTGCATCTGTGGCTTAGTTATAAACACCGAAAAAAATGTAACCACTATAAAATATAATTATATACTACCGTTCAAAAGTTTAGGGTTACTTAGAAATGTCCTTATTTTTGAAAGAAAAGCACAGTTTTTTCCAATGAAGCTAACATTAAATAATTCAGAATTACACTCTATACATTGTTAATGTGGTAAATGACTATTCTAGCTGCAAATGTCTGGTTTGTAATGCAATATTTTCATACGTGTATAGAGGCCCATTTCCAACAACCATCACTCCAATGTTCTTATGGTACTTTTTGTTTGCTAACTGTGTAAGAAGGCTAATGGATGGTTAGAATACCCTTGAAAACCCTTGTGCAAGTATGCTAGCACAGCTGAAAACAGTTTGGCCGATTAGAGAGCCTATAAATCTGACCTTCATTTGAACTAGTCGAGAATCTGGAGCATTACATTTGTTGGTTCCATTAAACTCTCAAAATGGCCAGAAAAAAAACTTTCATGAGAAACTCGACAGTCTATTCTTGTTCTTAGAAATGAAGGCTATTCCATGCGAGAAATTGCCAAGAAACTGAAGATTTCCTACAACTGTGTGTACTACTCCCTTCAGAGTAGAGCACAAACAGGCTCTAACCAGAGTAGAAAGAGAAGTGGGAGGCCTCGCTGCACAACTGAGCTGCAAGACAAGTACATTAGAGTCTCACAGGTCCTCAACTGGCAGCTTCTTTAAATAGTACAGGCAAAACACCAGTGTCAACATCTACAGTGAAGAAGCGACTCTGGGATGCTGGCCTTCAGGGAAGAGTGGCAAAGAAAAAGCCATATCTGATACTGAATAATGAAAGGAAAAGATTAATATGGGCAAAAGAACAAAGACATTGGACAGAGGAAGATTGGAAAAAAGTGTTATGGGCAGATGAATCCAAGTTTGAGGTGTTTGGATCACACAGAAGAACCTTTGTGAGAGGCAGAACAACTGAAAAGATACTGGAAGATTGACTAACGCCAACTGTCAAGCATGGTGGAGGTAATGTGATGGTCTGGGGTTGTTTTGGTGCTGGTAAAGTGGGAGATTTGTACAAGGTAAAATGGATTTTGAATAAGGAAGGCTATCACTCCATTTTTCAACGCAAGCCCTGTGGACAGCGCTTGATTGGAGCCAATTTTATCCTACAACAGGACAATGACCCAAAGCACACCTCCAAATTATGTACGATTTATTTAGGGAAGAAGCAGGCAGTTGGTATTCTATCTTTAATGGAGTGGCCAGGGCAGTCACCAGATCACAACCCCATTGAGCTGCTGTGGGAGCAGCTTGACTGTAGCGGTACGCAAAAAGTGCCCATCAAGCCAAGCCAACTTGTGAGAGGGGCTTGTGGAGGCATGGGGTGAAATTTCTCCAGATTACCTCAGCAAATTAACTTCTAGAATGCCAAAGGTCTGCAATGCTGTATAAGCTGCAAAGTGAGCATTCTTTGACGAAAGAAAAGTTTGAAGGAGAAAATTATTATTTCAAATACAAATCTTTTTTTTGAACCTTGTCAATGTCTGGACGAGATTTTCAATTCCTTTGACAACTCATTTGATTAATAAAAGTATGATTTTTCATGGAAAACACAAAATAAGATGACCCTAAACTTTTGAACCGTAGTGTTTAAACTGGATTAGTCTGTGAAGGTTTATTTAGACTGAACTAACTTTAAAAGTCAAGTCATCTACGGATATGTCCACTAAAAAATATTTGAGCTAAATTATCTCTGACATATAAAAGCTATCTTTTAAATTATGCCTAGTAGCCATATACACAGTACCTATTGGTTTTTAAATTTTTGCTTAAGAAAGATAACAGATCAAGAGAATTATTGTTTTTAGCTGGTGTTCTTGAATAACATAGAAAATGATCTGAGTGCAATTGTGCTGGTGGCGGATGATAATAAATGCATACCATTGTAAAATCCTGAAATCTATTATTTACATAGATATCATTAAGAATTTTCTTTTTGTTTATTCTGTTGTAATGTTAAATCTCATTAAATTTTCATGTTTTCTCTGTTTTGTTTTGATTATGCATTTTTTCATGGATGGGACATGAATGCTAATCTTTGCCTCTTTTTCTATTTTTACTGTATCTGCTAATATTAACTGCAGTCTGGCTTGTGGAGTTATTATTAGGTACACGTTACTTAGCTTACATTGGCACATTGAGTCGTAGGTTAATTTGCATGGATCAATCTGATACTAGTAAGCTGCACTGATTAACTAAGTCAGAGATCTCGTTTAATAAAGACAAATTGAACAATGAGAGATGTTCATTAATCTGCTTCCCTTACCTACAGTCCCTTTCCTAACATAATGTGCAGGAATGTAAAAAATTGGTCTTTGTTGATACACTGTCTTTTAGTCTTGCATAGGCCGTTGGCTAGCTTCTTTGCTTTTCAGTGACATAAATAACAGAAGCTGTGACATTCTAGGTAAGAATCTTTTCCACAGAAACAAAAAAAAGTGTATTTCTTTCAATAGGCTATTATGATAACAGAACTTAGAGGAATAGTACAATATTCATATGACAAATGCATGTCAAAGTAACTGGTATATCATTTTTGTTACATTTATAGAGCTTGACATTTTTTCAAAAGTTTCATGTGCCTATGCAATGATTCTATAATCTTCAAACAGATGCTGTCTGAGATGGTTTAGTGAATCCTGCATTGGGCAGGGGGTTGGACACGATGACCCTTGAGGTCTCTTCCAACTCTAACATTCTATGATTCAATGCAGTGCTAAAGATTCCCAGTAGTCCTCTTCCAGGCTATGTGTGAACTCTGACCTGGTCATAATAATGCAGGCTAGTAGTATTTAGTATTTTTAATGTAAAAACCAAGGTGAAAATATTTATCCATTATTACAAAATCTTGAGAAAAGAATTGTTCTCAAAAACTTTAGGTAAGTCAGTCACATGATAGAATACTTGTCACGCTGTGATGGTTTTCAGTAAGGAAGGGGGCCGTCAAACTGTCTATGGAACTGGGACCCCAACTATTCTTGTCCCGGCAGTACTCTTGAAGGTAGAGAGGCCCAAGTGTGCAACCTTAATATGCTCCTGTTAAACGCTGATCTGTCCCCACCCAATGAGGCATGAGACAGAAATGTAAGGTAAACAAAACACAAGGACAAAAAATGAACAGAATACCTCTATCATACAAAAGCACAAAGCAACAATAGGGGGGAGAATAGGCACAGGGAGGAATAATATAAATGGGAACAGGGACAAGGAGATAAACACACACGTACTGCAGCAAACTACAGAACACTATTACAACAACTATACTCCAACCACATAGTTTAAGCACACAACACAGGAAGACAAATCTTTCACCAGCAGGAACAAGAAGGTCTGACCAGTCTTTATGGGAAGAAGTGATAACCAGATCACCAGATTAGAAGCAACCGAAATGGAGATGCATGTGTCTGACCAGCATAGAAAGGGTCGTTAACCTTTTCAGCACCAGAGGAAATGAAATCCATTTAATATGAGACATAAATCACACCATCTCTAACGAAGGCCTGCGATTCATTACAAGATGTCACCGTCTAGCTCCAGGTCTTCCAGATGGATGTGACACCTTCATGACAATACTCAGCTGATTGCTTCCTATGTGAATGAGAACATCTGACTACTGTACTTTATTCGATTGGAAACAGTGAGTCTCGTAACTATTACTATAATGTAAGTTCTGACATGCAGTGATGTAGCATAGGTTGAAATTATAAATATAATGGGAGAGACCAGCACACCCTTGTTGAGGCTGTAGCAAAATTTTATCAACCATTCCTGCCCAATGTGGCAAAAAGAACAACAAGGTTAAGAGTCCTCTAGTTATACTCCAGATATAAAATATAAAGTTTTATTCCAACAAAGTTAAAACATTGGCATCTCCAAATGCATCCAAAATATTTATTGACCTTTTCCAGCTTCTTCTTCTTCTTGACGCCCCCAGAAGAAGCTGATGGGGATATCTGGTCTGTCCTGCAGGTGATATCTTTTGGCTTTGTATTCAGGTAATGGTTTTTGCAGCTTACACTTACCAGTTACTTAACATGTATAGTTGGTGCTATCTTGGTTTATACTGTAGCTTTGTTTTGTAAGCTGCATTTCCCCATAGAGGGATATCTTTCTTTATCCTGATAATTATAGAATAACACTTATAAGTCATCCCTTCATCATAATTATTAGTGTTCGCTTACATCCGTTCAGGATTACATTTCTGTACCTTGGCCGTATTTATTAGTGTGGTTATTAATATTATTTTTTTATTATAATATTTATGTATAACTTTAATACTATGTATTTACTATATACCACACCCTGTATACAGGACATACGGATTAAACCCCCTACCAAGCACTCTGCTATTTCTGTTCATCTTGTATTTTTTCAGATTTTTAAATATTGTTTTTATATTATTACTAATAAAGTATTGTATTATTAATGGCTGTATATTTCTGTTAGTCCAAATTTGAGTCAATTAATTTGCTTGAAGTGCCATTACCTATATGTACATTTTGTGACACCTTTGTATTGGAACATACTTGTAGCTGTAGCAAATGGTGGAGAATACCATCTGTTTATCTTTTTAATTAGTCACATAATTTAATGACCCACACATGGCTTTCTGACCCTAGTCTATTCAATGAGTTGAATTTTTTAAGAATAAACCAAAACTTACATTGAGTTCTATGCACTCTACTAGGAGAACATAGAGACATATTGAGTACAATTCAATAAGATCTGATTGTGTTATTTTTTTTAAGAGTAGCTTACAATAGTATACAGCAGTATAGGAATGGTAGTACATATATGTGTCTGCTTTATTTACAGGATTGTTCTTTAATGGGACAAGCCATGTGATTCATTTTATCTATAGATGACACTAATTGCACCTAAGTATCCATTCACAAATTAATTAACATCACACGGTTATCTATATTCACAAAACAGCCTAGTGTATGTGAGACGTGCTTTGAACACTCTTTAATTAAATTGAATGTGTGTGGTTTGTATTCCATTATTGATCACATGAAATAAAGGAGTTTTCTATATCAACATCACTTGATCAATGGCTTTTAGAATTACTTGTGTTGTGTTGCTGACAAAGCTCCTGGAACATACTCTGTGCGCGAGAATACTTAACTCGTGATATACCTGAACGGATGATGAATTTTATAGTAATTATTTGAAAATTTTATGGAACTATGGAAAGAACACACAAACTTATATTCCAGTTCATCTCTTCATGTGTTTTTACTCCATCATGGAGGATATGATGGAAACACAAGTCCAATTCATGAAGACCACAACTTGCAATTCACAGAATATATGCTGTTAAGATATCAGTGCTAGAGCTAGGCGTCATTTGTGTCTGCTGCATGATAAAGTCATTGCTTGCATGAACTCTATATTCCAGAATGCCAAAATAATGAAAATCCTAATGGATATGTATATATAGCCTTAGCATTCCTGAGTAGTACAAGCAGATGGCATTAAAAATGAAATACAGTGATACATCAATCTAGTAGTGGATTAACAGAGAAATACTATTAGAAAAAAGACACATTTCTTTGCAACGCTGCTTTTGTTCCTTGAAGTTTGTGGCCATTCATTTTTGCACTTCCCTCTTGATGCATTTTAGTTGGGTTGAGGTCAAGACTTAGAATGAGACATAGGATCATCTTGGTTCTTTTCTTTTTCTGTCATTCTGATATAAATTTGCAGATGTGCTTCAAATTGTTGTTCTGTCGCATTTACAATTTTTGTATAGATGGTTTTCAATTTAACTCTAAAATATTTTTGTATGCAAATAAGTTCAAGTTTGACTCAAAATAAGTTTCAGTTACAACACAAGTCCAAATCACCACCTCTTCACAACCATTTTTGACAGTTGGTATAAGGCATTTGTGCTGATACACGGCATTATGACAATATACTTTCACTTTGATGTCATAGGTCCAAAGGACATTTAACCAAAAGTCTTATAATTTGTTCAGATTCAACTTTACAAATTTAGCCATGCTGCCATGTCTTTTTTTAACGTTTCCCCAACCATACCTTCCAAGCAAACCTACTTACTTATTTAATTTTCTTCTAATTGTAATGTCATGAACTTGAACAATAAGCATGGTAACTGAGGCCTGTAGGGTCTGAGTTGTAGCTGTTTATTTTTTGCTATTTCTATGAGCACTGAACAGCTGGGATATCCCGCATGCATCTCTCAACTGTTGCACCAAAACCTAGTACTGCGCTGCCTCCAATAGTCAAGACAATTACGCACTTAACTGATGATTGATGGATTAGGTGGAGACTGTTTCACTACTAGGCCGAATATTAGGGAGGTTACAGTGAACTTATAATTTACACACATCTGATTCCAACCCATGGAATATAAAAACAGTAGCTTGTGAAAGTATTTAACTCTCTTAGCTTTGTACCTATTGTGTTACACTACAACCTGTGTTTAAATATTTTTGTAATCTGATTTGTGTGTGATTTCACCACATTTGACTGTAGGTACTGTGTTCTTTTCTTTGATGGCCTCATTCCATTTTTGGTAAACAGTAGGATTATGTGCTTTAGCAAAAATCTTCATTTTGGTCTCATCTGTCCATAAAAAGCTTTTCCAGAATGATTTTGGCTTACACACATAGATTTTGGCAAAATGCAGTCTATCTTTTTTATGACTCTGTGCCAGCAGTGGGGTCTTCCTGAATCTCCTGCAATAGCATTTCATTTCATTCAAATGTCGATGGATAGTTCACGTTGACACTGAAACACCCTGAGCCTGCAGGATAGCTTGAATTATGTTGCACACAGTGGACAAAGGAATATTAAGATCTCTGGAGATGGACTTGTAATCTTGAGTTTGTGGATGTTATTGAACAATTTTGGTTCTCAAGTCCTCAGATAGTTTTCTTCTTCTCTTTCTGCTCACAATGCTTAGTGTGGCATGCACATACACACACTGCAAAGATTGAGTCAACTTTTTCCTTTTATCTGGTTCAGGTGTGATTTTCATATTGCCCACACTTGTTACTTGCCAGAGGTGAGTTTATAGCAGCATCACATGCTTGAAACAAAGTTATTTACCTCCAAATTTGGAGAGGTGCCAACAATTTTGCCCTGACCAAATCTGGGGGTTTTGTGTGAAATCATGTCCAATTTGCCATTTTTTCTCTGTTTCTTTGTGTTGTTCCATTTCACACAAAGGCAATAAACATGTTGTGATGACAAAGCATTTCATTTTATTATCCAAGAGGCATAGACTGTTAGGTTTATGTTGACTTATGAATTTATGGATTTGTTCTTTGTTTGATCAAGAAACACAGACTATTGTTCATGCTACCCTGAATGTGACTCTGGAGTTGCTGTTTACTGCAATCTCATTGTCTGTAAGTTTGCACCTTCTTTAGTATTTTGCTGGGACTGTTCTATCTACAGTATGTGTTATTGTCTATTTTGTGGTTCAATAAAATATTGCCACATTGTTTTACCCTTACCTGTGTTCTCTAAGTACTATTCTCCCCATGGTAAAAGAAGAGTGGGCATTCAGGGGGCTGAGCCCTGGTCCATGCGGACTAGGGAGCAACGGATGGGAGCACCCACTGACCTCCCTGTGTCTCCACACTTGGTGGCAGTAGTGGGATACTTCTTAGTCTGGCCAATACAGGGGAGCTGCAGGTGACTAGTGTTCATAGACACCATCCTGGGGCTCCGCAACCAGGGACGTATATAGACAAACCCAGCAGACCATAGGTGAGGCATACACAACAGGTTTTGGACACCACAATGCCCAACCCCACCACCTCTGCCTTGGGAAGAGGACCAGATTTGATGTGTAACTACAAGAAACAGCAATTACAGGAGCTGTGCCAGCTTTGACAGATTGAATACCAGACTACCAACTCTCTATCGGATTTAATCCAGGAGCCACAGTATGCGGAGGACAGCATCTGTGGACACAATGGATACAAGTCAATTCGCATCAATTATGTGTGTAGTTTATTTGCAAGAAAACACAGAATATGGTTTGAAGAAACTGGATGACACAAAGTTTTATTCTCATGAAAGTGAAACCTCTTACATTCGTGTGTATGCTTAAAGACATGCTGATAGACTGTCCCCGATAAGTTGAGAAAGATGATTGAAAGGCTATCATGTCTGGCTAATTAAGATGGGGGAGCAATGGGAAGACACAGCAGTTAATCTTAATTATCCAGACATCTATTTTCAGTAAGCCAAGAGTCATAGACTGTTATATTTATACTAGATGGTGGCCCGATTCTAACGCATCGGGTATTCTAGAATATGCTGTCCATGTCGTATATTGCACAGCCCACGTAGTATATTGCCCAGCCACGTAGTATACTGCCCAACCACAAAGTATATTGCCCAGTCATGTACTATATTGCCCAGTCACGTAATATATTGCCCAGCCACATAGTATATTGCCCAGCCATGTAGTATATTGCCCAGCCACATAGTATATTGCCCAGTCACGTAGTATATTGCCCAGTCTTGTAGTATACTGCCCAGTCACATAGTATATTGCACAGCCCACGTAGTATATTGCACAGCCCGCATAGTATATTGCACAGCCCATGTAGTATATTGCACAGCCCGTGTAGTATATTGCACAGCCCGCATAGTATTTTGTCCAGCGCGCATAGTATATTGCCCAGCCCGCGTAGTATATTGCACAGCCCACATAGTATATTGCACAGCCCGTGTAGTATATTGTCCAGCGCGCGTAGTATATTGCACAGCCCGCGTAGTACATTGCCCAGCCCGCGTAGTATATTGCCCAGCCTACGTATTATATAGAAATGTGGGCATCATATCCCTGTTAAAAAAAAGAATTAAAATAAAAAAATAGTTATATACTCACCCTCTATTGGCCCCTGGATCCAGGAAGCGTTTACCGACGCTCCTCACGCGCTTCGGTCTCAAGAGTTCATTGCGGTTTCGCGAGATGATGACGTAGCGGTTTTGTGAAACCGCTACGTCATCATCTCGCGAGATCGCAATGCATGGACTGGTCACCGGAGCATCGTGAGGAGGGGGAAAGGTGCCGGAATGTGAGTATATGATGATTTTTTATTTTTTTTATTATTTTTAACATTAGATCCTTTTACTATTGATGCTGCATAGACAGCATCAATAGTAAAACAGTTGGTCACACAGGGTTCATAGCAGCGTTAAAGGAGTGCATTACACCGCGGCATAACGCGGTCCATTAGCGCTGCCATTAACCCTGTGTGAGCGCTGACTGGAGGGGAGGTATGGAGCGGGCACTGACTGCGGGGAGGAAGGAGCGGTCATGTTGCCGCCGGACTGTGCCCGTCGCTGATTTGTCGTGGCAATGGTCGTGGGCGTTTTGCCACGACCAATCAGCGACTTGGATTTCCATGACAGACAGAGGCCGCGACCAATGAATATCCGTGACAAAAAGACAGACAGAAAGACAGACAGACAAACAGACAGACGGAAGTGACCCTTAGACAATTATATAGTAGATTGACTTTTGAATTTATGTGTTTGCTCTTTGGTTGGTCAAGAAAAACATACTATTGTTCATACTAACATGAATATTACTCTACAGTCTGCAGACTTGCAGTCAACTTCTTAAGCTTGTCGTTACCTCCTCTCTGTGCTTGCAACAGCCTTGAAATTGCAGCTGCTATAATGCTGGTGAGTCAGTGGAAGGGTGAAGCTCTTTAATTTTGCACCATCTTGGGTATTTTTTTGGGACTGTTCTATGTGTTCTTGTCTGTTTTGTGGTTCAATTAAATAGTGCCACTCTGTATTATGTTCATCCTGTGTTGCCTGAGTAGTATGATGTCCATGGTAAAAGGAGAGTGGGCATTCAGTAGGATGAGCCCTGGTCCATTTGATCTCAGGCCAGCGGACTAGAGTGACTGCTGACTCCCTGTGTCTCGACATATATGTATAGCAAAACATGTGTTTCATGCAATATTTTTCTGAGAAAAATACTTCATTTTACGGAATAATTTATAGGGTGCCAAAACTTTGGCCATGACTGTATAGGGTTAACCGTCTGCCAGATATTAATTTGGGGCTGATGTGGTGAGCACTCAGTAATGTAAGTCAATGCATTACGTTCTTCAATTCATTATAATTCCGGAAATACATCTGTCATAACTATAGGATCTGCGCCATTCATAAAAAAACTATATTCATAACTGATATGGAATCAAAGCAGTCCTCTGTAAATAGGGAGGCTAAGGCCATTGGGCATTTCCATATCATTCTGCAAACTGTGCCTGGAATTAGTGTCTGTGATCCATCAGATATCCAACTTTAATTACCTGTTTGCAGCAGGGTGGTTCCCACTGTATAAGGGGCATGCTTCAGTGTTACATATGAGAACTGTGAGATGGCTTTATAGATTTCACAATTACATTTATGACACAAACAAACAGCCAAAACTTCTATTTTTATAGAGTTTCTCACACTTAATCAAGGGCATTTGTTTAGCAGCACTTGGCTGCTTGATACCATCTTAATTTCTATTGAAGCAATAAGAGAGTGTGCTTAATTTTTCACACACTGCTTCTGAATTTTGGCCAAACTTTAGTTAAATAAATAATGACACAAGGTAATGTGTCATGTGTTGTTATTCATTAAAGTTGTGTTTACCTAATTTTAAGACTGTCTATGGACCATATTTTTTTATTTTTACCTGAAATATAAAACTATAGAATTCAGAGAGGCTGTATGATGAGGTGTGTAACAGAAAGCACACAGGAATGGCAGGCACAAGGAAGCAATCAGAGAAATTCTGGGTGATGCCACCTGGTAATCTGATGCTAACACAAATAGCACACAGTGATACTTACAGCGTCTTTCCAAATCTAGGAGGCATATGTCCAATAATAAGAGGCAAATGAGTCCAGGTCGCTATTCATCCTGGCAGTAGTACCATGATCTGGCTGCATCATCAGATCCGAGCACTTTAAAGACACAACATACAACAAAAACTCCAAACATGGCTTTGCCATTTTTATGTTCCTTATGGGATCAACCCCTTTGTGGACAGAGGTGCCCATAACTCATGCCCTAAACATCTTTAACCAAATGTAGAGGGTCAATTAAATCCTGTCTCCAGCCTCTCACCGACCACCTCTCCTACCCCTTCGCTCCTCACTATCATCTGTTTGGTCCTTGTTGCATCTTCTTATCACCGCCATGAGCACTGAAATCCTCATATCTTTTACACTAGGCCAGAACTTCGGGATCTGATGAGACCCATGTCATGTGTGCACACAGTCACAAGTGATTTTTTGGGCACTTGCAGAAAATCCTCTGGGGCATTATCAATAGATTAAGCACTCACGGTGCTGATAAGAAGTTATGGCATTGATTCAAGGGATCAAAGATCAGAAGTGTGATGGTGAGAGACATAGGGATCAGAGAGGTGATCCATATGTTTATTATTCTTTCAGGTCTGGAAATACCCCAGAGCATAATAAAGAATATTAAATTCATGTAGAATAACTTTTCTGTAAATAAAATTTCCAGGGAAAATCTAAACAAATTTGAATTTTGCCTGATCCACTGTCACAAATGGGTCATGTTCTCCTGGGAGAACTGGGATTAGAAAATCCCTACGTATTGTGAATCTCAGGTCTTCCATTTAGCCTGTGTGTTTGTGTTTCACATTAAATGGATTTAATTTCTTTTGGTGCTGAAGAGGATAATGACCCTTTCTATGCTGGTTAGAAACTTGCAGTTCCATTTCACAGCTGTTCCTGACCTGGTCATTTCCTCTCTCTATGAAATCTGGCCAGATCTTCTCTTCCTCGCCAGTGAAAGTTTACTTCCTAGCTCCTTGTAATCATTGTGATGAGTTGGAGATCGTTGTTGCTGCTAGAGATTGTTGCATTCTGTTTTTGGATGTATGCATTCCTCATTATCCTATTGTGATTTGATTTGTACATTACAACCCTCCCCTGTATAAAAACTTGATTCTAATTCACCTAGTAGACCTATGCTTATCCACCTGGGGCTCAGACACCGGCTCGACCGAAAAATAGAAAAATTGGAGTCTGGCTCAACAGGACTGGATTTTAATTTTCTTTTCATTTTTTATCTTTTATTTTGTATGCACTATATTTTCTGCTGAAAAATAAAAATAAAATCCAGTCCTGTTGAGCAGGACTCCAATTTTTTCTATTTAACTTCCCTATATACTTCTCTACTTCTGGTTGGAGTGTTTCATATGTTAGTTGCTTTATGTTATCCCTGTTTGTCTTACGTACACTACACCATACAATACACTAGCATTTCTGTCCAAGGATTCATGGGGAGGGGTAGGGGGAGGGGACAGCTTAGTGTAGAACAGGAGAACAGGAAGGCTGGTGGTGCAAACCTCCTCATCTTTAGAGGTACATTTGGGCGCAAGGATAGTTAGCATCCCAGCCCTAGGGACAGTACAGGGCCCCTTCCCTAATTATGTACTGTCACAGCGTGACATTCACTCATCTCTAGTTGTAATTCATGAAGACAAATTATGGGTGAAAATAGTTTTTCTCCTGATTATACCTATACACAGTAAATACAGTAATAAGGATAAATATATGTGTGTATATATATATATATATACAGTGGGGCAAAAAAGTATTTAGTCAGTCAGCAATAGTGCAAGTTCCACCACTTAAAAAGATGAGCGGCGTCTGTAATTTACATCATAGGTAGACCTCAACTATGGGAGACAAACTGAGAAAAAAAAATCCAGAAAATCACATTGTCTGTTTTTTTAATATTTTATTTGCATATTATGGTGGAAAATAAGTATTTGGTCAGAAACAAAATTTCATCTCAATACTTTGTAATATATCCTTTGTTGGCAATGACAGAGGTCAAACGTTTTCTGTAAGTCTTCACAAGGTTGCCACACACTGTTGTTGGTATGTTGGCCCATTCCTCCATGCAGATCTCCTCTAGAGCAGTGATGTTTTTGGCTTTTCGCTTGGCAACACGGACTTTCAACTCCCTCCAAAGGTTTTCTATAGGGTTGAGATCTGGAGACTGGCTAGGCCACTCCAGGACCTTGAAATGCTTCTTACGAAGCCACTCCTTCGTTGCCCTGGCGGTGTGCTTTGGATCATTGTCATGTTGAAAGAACCAGCCACGTTTCATCTTCAATGCCCTTGCTGATGGAAGGAGGTTTGCACTCAAAATCTCATGATACATGGCCCCATTCATTCTTTCATGTACCCGGATCAGTCGTCCTGGCTCCTTTGCAGAGAAACAGCCCCAAAGCATGATGTTTCCACCACCATGCTTTACAGTAGGTATGGAGTTTGATGGATGCAACTCAGTATTCTTTTTCCTCCAAACACGACAAGTTGTGTTTCTACCAAACAGTTCCAGTTTGGTTTCATCAGACCATAGGACATTCTCCCAAAACTCCTCTGGATCATCCAAATGCTCTCTAGCAAACTTCAGACGGGCCCAGACATGTACTGGCTTAAGCAGTGGGACACGTCTGGCACTGCAGGATCTGAGTCCATGGTGGCATAGTGTGTTACTTATGGTAGGCCTTGTTACATTGGTCCCAGCTCTCTGCAGTTCATTCACTAGGTCCCCCCGCGTGGTTCTGGGATTTTTGCTCACCGTTCTTGTGATCATTCTGACCCCACGGGGTGGGATTTTGCCTGGAGCCCCAGATCGAGGGAGATTATCAGTGGTCTTGCATGTCTTCCATTTTCTAATTATTGCTCCCTCTGTTGATTTCTTCACTCCAAGCTGGTTGGCTATTGCAGATTCAGTCTTCCCAGCCTGGTGCAGGGCTACAATTTTGTTTCTGGTGTCCTTTGACAGCTCTTTGGTCTTCACCATAGTGGAGTTTGGAGTCAGACTGTTTGAGGGTGTGCACAGGTGTCTTTTTATACTGATAAGTTTAAACAGGTGCCATTACTACAGGTAATGAGTGGAGGAAAGAGGAGACTCTTAAAGAAGAAGTTACAGGTCTGTGAGAGCCAGAAATCTTGATTGTTTGTTTCTGACCAAATACTTATTTTCCACCATAATATGCAAATAAAATGTTAAAAAAACAGACAATGTGATTTTCTGGATTTTTTTTCTCAGTTTGTCTCCAATAGTTGAGGTCTACCTATGATGTAAATTACAGACGCCTCTCATCTTTTTAAGTGGTGGAACTTGCACTATTGCTGACTGACTAAATACTTTTTTGCCCCACTGTATATATACTTATATAGTTGGGTGAAAAAGTGCCGCCATCCTGATTTCCTATTCTTTTGCATGTTTGTCGCTCTTAAATGTTTCAGATCACCAAATAAATTTAAATATTAGACAAAGAAAACACAAGTAAACAAAAATGCAGTCTCTAAATGAAGTTCTTTATTATTTAGGAAAAAAGAAATCCAAACCTGCAGGGCTGTGTGAAAAGGTGATTGCCACCTAAACCTAATAACTGGTTGAGCCACCCTAGCAGCAACAACTGCAATCAAACATTTGCAATAACCGTCAATAAGTCTTTTACAACTAATTTTGGAATTTTGGCCCATTCATCTTCATCTCAATCAGATTAATGTCAGGACTTTGACTAGGCCAATCAAAAGTCTTATTTTTTCTTTTCTTAATCCATTCAGAGGTGGACTTGCTTGTGTGTTTTGGGTCATTGTCCTGCTGCATACCCATGCATGTTTCAGCTTGAGGTCTCGAACAGATGGCCTGACATTCTCCTTCAAGATTTTTTGGTAGACAGCAGAATTCATGGTTCCATTTATAACAGCAAGTCTTCCAGGGTCTGAAACAGCAAAAAAGCCGCAGACCATTACACTACCACCACCATATTTTACTGTTGATATGATGTTCCTTTTCTGAAATGCTGTGTTACTTCTACCCCCAGATGTAATGGGACATATACATTCCAAAAAGTTCAACTTTTGTCTCATCAGTCCACAGAGTATTCTCCCAAAAGTCTTCTGGATCTTTAAGATGTTTTCTGGCAAAGCTGAGATGAGCCTTTATGTTCTTATTGTTCAGCTGTGGTTTTTGTCTTTAACTCTGCCATGCAGGACATTTTTGCACAGTCTCTTTTTTATGGTGGAGTTATGAACAATGAACTTAACTGAGACAAGTGTTGTTGGGTCTTATGTGATCTCTTGGATGAGTCATTGTTGCGATAATTTGTAATTTTGGTCAGCAGGCCACTCTTGGGAAGGTTTACCACTATTTCATATTTTCGATATGTGTGAATAATGGCTCTCACTGCAGTTTCCTGCTGTCCCAAAGCTTTAGAAATTATTTATAGCCTTTTCCAGACTGATCGATCTCAATTACTTTGTGACTTGTTTCTCTTTTATTCCAGAATTTCTTTGGTTCGTGGCATGATGTCTAGTTTTGGAAGAGCTTTTGGTCTACTTCACTTTGTCAGGCAGTTTCTTTTTAAGTGATTTCGTAATTGAGAACAGGTGTGGCAGTAATCACGCTTTGGTGTGTCTAGGGAATTTGAACTCATAGTCAGCTTCCAAAGATGTGCTAAACCACACTTAATTTATGTTTTTATGTGGAAGGCAATTACATTTACACATAGGGCTCTACAGATTTGGATTTGTTTTCCCTTAATAATAAAGACCTTTATTTAAAAGTTGCATTTCATGTTATCTTTGTCTAATATTTAAATTTGTTTGTTGATCTGAAACATTTAAGTTTTACAAACATATGCAAGAATAGGAAATCAGGAAGGGGGCAAACAGAATAGGAAATCAGGAAGGGGCAAACAGAATAGGAAATCAGGAAGGGGCAAACATCTTTCCACATAACTGTATATGTGTACATATATATATATATATATATGTATATATATATATATATATATATATATATTGCATATCATATTCCATTTGTAGCATTTCCATATGTAAAATAATTCTCTTTTCTGTCATAACTGTTGTGTTCATTTAAAGGGTAATTATTTATCGACTGTCTTTGTGCCATTTAGGTTTTAAAATTAGACTAAAAGCTTAAAAGCTATGATGGAAAGAAAAGAAATACAGATAATTGCACTTGCTTACAGTGTATGATCTCTTTAATTATGATATCATGAATATATTACTAAGCAAATGGAATCTTAAATGCTTCCTCCAATTAAATTGTAGCTGTGCTAGAAAATTCAACTGTGTTTGGTAAAGATCACAATATTCAAGGGTCAAAAAAGCGCTTTCCGAGCTAGACATACAGTAAATAAAATAAACTGCTAAAAACTCTTAAAGCTTAATATTCACACAAGTTCACAGTAAAGAAAAATTTTATAGTCCCTGTGTTAATCACAGAAATCATTCTGTTCCAACTATTCCAAACTCCATTAACCAGCAAAGATTGGTGGTTTAATAAACTCCAGTATTGAGCTGGAGGCTCTGAATTTGTCACTAGAGATCAACATTGTCTTCTTCGCCTCAACCATTATTCTTTGCTTTTAAAAAAACAAATAAAATAAATTAATGAGCTGCTTTTAATCATTGTCTTTATAAAATGTCCTCCTATCACAATGAATGTGATTTAATTAACAATGCTCTATGTTTATCCGCAGTGTAAATACTGGAGAAGCTGCATGCATCTAGTATACAGTGTATCCCAGTGCCGCTTATTACATTTTTTGTTTGTTTCATTCTTCAGTGCCGAATCCATAGATGTATGGCTATATTTTATTTTTTTACAAGAGTTTTTGCCATTTGTAGTCAAGAGAGTTAAAAGTGAGGATTGGTTTGAACAAAAAAATGATGTTTTCGCTCGGTTCAAAATAAATGAGGCAAGACGATGTAGAATAGAGATTACAGCACATAATCCCCTATAGTGAGCGGTTTGCACATTATAGAGTTTTTTAATCCACTGCAATAGCCTTTACTTTTGCCTTGAAAGATGAGTGTCCAGATAAAATAAGACTTATTTTGCTAGCATGTTTCTAAAGCTCAGCTACACCAATGAAACCAATGACAAAAACCATGCCTGCAAAGATGAATGAATAAATATAGCAAAAAAATATTTGATCTCTTCCAGATGTACTATAATATTTTATAATTCTTCAAAAAAATGTGGGGTTATGTAAGTATAGCAAAAACAAATTATTTCATCTATAAACATTTTGCCACTCTTTACCATAATTGGGGTTGAATTTTTACTTATGAAAAAGAATACCAAATGGTTAGAATGTAAGTTCTAATGGTCACCAGGGTCTTCTCTCTATCTCACCTGTAAAGAATAAGCTCTTATGATCAGCAAGGATTTTTCTTTTTTTCTCTCACTCTTTCCTCTAGAGTTCAAATAATTACAAGCTTTCCAATAATGAGATTCATGCAAATTTATATGTCACAAATCGGATTTTGTGGGAAAATTCTGCCAAGTCAGCAGATGCAAATTTAAAAAAAATCTACTCATCTCAAACTTTATAATATTTCTTAATCAAGTCCAAAATATATACATTCTGACTAGGTACCAATTTGCCAACCTTAGTTTTCTTGAACTGGCCTCCCAATTTCTCAAAACACTAATTCAAAACAATATTGTAAAATTATAGGTAAAATCTTCAACAAGAATCAAATTATATTACCAACAATCAATGGGTGGCCTAACATATACAATTACAGTATAGAAACATCATGACATTGCATCATTTAATCATGATTTTTTAATACTTGTAATCTTGCACAAAACATCTAAAAATATATTAAACCAAAATAAATGATAAGGAAGGACTCATCTTTAATCCCTTTGCTCCGAAGCCAGTTTTCATCCTCCTGACCAGGCCAAATTTTACAACACTGACCAGTAAAACTTTATTTATTTACAACTCAGTGATTCTGAGAATGTTTTTTGTGACACATTGAACTTCGTGTTAGTGGTATGTTTAGGTCGATATGATTTGCATTTATTTATTTATTAAAATATAAAAAAATTGACCAAAAATTTCACCTTTTATACCCTTAAACTACATAGGTATACCAAACAAAAAAGTTAATTAACCCCTTCATGACCCAGCCTATTTTGACCTTAAAGACCTTGCCGTTTTTTGCAATTCTGACCAGTGTCCCTTTATGAGGTAATAACTCAGGAACGCTTCAACGGATCCTAGCGGTTCTGAGATTGTTTTTTCGTGACATATTGGGCTTCATGTTAGTGGTAAATTTAGGTCAATAAATTCTGCGTTTATTTGTGATAAAAACAGAAATTTGGCGAAAATATTGAAAATTTTGCAATTTTCACATTTTGAATTTTTATTCTGTTAAACCAGAGAGATATGTGACACAAAATAGTTAATAAATAACATTTCCCACATGTTTACTTTACATCAGCACAATTTTGGAAACAAAATTTTTTTTTGTTAGGAAGTTATAAGGGTTAAAATTTGACCAGCGATTTGTCATTTTTACAACGAAATTTACAAAACCATTTTTTTTAGGGACCACCTCACATTTGAAGTCAGTTTGAGGGGTCTATATGGCTGAAAATACCCAAAAGTGACACCATTCTAAAAACTGCACGCCTCAAGGTACTCAAAACCACATTCAAGAAGTTTATTAACCCTTCAGGTGCTTCACAGCAGCAGAAGCAACATGGAAGGAAAAAATGAACATTTAACTTTTTAGTCACAAAAATTATCTTTTAGCAACAATTTTTTTATTTTCCCAATGGTAAAAGGAGAAACTGAACCACGAAAGTTGTTGTCCAATTTGTCCTGAGTACGCTGATACCTCATATGTGGGGGTAAACCACTGTTTGGGCGCACGGCAGGGCTTGGAAGGGAAGGAGCGCCATTTGACTTTTTGAATCAAAAATTGGCTCCACTCTTTAGCGGACACCATGTCACGTTTGGAAAGCCCCCGTGTGCCTAAAAATTGGAGCTCCCCCACAAGTGACCCCATTTTGGAAACTAGACATCCAAAGGAACTTATCTAGATGCATAGTGAGCACTTTGAACCCCCAGGTGCTTCACAAATTGATCCGTAAAAATGAAAAAGTACTTTTTTTTCACAAAAAAATTCTTTTAGCCTCAATTTTTTCATTTTCACATGGGCAACAGGATAAAATGGATCCTAAAATGTGTTGGGCAATTTCTCCTGAGTACACCAATACCTCACATGTGGGGGTAAACCCCCCAGAAATGACACCATTTTGGAAACTAGACCCCCAAAGGAACTAATCTAGATGTGTGGTGAGGACTTTGAACCCCCAAGTGCTTCACAGAAGTTTATAACGCAGAGCCATGAAAATAAAAAAAAAAAATATTTTCTCAAAAATGATCTTTTAGCCTGCAATTTTTTATTTTCCCAAGGGTAACAGGAGAAATTTGACCCCAAAAGTTGTTGTCCAGTTTCTCCTGAGTACGCAGATACCCCATATGTGGGGGTAAATCACTGTTTGGGCACATGCCGGGGCTCGGAAGTGAAGTAGTGACGTTTTGAAATGCAGACTTTGATGGAATGCTCTGTGGGCGTCACGTTGCGTTTGCAGAGCCCCTGATGTGGCTTAACAGTAGAAACCCCCCACAAGTGACCCCATTTTGGAAACTAGACCCCCAAAGGAACTTATCTAGATGTGTGGTGAGCACTTTGAACCCCCAAGTGCTTCATAGAAGTTTATAATGCAGAGCCGTGAAAATAATAAATACGTTTTCTTTCCTCAAAAATAATTATTTAGCCCAGAATTTTTTATTTTCCCAAGGGTTACAGAAGAAATTGGACCCCAAAAGTTGTTGTCCAGTTTCTCCTGAGTATGCTGATACCCCATATGTGGGGGTAAACCACTGTTTGGGCACATGCCGAGGCTCGGAAGTGAAGTAGTGACGTTTTGAAATGCAGACTTTGATGGAATGCTCTGTGGGCGTCACGTTGCGTTTGCAGAGCCCCTGATGTGGCTTAACAGTAGAAACCCCCCACAAGTGACCCCATTTTGGAAACTAGACCCCCAAAGGAACTTATCTAGATGTGTGGTGAGCACTTTGAACCCCCAAGCGCTTCATAGAAGTTTATAATGCAGAGCCGTGAAAATAATAAATACGTTTTCTTTCCTCAAAAATAATTATTTAGCCCAGAATTTTTTATTTTCCCAAGGGTTACAGGAGAAATTGGACCCCAAAAGTTGTTGTCCAGTTTCTCCTGAATACGCTGATACCCCATGAGTGGGGGTAAACCACTGTTTGGGCACAAGTCGGGGCTCAGAAGGGAAGTAGTGACTTTTGAAATGCAGACTTTGATGGAATGGTCTACGGGTGTCACGTTGCGTTTGCAGAGCCCCTGGTGTGCCTAAACAGTAGAAACCCCCACAAGTGACCCCATTTTAGAAACTAGACCCCCCAAGGAACTTATCTAGATATGTGGTGAGCACTTTGAACCCCCAAGTGCTTCACAGACGTTTACAACGCAGAGCCGTGAAAATAAAAAATCATTTTTCTTTCCTCAAAAATTATGTTTTAGCAAGCATTTTTTTAGATTCACAAGGGTAACAGGAGAAATTGGACCGCAGTAATTGTTGCGCAGTTTGTCCTGAGTATGCTGGTACCCCATATGTGGGGGTAAACCACTGTTTGGGCACACGTCGGGGCTCGGAAGTGAGGGAGCACCATTTGACTTTTTGAATACGAGATTGGCTGGAATCAATGGTGGCGCCATGTTGCGTTTGGAGACCCCTGATGTGCCTAAACAGTGGTAACCCCTCAATTCTACCTCCAACACTAACCCCAACACACCCCTAACTCTAATCCCAACTGTAGCCATAACCCTAATCACAACCCTAACCGCAACACACCCCTAACCACAACCCTAACCCCAACACACCCCTAACCCTAACCACAACCCTAATTCCAACCCTAACCCTAAGGCTATGTGCCCACGTTGCGGATTCGTGTGAGATATTTCCCCACCATTTTTGAAAAATCCGCGGGTAAAAGGCACTGCGTTTTACCTGCGGATTTTCCGCGGATTTCCAGTGTTTTTTGTGCGGATTTCACCTGCGGATTCCTATTGAGGAACAGGTGTAAAACGCTGCGGAATCCGCACAAAGAATTGACATGCTGCGGAAAATACAACGCAGCGTTTCCGCGCTGTATTTTCCGCACCATGGGCACAGCGGATTGGGTTTTTCATATGTTTACATGGTACTGTAAACCTGATGGAACACTGCTGCGAATCCGCAGCCAAATCCGCAACGTGTGCACATAGCCTAATTCTAAAGGTATGTGCACACGCTGCGGAAAACGCTGCGGATCCGCAGCAGTTTCCCATGAGTTTACAGTTCAATGTAAACCTATGGGAAACAAAAATCGCTGTACACATGCTGCGGAAAAACTGCACGGAAACGCAGCGGTTTACATTCCGCAGCATGTCACTTCTTTTGTGCGGATTCCGCAGCGGTTTTACAACTGCGCCAATAGAAAATCGCAGTTGTAAAACCGCAGTGAAATGCGCAGAAAAAAACGCGGTAAATCCGCCATAAATCCGCAGCGGTTTAGCACTGCGGATTTATCAAATCCGCAGCGGAAAAATCCGCAGAGGACCAGAATACGTGTGCACATACCGAAACCCTAACCCTAGCCCTAACCCTACCCCTACCCCTAGCCCTAACCCTACCCCTAACCCTACCCCTAACCCTACCCCTAGCCCTAACCCTACCCCTAACCCTACCCCTAACCCTACCCCTAACCCTACCACCTAACCCTAACCCTACCCCTAACCCTAACCCTATTCTAACATTAGTGGAAAAAAAAAATTTCTTTATTTTTTTATTGTCCCTACCTATGGGGGTGACAAAGGGGGGGGTCATTTATTATTTTTTTTATTTTGATCACTGAGATAGATTATATCTCAGTGATCAAAATGCACTTTGGAACGAATCTGCCGGCCGGCAGATTCGGCGGGCGCACTGCACATGCGCCCGCCATTTTGGAAGATGGCGGCGCCCAGGGAGAAGACGGACGGGACCCCGGCTGGATCGGTAAGTATGATGGGGTGGGGGTGGACCACGGGGGGGGGATCGGAGCACGGGGGGGGGATCGGAGCACGGGGGGGAATCGGAGCGCGGGAGGGGTGGAACGGAGCACGGTGGGGCTGGAATGGAGCACGGGGGGGCTGGAATGGAGCACGGGGGGGTGGAACGGAGCACCGGGGGGGTGGATCGGAGTGCAGGGGGGGTGTTTGGAGCACGGGGGGGTGATTGGAGCACGGGGGGAGCGGACAAGAGCACGGGGGGGAGCGGAGCACTGGACGGAGGGGAGCTGGAGCAGTGTACCGGCCAGATCGGGGGGCTGCGGGGGCGATCGGTGGGGTGGGGTGGGGGCACATTAGTATTTCCAGCCATGGCCGATGATATTTCAGCATCGGCCATGGCTGGATTGTAATATTTCACCCGTTATAATAGGTGAAATATTACAAATCGCTCTGATTGGCAGTTTCACTTTCAACAGCCAATCAGAGCGATCGTAGCCACGAGGGGGTGAAGCCACCCCCCCTGGGCTAAACTACCACTCCCCCTGTCCCTGCAGATCGGGTGAAATGGGAGTTAACCCTTTCACCCGGCCTGCAGGGACGCGATCTTTCCATGACGCCGCATAGGCGTCATGGGTCGGATTGGCACCGACTTTCATGACGCCTACGTGGCGTCATGGGTCGGGAAGGGGTTAATAACAGTTGCCATATGTTTATTTTACAGCAAAATTATTTTTATAAAATAAATGTTTTGTTAGGAAGTTAAAGGGTTAAAAGTTTATCAGCAATTTTTTTTCAGCACAAATTAAAAAAAAACACATTTTTCTGGGGCCACATCACATTTGAAGTGAATTTAAAAGGCATATGTGACAAAAAAATACCTAAAAGTTACACCATTTTAAAAACTGCACCCCTCAAAGTGCTCAAAACCACATTCAAGAAGATAACTAACCTTTTTGCTTCTTCACAGGAATTAAAGCAATGTGAAAGGGAAAAAAGGAAAATTAAGACTTGCTTCACAAGATTATTTCTTTAGTCCCAACTTTTTCATTTTCACAAGGGGAACATGAGTAAATGGATCATAACATTGTATGTGCATTTTCTTCTGAGTAGACCGATATCTCATATGTAGTGTTGAGCAATACCTTCCGATATCTGAAAATATCGGATCGGATTGGATCGGACCGATACCCAAAAAATATTGGGTATCGCCAATTCCGATACCGGAAACCAACGCAAGTCAATGGGACAAAAATATCAGAACTAAAAAAAACCCTTTCTTTCCTTGTAGGTTAATTCTACATGAAGGAAAACAACTAAGAATAATGTAGAATGTATTGGGGGAGGTGGAGGAGACATTAAAGGCATAGAGCTATATAATCTACAAAAAAGCTTTCCGTGGCCAAAACGGAAATGAAAACCCCTCAGACCAAAACATCTATACCGAACAGAAAGATGCTCCAAAGGAGCAAAACTAAATTTGGGCCCATGTCATAATAATGCTGTGTAGTGATAATATGCCACACTATAATAGTAAAAAATCTATGTCAAAGGATCCCAAAGAAAGCGAGGAGGGATTAATATAATAAAATAATATATCTTTATTAAACATATATCATACAATACAACGGGAATACAAAATAGGGGGTATAATAGGTAAAGTACAGCTAAAAGATTGTTGGCACCATGAGGATGGCAAAAATATAGTGCCAAAAAATAGCAAAAAACGTGTCTCAGTGGACACAGCCACACATACTATCCAGAAAAAAGAAATTGCAATTGATATATATTTTTAATAAAGATATATTATTTTATTATATTAATCCCTCCTCGCTTTCTTTGGGATCCTTTGACATCACTACACAGCATTATTATGACATGGACCCAAATTTAGTTTTGCTCCTTTGGAGCATCTTTCTCTTCGGTATAGATATTAAAGGCATAGAGGTTTAGCCCAATCAAATGGAATAGCAGGAATTATTTTTTTATTAAGACGTTCGGAGTTACAAAGATATTGACTATGTTAAGCTTTTTTATATTTTGTCGGATATTTATGTTTCACTACTTCCATGCTCTTCAACTTTTTTACTTCTCCCACACTTTCTCCTTCATCATCCTCAGCAGCAGCAGCATCTTTTTCATCAACTTCTTCTTCACCTTATTCATCTTCTTCACCTTCTTCCTATTTTTCTTTTTTTTACATTCTTCATATTCTTCTTATTCAACTATTATTCTTCTTCATATTCTACTTCTTCATCTTCTTCATATTCTTCTTCTTCTTCATCATATTCTTATTTGTGACAGGCATTCCTGTAGTTATCTATAAAAGTTTGAAGATTACACCTTCCGTTCTGCCTATCACAAAAGATTTACAACAGGATTTGTCCGCGTTCAGTTTGGCCTGCAGCAGCAGGTTTTTTCCAGGGGCACCACGAGGAGGAATGGACTCAACCCCATACACTGCTTAGTCTTCTTCTGATTATAATTAAGATAATATCTTTTGCTCTGATTTTTAGTCTTATGCTTAATGTTCTTCTGATTTTTGTTCTTCAGTTTCTTGTTCTTCTGCTTCTTGGTCTTCTGTCTCTTGTTCTTCTGTATCTTGGTGGTTGTCTTCTTGTTCTTAGTCCTTTTGGTCATCTTCTTCAGGGTCATCTTCTTGGTCTTCTTCGGGGTGGTCTTCAGGGTCGTCGTCTCCAGGGTCGTCGTCCCGAGGTCGTCGTCTTCTTCTGGGTGGTCTTCAGGGTCGTCGTCTCCGGGGTCATTGTCTCTGGGGTCGTCGTCTTCTTCGGGGTGGTCTTCAGGGTCGTCGTCTCCAGGGTCATCGTCTCCAGGGCCGTCATCTTCTTCGGGGTGGTCTTCAGGGTCGTCGTCTCCAGGGTCGTCATCAGGGAGATCCAGAGTGATTACCAAAAACCATTTCAAAAAGCTTGAACTTGTAAATGTAGCAGAAGGTACCAGAAGGCTGAGGAACTGCCGAGAACCAGCTGACGGTACTGGAACCCGGATGGGTAGCCAAAGGTACAAGAGCCAATGGAACTACCGAGGACCAGCTGATGGTACTGGAACCTGGTTACTAAGCAGGAGGCACCCATGCCATAAAGAACTACCAAGGACCACCAGACGTTGGTGGAGCTCGGATACCGAGAAGGAGGCACCTAAGCCAAAGGCTCTGCCTGGAACCAGCTGACGGTACTGGAACCAGGATGGGGAGCAGAAGGAACAAGAGCAAAAGACACTGCCGAGAACCAGCTGACTGTACTGGAACCCAGATGGGTTGCAGAAGGTACAAGAGCCAATGGAACTACCGAGGACCAACTGACGGTACTGGAACCCGGTTACTAAGCAGGAGGTACCTGTGCCAGAAAGCACTACCAAGGACCACCAGATGTTGGTGGAACTCGGATACCGAGAAGGAGGCACCTAAGCCAAAGGCTCTGCCTGGAACCAGCTGACGGTACTGGAACCAGGATGGGGAGCAGAAGGAACAAGAGCCAAAGACACTGCCGAGAACCAGCTGACGGTACTGGAACCCGGATGGGTAGCAGAAGGTACAAGAGCCAATGGAACTACCAAGGACCAACTGACAGTACTGGAGCCCAGTTACTAAGCAGGAGGTACCCGTGCCAGAAAGCACTACCAAGGACCAGCAGACGTTGGTGGAACTCGGATACCGAGAAGGAGGCACCTAAGCCAAAGGCTCTGCCTGCAACCAGCTGATGGTACTGGAACCCTGGAGGCAGTTTAATATCTGTAGTAGTGTGAATGTGGAGGGAGCAGGAGAAATTGACGCACACACAACAGGGGATGAGCTGACGTTACTGAACCTCAATAACACTCGAGCATGTGTTGACTGTGCAGACGCCACTTCTGAGCAGCAACTGGCGGTGTTGGAGCCCAGGGAATCCAGGAGAAACAGTGTAGGCAGAGGCCTATTTTGAGCAAGCTTAATATCTGTAGTAGTGTGAATGTGGAGGGAGCAGGATAAATTGTCGCATACACAGCAGTGGATCAGCAGACGTTACTGAACCCGAATAACACTGGAGCATGTGCTGACTGTGCAGATGGCACTTCTCAGCAGCAGCTGGCGGTGTTGGAGCCCAGAGAATCCAGGAGAAACAGAGTGAAGGCTGAGGCCTAATTGGAGGCAGTTTAATATCTGTAGTAGTGTGAATGTGGAGGGAGCAGGAGAAATTGCCGCACACACAACAGGGGATCAGCTGACGTTACTGAACCCCAATAACACTGGAGCATGTGTTGACTGTGCATACAGCACTTATGAACAGGAACTGGCGGTGTTGGAGCCCAGGGAATCCAGGAAAAACAGAGTGTACGCAGAGGCCTAGTTTGAGCAAGTTTAATATCTGTAGTAGTGTGAATGTGGAGGGAGCAGGATTAATTGCCGCACACACAGCAGGGGATCAGCAGACGTTACTGAACCCCAATAACACTGGAGCATGTGTTGACTGTGCAGACGGCACTTCTGAGAAGCTACTGGCGGTATTGGAGCACAGGGAATCCAGGAGAAATGAAGTGTAGGCAGAGGCCTAGTTTGAGCAAGTTTAATATCTGTAGTAGTGTGAATGTGGAGGGAGCAGGAGAAATTGCCGCACACACATCAGGGGATCAGCTGACGTTACTGAACCCCAATACCACGGCAGCAAGTGTTGACTGTGCAGACGGCACTTCTGAGCAGCAAGTGGCAGTGTTTGAGCCCAGGGTCAATGCTAGAAACACAGAGTAGGCTGCGGCCTAATTGTTGCAAGTTTAATATCTGTTGTAGTGTGAGCATGGATGGCGCAGGAGAAATAGCCGGATACACAGCAGGAGAGCAGCTGATGTTACTGAACCCCAATAACATGGCAGCAAGTGTTGACTGTACAGACTGCACTTCTGAGCAGCAACTGGCAGTGTTGGAGCACAGGGTTAATGCTAGAAACAGAGTGTAGGCTGCGGCCTAATTGGAGCAAGTTTATTATCTGTTGCAGTGTGAGCGTGGACGGAGCAGGAGAAATTGCCGGATACACATCAGGGGATCAGCTGACGTTACTGAGCCCCAATAACACGGCAGCAAGTGTTGACTGTGCAGACGGCACCTCAGAGCAGCAACTTGCAGTGTTGGAACCCAGGGTCAATGCTATAAACAGTGTAGGCTGCGGCCTAATAGATGCAAGTTTAATATTTGTAGTAGTGTGAGCGTGGATGGAGCAGGAGAAATTGCCGGATACACAGCAGGGGAGCAGCTGACATTACTGAATCCCAATAACATGGCACCAAGTGTTGACTGTGCAGATGGCACTTCTGAGCAGCAACTGGCAGTGTTGGAGCCCAGGGTCAATGCTAGAAACAGAGTGTAAGCTGCGGCCTAATTGGTGCAAGTTTAGTATCTGTTGTAGTGTGAGCGTGGACGGAGCAGGAGAAATTCCGGATACACAGCAGGGGAGCAGCTGATGTTACTGAACCCCAATAACATGGCAGCAAGTGTTGACTGTGCAGATGGCACTTCTGAGCAGCAACCGGCAGTGTTGGAGCCCAGAGATTACAGTTCAGGTGGTAGAAACATGAACACAACAGGAGACCTGGATACTGTTGCCAATCAATTATTTAATCTGGAAGAGGAGTGGCAAATTCCTGCAAGATCCAGGCCTTGTTCATTTTCAGAAAAGTAAGCCGGTCAACGTTATCGGAGGAAAGTCGCATGCGATGGTCTGTTAGTACACCACCTGCGGCAATAAAGACACGTTCCGATAATACAATAGCAGCAGGGCAAGCCAGCACCTCCAATGCATACTGGCTAAGCTCTGGCCATGTATCCAGGTTAGAGACCCAAATTTTGAAGGGAGAAGAGTGGTCTGGGAGTACACTGAGAGGGCAAGACATGTAGTCTCTCACCATCTGATGGAAACGTTGCCTCCTGCTCACTGGAGCCGTCTGTGATGGTGTAGACATTTTGTGGCAGGCACACAAAACTTTGCCACATTTGGGCCATACTGGTCTTGCCTTGTGCTGAGGCACTGCTTCTGCTCCCTCTTTGTGCAGTGCTTCCTGCACTGCCTCGATGCACTGAGCTGCTTTGTAAAGTGCTAGAAGCACTGCACTCTGTTGGAATGGAGAACATGATGGAATGCACCAGTGTGTCTTGATACTCCCACATTTTACGCTCCTGGTTCAACGGTGTTATGAGGCTTTGTAAGTTGTCCCAGTAGTGAGGATCTAGGAGGGTGGACACCAAATAATCAGCCGTGTTGAGAATGTGGGTGATCCGGCGGTCGTTTCTCAGGCATTGCAGCACAAAATCAAACATGTGCTGCTGACTGCCAACTGGCCAAGAAACGCTGTCCACTGATTGAGGCGTGATCTCTGCCTGCTCTGCATCACCCCACCCTCGCTCTACATACTGACTACTAGAGCATTGTGTAACTCCCTCCTCTGGACAGATGTCTTCCTCCTCCATTGACTCCTCATCCTCATCACAAAATGTCCCCTGCGTAGGCCTTTGTGAGGAACCACGTTGCGCAGACTGTCCTGAAGCAGATGGCATTTGGGACTCCTCATCCTCCACCTCTTCCACAACCTCCTCCCTTAGCGCTTGCAGTGTTTTTTCAAGCAGGCAGATAAGGGGGATATTCATGCTGACTAGTGCATCATCTGCACTCGCCATCCACGTGGAATCATCGAAAGCACCCAAAACCTGGCATATGTCCTTCATAGTGGCCCACTCAGTGGTGGTGAAGTCTGAACGGTGCGCAGTGTGACTTTTTTGCACTTGATGAAGCTGGTACTCCATTACTGCTGCCTGCTGCTCACACAACCGCTCCAACATATGTAACGTTGAATTCCACCTGGTGGGTAGGTCACATATGATGCGATGTTCCGGAAGGCGGAATCGGCACTGCAGAGCTGCAATGCGCGATCTTGCCATGCTGGAACACCACAAGTAAGCACACTCTAGGTGGATCTTGTGCTGCAATGCATCAAGATCTTGATAGTCCCTCAAAAAACTCTGCACGACCAAGTTGAGCACATGTGCCAGACATGGGATGTGAGTGAGGTTGCTTAGGCCCAGAGCTGCCACCAGATTTCGGCCATTGTCACACACTACCATGCCTGGCTGGAGATTCACTGGCACAAACCACACGTCGCTTTCCTGCTTGATGGCATTCCAGAGCTCCTGCGCTGTGTGGCTTTGATTCCCAAAAGAAATTAATTTCAATATGACCTGTTGATGTTTGGCCATGGCTGTGCTCATATCGGTCGTAACAAGTAAGCGTTCATGGGTCCATGTGGAGGTAGACTGTGACGGCTCCTGCAGCACTGATTCAGAGGAGCTGGAGTATGAGGAGGAGTCAATGTGTATAGACTGGAATCCTGCAATCCTTGGAGTTGGCAGAACACGTATAGCACCACTCTCAAGATCTGTACCCCGCTCCACAACATTTACCCAATGGGCAGTGAGGGAAAGGTATCGTCCCTGTCCACGGTGACTGGTCCACACATCGGTTATCAGGTGGACCTTGCTACTGATGCATTAAGTAGCGCATGTTTAATGTTTCCCTCTACATGCTTTTGCAGGACAGGGACGGCTTGCCTGCTGAAATAAAAGCGGCTGGGCACGTTGTACTGTGGGACTGCCAATGCCATGAAGTTACGGAAGATGTTAGTCTCCACCAGCCTGAATGACAGCATTTCAAGAGACAGTAGTTTTGCAATGCCAGCATTCAGAGCCTGTGCTTGGGGGTGGTTTGCCGAGAATGGCCACCTTTTCTCCCATGCCTTTGCTACCAATGGCTGTAGATTGGGCTGGGAGTGTGAGGATGATAGGGAACGTGGTGCTGTGGGTGGAATTACACTGGGTCTCTGTACAACAGTGCCAGAGGTTCTTCCATGGCAATTCTTTGAAGAAGCCGAACCAGCTGTGTGTGAGCTGGAGGAAGAGGCTACAACATGAGCTGAAGAGGTGGTAGGTGGCGCTGTAGGTTGGCCTAGGTCTTCAGTGTGTTTTTGTAATTCCACCGCGTGCTTGGTCTGCATATGTTTCCACATATTAGTGGTATTGAGGTTGCTGACACTTTTCCCTTTTTTCACTTTCTGATGACACAGCTTGCATTTGACAAAGCAAATGTCATCTGCAACTGTGTCAAAAAAGGACCAGGCACTGTATGTCTTGGGAGTGCCCGTTTTGGGTTTTGGAAGAGGCATGCTCCTAATGGGTGCCAAAGTGGAGGCTACAGGCAACCCAGTCTGCCCCTTCCCTCTCCCTCCTTTTTGGGCCGTTCGGGGAATCTCTTCCTCAGAGCTGCTCCCACCACCTTCCTGTTCCTCACGCCATGATGGATGAAGGACTTCATCATCTACACTACCCTCTTCCAACAATTGCTTTTCCTGGGTAGTCTCGGCAGCACAGTACACACCAGAAAGTGGCATCTGAGTCTCATCATCAAATGTGTACTGAGGTGTGCTGACCGTAGGCACTGGCCCACTGCCTATTCAGATTCAGAGAGACAAAGCAGTTGCGCATCACAGCATACTGCCTCTTCTTCCATTTCTCGAATGCTGCTTGGCTGGCCCCCTCTTTCCAAGCCAAGAGATTCAGAGAACAGAAGTAGAGACGGCTCCTGTCCTGGGCTCTCTGACTGCCTGGGTAATTTGGCAGGTGGTGAAGAGACAGATGGGTGCTCTTCAGTGCTCTGGACCTGGAAGGATGTGGCACTAATTGAAGTCAATGCATTAGCTGCCATCCATCCGACAACGGCTTCAATTTGTTCGTCCCACAGCAGTGGGGTACCGCAAGCTCCTACAAAGCAGCGCATAAAGGACTGTTTCCTGGTAAAACTGGGGGATGCTGAGTCACTGGTGCCCGCAGCAGGAACAGAATCCCCACGTCCTCTCCCTGCTCCACCTCCACGCCCACGACCATGTGCCTTACTCCCTGCCTTCTTCATGTTGGTAGACTGTTAAAGATAGGCAGAAAAGTACTAAGGGCTTAGTGTGCTTATTCCTGAACAGCTGCTAACAGGCATAAGAAACACTAATTTTATAAAGTGTGGACTAGACTTTAATATGCGCTAATGTGGCCTATACAACTGTAAAGTGGAGTGTTTGGTGAACTTTATTTAGGTTTTTTTTTTTTACAAAAAAAAGGATTTGCCCAAAGATGTAAAACCGATAGTATCACAAACTTTTTGTAGCTATTACAATGCAGGAAGGTAACCTACAATGCAATAGATGAGGCTCCAAAAAATAGGCTAATACTAATCTGACTGGGGCTGCAGAAAGGCACCTCTATCTACTCCTTTATAGTGCACGCAATCTAGCTGGATACGGATGGAAACACACCACTAGTAGGAGAAATCAGGAAAAATGGGCTTCACTAATGAAAAAAAGGATACTGTATGAGGCAGGGATGCATGCTGAGCGGAATACAACCAGATGTGGCTGCAGAACACACTGCAGCATGAGCTGCACTCACACACACAGAGACCTTGCAGACAGCCGTGAGAAGCGCTTCAAGGCAAAAAAAAAGGTTCTCACACAGCAGTTGCTACAGTAGCCTGGGTAAAGCACAATGAAGCAAATTGCTATCTCAAACTGGCCATCAGTCAGAACAGCAGCGTCCTGTCCCTAACTGAATTCACAGCAGAGTGAACCCGAAATGGAGGCGGCGGCTTTTATAGTGCATCATGACATGATTTCAGCAGCCAATCCCAGCCATGCCAGTAGTTACAAGCCTAACATGCATAACAGGATGTGCCCACACTTCTTAGGATTCCACATTGGCTGAATTAAATCAAACTGGCTCATAGCATTATGGGAACTTCCGATTCCAGTATTCGATATTGCAAAAGTATCGGAACTCCGATACCGTGAATATCAGCCGATACCCGATATTTGCAGTATCGGAATGCTCAACACTACTCATATGTGGTGGTAAACTACTGTTTGGGCGCACAACAGTTCTTGGAAGAGAAGGAGCACCATTTGACTTCAGGAGAGCAAAATTGTCTGAAGTAGATAGCAGACACCATGTCGCATTTGCAAAACCCATGATGTGCTTAAAAAGTTAACACTTCAAACAAGTGACCCCATTTTGGAAATTAAACCCCTCAAGGAAGTTATCTAGAGGTGTGGTGAGTACCTTGACCCACAGAATGTTATAAAATTGAGTCATTAAAATAAAAAAATCACATTTTTTCCCACAAAAATGTTCCTTTAGCCCCATATTTTTTGTTTTCTTAAGGATAACAGGAGAACATGGATAGTAAATTTTGTTGTGCAATTTTTCCTGAGTTCACCAATACCCCATATGTGATGTAAAACTACTGTTTTAGCACATGCAAGGGTTAAGAGGGGAAGAAGCACCATTTGATTCTTGGAACATAAAATTGGCTGCACTAGATAGGAGACGTCATGTCGCATTTACGGTGCCAATGATGTGCCTAAACAGTGGAAACCCCGCAAAACTAACACCTTGAACCCACCAGCACTTCACATAATTTTATAACATTGAAGCATGAAAATAAGAAATTATCTTTTCATCACAAAAATGCCCCCAACTTTTCATTTTCATAAGGGTAACGGTGGAAAAAGAATCATACAATTTTTTGTGCAATTTCTCCTGAATACACCAATACCCCACATGTGGTGGAAAACTACTGTTTGGGAGCATGGCATGGCTCATGAGGGAAGTAGCACCAATTGACTTTTGGAGTGCAAAATTGGCTGGAATAGACAACTTTTCGTGTTTCAATAGCCCCTTATGTGCCTAAACCGTGGAAACTTACACATGTGATCCCATTTTGGAAACTACGGTGCTTTACAGAATGTTATAACGTTAAGCTGTGAACATAAAAATCACATTTTTTCTAAAAAGAAAGTTCTTAAGCCCGAAATTTTTCATTTTCACAATGGTAACAGGAGAACATGGACTGTACAATTTGTAGTGCAATTTTCCTTGAGCACACCGATACCCCAAATTGAGTGGAAAACTGCTGTTTTGGCACATGGCATGATTCAGAAGAGAAAGAGAACAATTTGACTGTTGGAGAGCAAAATTGGCTGGAATAGATAGCAGATGCCATGTTGAGTGGAGAGCAAAATTGGCTGGAATAGATGGCAGATGCCATGTTGAGTTTGCAGAGCCCCTGATGTGTCTAACACTGAAAACTTCCCCACCTTAGTTTGGAAACTACAACTAAAGGAGCTCATCCAGAGGTGTAGTGAGCATTATTAACCTTCAAGTGATTCACAAAAAAATGCATAACATTGGGCTGAGTAAATGAAAAGTTACCATTTTTTCCACAAAAATGTTGATTTGACCCACAATTTTTTCAAAAGGTTTAAAAGGAGGAAACTAGCAGTAAAATATGTTAAACAACTTCTTCTGTGTACATTAATATGCCATATGCAGTCAAAGACTGCTTTTGAGGCACTGCACAAAGCTCAGAAAGGAGGGAGCACCATATTAAAGTGCAGATTTTGCTTTTATAGTTTGTGTGTGCCAAGTTACATTGGTTGACCGGTCACCTGATCGCGACGTCATCGAAGGTCCTTCACTCACTGCATTCTTAGGGACGGAGGCAGACGCTCGCAGCGGTGACAGCCAGGGTCCTTCGGAGGGGTGAGTATATCCATTTTTTTATTTTTATTCTTTATTTTTTACATGAATATGGATCCCAGGGCCTGAAGGAGAGTTTTCTCTCCTTCAGACCCTGGGAACCAACCAGGATACTTTCCGATATTTGTGTCCCATTGACTTGCATTGGTATCGGGTATCGGTATCGGTGATATCCGATATTTTTTGGATATTGGGCGATACCATCCGATACCGATACCTTTGAATATCGGAAGGTATCGCTCAACACTACTCAATATACAGCGCCCTTAAGTGCCAGAACAGCATAATATCCCCTTAAGTGAACCCATGATAAAAATTACACCTCTCAGGGAATGTATCTACAGGTGTAATGATGATTTTTGACTCTATGGGTGTTTCCAGAAACAAGCAGCAATGGATATTTCTGAATGAAAATTGCAAATTTACCATTTTTGCGTGCGCCCAGTATGTTGTAGTGCCCGTAAATTGTAATGCCCAGAACACTGTAGTTCCCACACATTTTGCCTGGCTCATGCTTCTGGAGACACGCACCCTGTAGGCTCTCCTCACTACAGTGATGTCAAATAAGTGAATGCTGCTAAATATGGTTTAGGCACATTGTGTGGCTTAAAAGGAGGGGACTTTTGGATTTGGATTTGGAAACACATAGTTTGTTGTTTTTTTTCTTTTGGGAGGGAACCAATTCTCTTTCTTACTACAAGTAACATGGAACCCCTCTATATTTCTGTTAACAGAGGAAGGACCTGAGACAGGACATTCTCTTTGTGGACTTAGTTAAAGCTTTTATTGGGAAAGTTTTACATAACATTTTGGACCATATTAATCCTAATCTACACTGATCACTTATAGTGGCATGTAACAGTTTGGCACAAGTGGTCAAAATTAGTGTTATTGTTACAATGTACAAAATTACTTATACAGTTGTGCTCAAAATTGACATACCCCAGCAGAATTTTTGCTTTCTTGGCCTTTTTTCAGATAATATGAATGATAACACCAAAACATTTTCGCCACTCATGGTTAGTGGTTGGGGGAAGCCATTTATTGTCACACTACTGTGTTTTCTCTTTCTAAATCATAATGACAACCCAAAACTTCCAAATGACCCTGATCAAAAGTTCACATAACCTGGTGATTTTGGACTTATAACATGCACAGAAGTTGACATAAATGGATTTAATTGGCTACTAAAGGAAACATCTTCACCTGTGACCTGTTTGGTTGTAATCAGTGTATGTGCATAAAAGCTGAGTGAGTTTCTGGGATCCAGTCAGTCTCTTGGATCTTTCATCCAGTCACTGATGTTTCTGGATTGTTAGTCATGGGGAAAACAAGAGAATTGTCAACAGATCTACGGGAAAATGTAGTTGAACTGTATAAAACAGGAAAGGGATACAAAAAGATATCCAAGGAATTGATAATGCCAGTCAGCAGCGTTCAAACTATGATTAACAAATGGAAAATCAGGGGCTCTGTAATAACAAAACCACAGTCAGATAGACCAACAAAAATGTTGTCCACAGCTGCCAGGAAAATAGTTTGAGTTGCAAAGAAAAAAAGCACAAATAACATAAGCTGAAAACTAGCAGTGTGGTTGTTTCAAGATGCGTAATAAGGAGGCACTTGAAGAAAAATGGGCTGCATGGTAGAGTTGCCAGAAGAAAGCCATTACTGCACAAATGCCACACAGTATCTCGCCTACAATATGCAAAACGGCACAGAGACAAGCCTCAATGCTTCTGGAACAAGATGATTTCGAGTGATGGGACCAAAGTTGAACTTCTTGGCCACAAACATAAACGTTACATTTGGAGAGAGGTCAACAAGGCCTATCATGAAAGGAACATCATTTCTTCTGTAAAGCACGGAGGTGGATCACTGATGTTTTGGGGATGTGTGAGCTGCAAAGGCACAGAAAACTTGGTCAAAGTTGAAGCATAGATGAATGCAGCACATTATCAGCAAATACTGGATGCAAATTTGCAATCATCAGCCCAGAAGCTGCGCATGGGAAGTACTTGGGTGCTCCAACATGACAACGATCCAAAAAACAATGCCAAGTCGACCTGTCATTGGCTACAGCAGAACAAAGACATACTGATAAGGAATTTAGATTGTGAGCCCCATCGGGGACAGCGATGATAATGTGTGCAAACTGTAAAGTGCTGCGGAATATGTTAGCACTATATAAAAAAAAGATTATTATTATTATTATTGAGGTTCTGGAGTGGCCAACTCAGTCTCTTGACTTCAATATCATTGAGCCACAATAGGGAGATCTCAAACATGCAGTTCATGCTAGACAGCCCAGGAATTTACAGGAACTGGAGGCTTTTTGCCAAGAAAAGTGGGCAGCTTTACCATCTGAGAAAATAAAGAACCTCATCCACAACTACCACAAAAGACTTCAAGCTGTCATTGATGTTAGAGGGGGAAATACACAGTATTAAGAAACAGGCTATGTAAACTATTTTTTGGGTTGTCATTATGATTTAAAAATAGAAAACATGGTAGTTTGGCAATAAATGGCTTCACCCAAACACCATCCATGAGTGGAGAAAAAGTTTGGTGTTATCAGTGATATTCTGTGAAAAAAGGCCAAGAAAGCAAAACTTCTGCTAGGGTATGTAAACTTCTGAGTACAACTGTATATATTGCTTAATTGTTCGCAATAATAGTAATTTTGACCACGTGTGCCCAAACTTTTGCATGCCACTGTACATAGGGGTTTCCAATTAACTCTCTGAATGATGTGATTTAGATGAAACCCCTGAGGGAGCCAGTCACTCTAATGAAGCAGCAGAGTTGCTCTGGACTCCGTCTGACCTCATTTCAGCAGTGGCCATCTTTTCAGACATGCACAAAACTGTAGCCTATCAGGCTTTTATGCATGCTTAATCCCTTAACGACTGCCAATATGCCTTTTAACGGCGGTAGTTAAGGGTACTTAAACCACGGTGCCGTTAATTAACAGCGCTGTGTAAAAAGTGTATAGCACCCCCCAGAGTCTGATTTTCTCTGGGGTTTATTCTGATGGGGGTACCCAAGACCCAAGAGAACAAGATTTGGGTGGTTTTTACCTACCTCCGGGTTGCGATCGCTGGTTTACCGGTGACCGCAAAAAAAAAGTCTGCTGTGCCATTTAATTCCTCTGTCCTAGATGTGTTCACACATCAGATGAGAGAGAAATAGGGTTCCCAATCCCTTACCGGTACCTCCTGATGCTCCTCGTGCTTCCCCCTTGGGCACCACCATCTTCTTCCGGGAAGAAAATGGCGGGCGCATGTGCAGATCTGCCGGCTGGCACCCGGAAACAATAGAAAGATTTTTCCTATTGGTTCATTTTGGTCACTGTGATAGACCTTTTCACACTGATCAAAATTTAAAAAAAACAGTAAATAAACCCCCCTTTATCACCCCGTTAGTTAGGAAAAAATAATAAAATTAAGAAAATGTACTTATTTCCATTTTCAAATTAGGGTTAGCGTTGGGTTAAAGTGAGTTGAGCTAAAGTTAGTGTTAGGGTTGGGGCTAAAGTTAGGGTTAGGATTGGGGCTAAATTTAGGGTTTGGGTTGGGGTAAAGTTAGGGATAAAGTAGGGATTAGGGTTTGGATTAGGGTTGGGGATGGGATTAGGGTTAGGTTTTGGATTAGGGTTAGGTTTGGATTAGAGTTAGGGTTGAGATTAGGGTTAGGGATGGGATTAGGGTTAGGTTTGAGATTAGGGTTAATGTTATGGTTGGGATTAGGGTTAGGGGTGTATTGGGATTACTGTTGGGATTAGGGTTAGGTTTGTAGTTAGGGTTATGGTTAGGGTTGTGATTAGGGTTAGAGGTGTGTTGGGGTTAGTGTTTTTGTTAGGACTGGCGGAATGCACCAAATAATAATCAGAGAGGATATGAGGTGCGTTCTCAGTCCGGGGTCCACCATGCAGAAAGGATACCTGCTGCTCGGTAATGGTGGACTAGATGGCGGTATAATGTGAATACACACACGGGTTGGCTTCACCCGGTATGAAGGAAGCAAACCCTGTTACGTCACAGAACCGCGAAACCACACCGAGAGCGCAAGTAAAGAATCACAGAACTTTGTCCCAAAACACGGGAAAGAGTTCCTTTAGACCTTTTACGCTCGACACAGCTACTGTGGTGTCAGGGATAGAGCAGAACTAATAATTTACCACACAAGAGTGCATACAACGCCGCTCTGGCGGACGCCACTAGCCACCCTAACCAGGGCCATGAAAATGCACTAAGCGCACAGCGCAGCACTGGCGGTCGCTGCTGAGAGACGTGGAATTGTGTGCTGGATGTGCAGAGTAGCACTGTTTGGTGCTAGGTAGCTTCCACCATTCGCGAGCAGGCAACAACACTAGGGATGGGAATGATTCAGAGCTTTCATCCATCGACAGGCATACATCCACACACACACATTAGCAAGTTTACAGTGGTGCATGGCCGAGCGGCCATGCGAACCTTTCATAGCAGTAGCGCTCCGGGACCTTCCTGATGGTCCAATAGGAGCTGCAACAGGACCTGAACATGTGACTCCCGACATTCAATGGGAGGTCATCTTGTGGGCATACTCAGTATGGGAAAAGCAGGACTTAGTCCCTGAGAGGCCTGCTCGCTGCTAATCAGTGCTGGCAACAAAGGCAGAGCCTGGAAAGGCAGCAGTAACCATTCACACAGTATCAGCTTGAGCCAGACGCTGGGACCGACGTCTCCTCTGAGCAAGTCCCACTGCGGCTGGAGGAGAATGAGAGACTGCAATGGACATGGTTCGAGATTCCCTCTATGCAGCGGCGGGAACTTGACACCTAACAGTTTTGATTAGGGTTATGTTTAAGGTTGTGATTAGGGTTAAGGGTGTGATGGGGTTAGGGTTGTGATTAGGGTTATGGTTAGGGTTGGGATTAGGATTAGGGGTGTATTGGGGTTATGGTTTTGATTAGGGTTATAGTTAGGGTTGTGATTTGGGTTAGGGGTGAGTTGGGGTTAGGGTTGTTATTAGGGTTATAGTTAGGGTTGTGATTAGGGTTAGGGGTGTGTTGAAGATAGGGTTTTGATTAGGGTTATAGTTAGGGTTGGGATTAGGGTTAGGGGTGTGTTGGGGTTTGGGTTGTAATTAGGATTATGGATTGGGTTGGGATTAGGGTTAGGGGTGTATTGTGGTTAGGGTTGGAGTTAGAATTGGGGGGTTTCCACTGTTTATGTATATCAGGGTGTCTGATGCATTCAAAAAGTCAAATGGTGCTCCCTCCCTTCTGAGCTCTGCCGTGCACCCAAACAGTGGTTTACCCCTACATATGGGGCATTATGGTACTCAGGACAAATTGGACAACAACTTTTGGGGTCCAGTTTCTCCTGTTACCCTTGGGAAAAAAAATGTGGGATAAAAAATTATTTTTGTGAAAAAAAAAAGATTTTTTATTTTCACAACTCTGTGTTATAAACTTCTGTGAAGCATTTGGGCATTCAAAGTGCTCACCACACATGTAGATAAGCTCCTTGAGAGGATAGTCTCCAAAGTGGGGTCACTTGTGGGGGGTTTCTACTGTTTAGGCACATCAAGGGCTCTGCAAATGAAACATGATGCCCGCGGACCATTCTATCAAAGTCTGCATTCCAAAACATCACTACTTCCCTTCCGAGCCCCGACGTGTGACCAAACAGTAGTTTTCTTCCAGATATGGGACATCAGCGTACTTAGGACAAATTGGACAACAACTTTTATGGTCCAGTTTCTCCTGTTACCATTGTGAAAGTCAAGGGTGTGGGTGGGGTTATACACTGTTAGGCTGAAACTTAACAAGTGCCTCTGCAGGCGGAGTTTGTTTAATCCTATTAGGGGCTCTGCTGTGTCTCTTAGTTGAGACCCTACCCCTGGTGTTTTTATATCACTTTTGGGTGACTTTTTGTTTTGACTTTTATCTATTTCTAAGTAAAAGTTATGTTTTAATTCCACTTGCGCTGTAATATATAGTATTTTTTCTAGTGGGTTTATCTGTTCAGTGCAACTGATATACAGATTCTGCTATCTTTTACACTGTTAGGCTGCCATCACACTAGCAGTATATGGTCAGTATTTTACATCAGTATTTGTAAGCCAAAACCAGGAGTGGGTGATAAATGCAGAAGCTGTGCATATGTTTCTGTTATACTTTTCCTCTAATTGTTCCACTCCTGGTTTTGGCTTACAAGTACTGATGTAAAATACTGAACAAATACTGCTAGTGTGATGGCAGCTTTAGGGCGAGCGGAACGCACCAAATAATATTATAGAGGATAAAAGGTTTGTTCGCAGCCCAGGGTCCACCGTGCAGAGATAACACCTGCTGTTTAGTAATGATGGACGTCGGACAGTATATGGTGGTATAACATAAACACGCGGGTTAAATTCACCCAATATGTAGGAGGCGAACCCTGTTGCATCACAGGGCAGCAATATCGCAGAGTGAATGCTAGTGTTTTGGTCACAGGACCCAGCCCCAAGAATATGGGGTTAGAGTCCCTCTACACCCACTAGCGTTTGGTGACGCAACTGTGGTGCCAGGGAAAACTAAGAAAAGATTTACCGCACATTGTGCGTACAGCGCTGCTGTGGCGGATTCCACTAACCACCCTAAGCTTGAGCCAGGAAAGCACACTATTTGTGCACGGCGCCGCTCTGATGGATGCTGATGTAGATGCAGTACTATCATGCCTTGTGCAGGATGGCACAATCTGGCACTATTTAGCTCTAATCACCCACACTCAGTCAACAACACTATAGAAGGAGATCAATTAGGAGCTTTCATCAGATTGCATACACACATGCACACATACACAATTTTGGATTTATACTAGTGCATGGCCGAGCGGCCATGCAAACTTTTTATAGCTGCATCCTTCTGGGACCTTCCCCATGGTTCAAACAGGACCGTTTCAGGACCTGAGCATGTGACCCCCGATCTCCAATGAAAGGTCGTCCCGTGGGCAGGCTCAGTTGACAAAAAGCAGGACTTAGTCAGTGGAGCACCTGCTCGCCGCTGAATAATGCTGGTTATAATAGCTGAACCTGGGACATCAGCAGTAACCAGATGCTCACCATTAGCTTGAGCAAGATGCTGGGACCGACGTTTCTGCTTAGCAGTCTCCTCTGCAGTTGGGAAAGAATGGGAAACCACAGATGACATGGTTCGAGATTCCCCCTGTGCAGCGGTGGGAACTTGACACCTAACATTACCCCCCTAGGGCCCCCCTCCTTGGGCCTCACTACGTTCAAAAGCTGCGATGAGCTGAGGAGCCAAAATGTGCTCAACAGGTTCCCAGGTCCTGTCCTCTTGGCCATGACCCTTCCAGTTAACCAGATAGTATTTTTTTGCCACGTACCACCTTGCTCCCTTGATGTCTCGGCAGATAACTCGGAAAACCAGGACATGTGAATGGGTTTTAGGAGGGACACATGAAAGGTGTCATGATACCTAGTCGTGACGGAAGGGCCAAACAATAGACTAGACCATAGGGTTAACTTGTTCCTGGACCTTGAAGGGAGCTATGTAGCAAGGCGCAAGCTAAGTGGACTCAACTCGCAGCCAGATATTACAGGCGGAGAGCCACACTAAGTCACCAGGAGCAAAGGTCAGAGCGGGGCGCTGGTGTGCATCGGTGGAAACCCTAATCCTCTACTTAGAGTCCTGGATGGCATCCTGTGTGCATTCCCAAATGTTTCGTGCCTACACCGGCCAGTCTGCCACCCGAGAGTCAGTGGGACACGGGCATGGGTACAGGCACCTGCAGATGCTGGCGGTAGTTAAGGAGGAATGGGGTTTGCCCAGTGGAATCGGCTATGGCGTTGTTCAGCTCAAACTCCACCCATGTTACCAAGGATGCCCAGTCATCCTGCCTGGCCAAAGCAAAATGTCACAGATACGTCACCAGGGTCTAGTTGGCCCTCTCTACCACCCCATTTGTCTTGGGATGGTAAGCTGAAGAGCGATTCACCTCAATCCTTAGTAGGCGACAAAGTTCTCTCCAGAACTGAGACGCAAACTGAGGACCCGGTCACTGACAATTTTGTCAGGCTTACCGTGTAGGCGAAAAATGTGCTTAATGAACAATGCCACCAAGACCCGTGCAGAAGGTACCCATGGAAGGGGCACCAGGTGCACCATTTTTGAAAAATGGTCAGTGACTACCCAGATTACTGGGCAGCTATGGGACTTGGGTAAGCCCACCACAGTGTCCATCCCGACCATTTCCCAGGGCCTGTCCACCACCAACAGGGGGTAAAGTAGCCCAGCAGGCCATTGTCAAGAAGACCTATTCTTGGCGCAGGAGACACATGCCTGAATACAGTCTCCGACTTCATGGGTCATATGCGGCCACCAGTAGGTCCTAGGCAGAAAATCAGATGTCCTCTTGGTCCCAAAATGTCCACCCACCCTGGATGGGTGAGCCCAAGAGAGAACCTCTAGTCACAAATTAGGTGGCACAAATGTCTTGCCCGGGGGCACATACTCTAGTGAAACCGGGGCCATGTTAACCGAGGCTTCTCCTCCTCTGATGACACTATGGATCAGGAGAGAGCGTTGGCATGAATATTCTTCTCCCCGGAGAGAAAATGGAGGGTGAAATGGAAGCAGGAGAAGAACAGGGACCATCTAGCCTGGCGAGAATTTAACCGCACGGCAGTTTGTCGGTACACAAAATTCTTGTGGTTGGTGTAGACTTGGAAGGGAAAACAAGCCCCCTCAAGGAGGTGTCTCCACTCTGAAAAGGCCAACTTCATAGCTAGCAACTCCCTGTCCCCGATGGAATAATTTCTCTCCGCCGGTGTGAAGGTCTTGGAGAAAAAGAAGCAAGGATGATTCCGACCTTGAGCATTGTTTTGGAAGAGGACTGCTCTGGCATGAACGGATGAGGCATCCACCTCCATTATAAATGGTTTATCTACATTGGGGCGATATAAAATAGGAGCGCTAGCGAAGTGGGACTTTATAGAGAGGAAGGCCTTGGAGACTTCCTCCAACCACAATTTGACATTTGCTCCATTCTTGGTGAGGGCTAACAAGTGAGCTACCAAAGTTGAGAAGTGGGGAATGAACTGGCGATAATATGAACCCTATAAAGCGCTGCACTGCTTTGAGAGAATGTGGTTCCTACCAGTCCATAACAGCCTCTAGCTTGGCAGGATCCATAGCATATCCCTTGGGTGGAGATGATATAGCCCAGGAAAAGCAAGGACTAATGCTCAAACACACACTTCTCCAACTTGGCATAGAGGGAGTTTGCCCATAGGAGGTTGAATACTTTGCAAACATCTCTCCGGTAGGATTCTATATCTGAAGAGTATATGAGAATATCATCCAGATAAACTACAACTGAGGTGATGAGCATGTCCCAGAAGATATCGTTTACAAAGTCCTGGAAAATGGCAGGGACATTACAGAGCCCAAAGGGCATAAGAGATACTCATAGTTGCCATCCCTGGTGTTAAATGCCGTCTTTCATTCATCCCCCTCACAGATGCGAATCAGGTTGTAAGCACCCCGCAGATAAAGTTTAGTAAAAACCCTTGCTCCCTGCAACCTATCAAATAGCTCAGATAACAGGGGCAGAGGATATTTGTTCTTAATAGTGATGGCATTAAGACCCCTGTAATCTATGCATGGACGTAGTTCTCTGTCCTTCTTCTGCATGAAGAAGAACCCCACCCCTGCAGGTGACACTGACTTCCTAATGAATCCTCTTGCCAGATTCTCCTGGATGTACTAAGTCATTGCCTCCATCTCAGGGAGAGATAGTGGATAGACTTGACCCCGGGGAGGCTCAGCACCAGGCAAGTGGTCAATAGGGCAGTCATAGGGGCATTGCGGTGGAGGAGTCTTTGTAGGCTTCTTGGAGAACACGTCTGCATAGGGCCAATAGTGTTTGGGGAGAGAGGAAAGATCTGTGGGTACCTCTGTAGTAGCAATCTGAACGCAATCCCTCTGACATCTACCTTCTCAGGATTCACTGCATCCCAGATTTCTCCCTGAGGACCACTCTATATGAGGGGAGTGGTAGCATAGCCATGGCATCCCCAAGAGGACCTCATCAATTCCCTCGGGAATGACTAGCAGGGAGATGATCTCCTGATGGGATGGAGACATGGATAGAGTTAATGGAATGGTCTAATGAGTTACCTGTGAGGGCAGTGTTGACCCATTTACCACTCGTACGGTCACTGGTTTGGCGAGCATCACCAGAGGAATTGCATACCATTGGGTGATGGAAGAATACATAAAGTTGCCCTCTTCCCCAGAATCCACGCAAAGCTCTACCATATGAGTGGAGGGCCAATGGTAATTGTCCCCTTGAAGGACATTTTGGAGGAGAACGCTGCTGTGTCAAGTGAACCATCTCCTACGATCACTAAACGGGGACGTTTTCCCAACTGCTGAGGACATCTGGAGGCAAGATGTCCTCATTGCCAGCAGACATGACAGACCTTGAGTGAATGAGCCGTCCGGGACTTAGATCTCGCTCATGATACCGCCATGACCTCATGTGGCTCAGACACCTGGACCGGAAATTCCAGAGGTTTGGTGAAGGTGGGAGCCAGCCGAAACCTCTGCCTACACTGGGCTCACTCCAACCTTCGCTCGTTACAACAAAGGTCGTTGCGAGTTGACACCGCTATTAGCTCCTCCAGTGTGGAAGGAATCTTCCTAGTGGCCAAAGCGTCTTTCACATGGTCAGCCAGTCCCGCCCAAAATACAGGGATGAAGACTGTTTCCGGCCACTCCAGCTGAGATGCTAAAGTCTGGAAGTGGAGGGCAAAATGGCTGACCATGAACGAGCCCTGTGTCAGTGTCAGCAGTTGGAGCGCCATTTCATGGGTGACTCGAGGGCCCAGAAGGACCTGTTTCAGAGTGTTCAGGAACCACGGAGCACTCTGCACCACATGATCGTTGCACTACCACAGCGGCATGGCCTACTCCAACTCCCAGTCTGACAGGAAGGATATTATGAATCACACCTTTGCCTGCTCTGAGGGGAAATGTACAACCAGAAGGTTAAGGTGTATAGCACACTGGTCACAAATCACCTACATGACTTGGTATCACCAGAAAACTTACATGGCAGCGGAAGGCGGGATAAAGTCAGAACAGGGGTGGCAGTGCACAAAGTAGCTGCAGCCATGCTAGCAGCCTGAACAGCTGCTGTGGTAACATCCACGGCTGAGGTTGTGCGCTCAAGAGCAGCCAACCTGCCCTCCAGCTGCTGGATGTACCACTGCAGACGCTGTTCATCCCCCATTACTAGCCAGACCCAGGCGCTAGTATAATGATAGGGCTGGCGGAATGCACCAAATAATATTAAAGAGGATATAAGGTGCGTTTGCAGCTCGGGGGCCACCGTGCAGAGATGACACCTGCTGTTAAGCAATGACAGAGTATATGGTGGTATAACGTGAACACACGTGGGTTAACTTCACCCGGTTTATAGCAGGCGAAAGCTGTTGCGTCACAGGGCCGCAATATCGCATTAAAGGCAAGTATTTTGGTCATAGGACCCAGCCCCAAGGACATGGGGTAAGAGTCCCTCTAGACCCACTAGCGTTCGGCACCGCAACTGCGATGCCAGGGAAAACTAACAAAAGATTTACCGCACTTTGTGCCTACAGCATCACTCTGGCAAGCGCCACTAACCACCCTAAGCTTGGGCCAGGAAAGTGCACTATTTGCGCACGGCGAAGCTCTGAAGGACGCTGCTGTAGATGCAGTACTGTTTTGCTTTGTGCTGAATAGCATAATCTGGCGCTAGATAGCTCCAATTACCCACACTCAGTCAACAAAGTTAGGGAAGGGGATCAATTAGGAGCTTTCATCAGATTGCATACACACATCCACGATTTTGGATTTATACTAGCACTCAGCACCTGGCAGTCCAGTAAGTGATTCATCACTGTAATCAAGGTCTATGTCTGTACATTTTGCTGCAATCAGATTCTGTATGACGAAAAGAATGGTAAGGTTATCATTATGGCTTCATTGTAGGTAGTGAAAATTACTAAAGTTATAGTTTTTGTTTCTTGAGAAGATAAAATAATACACATCATACAATGGTTTCTTTCAGATTGCCGTTTTGTGCTTGTCTGAACTCATTTTTTACAGAAACTCATCTATTTAACCTTTAAATATGTTTCCAATCAATAGTGAAAAAAACGGCTAACTTATTTTGACAATCTATTCAACTGCTGTCTATAAGGTTGTCATTCAATGAAAATTCATTTGTAGATGACTCAGGCACGTGTGTGATTATCAAAGGTCAGGTCAGAAACAGAATATTTCATAAACAGTTTTTCACTCATTGCAGCATTTATTCTTGTTGCATAATGATGATATTCTTAATTACCACTTGCAATCAAAATTCTAATAATTTAATTAGTATTATTTTTGCTCCATTAAATTGTTTCACCCGGTAGAATTCATTAATGCAACACACTGCATGTTAAAGTATTTTTTTTTCTGCAGAACTATTTTGCTCAGTTTGGTAGAACATTATAAATAACTGATTAATGCTGCAAAACCCTGTAATAGAAAAGACAATTTAGACTACTGAAATTAAAATCTATATTTTTATACATTGCTATTAGTAGACTATTGGTTCACAACAATAGAAAAAATAGATGCTAAACTAAATCATTGCTTAAAGAATGACATTAATGTATTTTTAAAGATGTTGTCCGGGACTATAACATTGTTGGCATACCATTAGGCTATGTACACACGTTGCAGATTTGTTGTGGATCTGCAACCTTATTTTCTGCGTGGAATAGCACCAAATCCGCAAAGGATTTCTCAAGCAATGTTAATGGGAATTCTGAATTTGTGTGCACATGCTGCTGAAAATTCCATTCTGATTCGCAGCATTTTATTTTCCGCAGCATGTCAATTCTTTTTGCCGATCTGCAGAGTTTCTGCACCCATTGACTTACATTGAGTCAGTCAAATCCGCAGCCAAACCACAGGTGAAAAAAGGTAAAAAGGTGTGCAGATGTTCTGCAGATTTGCGTGCCAAAATGCTGCAGAAAGGAAGGAGGAAGAGTATTTTGGTGGAGAATATGTATTTGGGCGGAGAATATGTGTGAGCGGAGAATATGTGCTTGTTTGTCTGTGTCAGTCTGCGGGTGTCTGTCCGCGGGTTTCTGTCTGCAGGTGTCTGTGTGTGTACCAAGGCATCATCTGATGGGACTCCTACTCCCATCCAGCTATGTCCGCTGTCACATATAATAGTGCCAGCATGATGGGAGAGTAATCCCATTATCCGGCGACTGTGTTCAAATGTAAAAATATACATAATCACCAAAAACCTAATCCTCGATGCTCTCGTCTCCTGCAACAAAAATAAAATAATAAACCAACATATACTTACCTTTCCGCCAAAGTCCATTTAATAATGAGTGTCCCACGACAATCACACGTGTAGAACAGTCACATCGTGAGATGTGACCGCTCTACCTGGCCTCTGGAGATACACTGACAGAAGGTAATCCCTCCAGTAGTGTATCACTGCACTGCCCTGAGACTTCACAGGAGTACATCAGCTGATCAGCTCTGGTTCTTACTTGCGGCACCGTTGTGTGAGAAAATTCTTATGCAGCGGTGCCATATGTGAGAGCATAAACTCCGCTGAACTCTCAGTGATACACAGCGCGACAGAATGCGTCCTGTCAGTGTATCACCGGAGGCTGGGTAGAGCGATCACATCTCCTGATGTGACTGTTCTACACTTGAGATCAGACTCTCTGGACCAGCGGCGGATACCGCGTCCATTACAGTCTCAGCCACCTGTGCCGGTTTAGGCCTCCTTATCTACCCACTGCAGCAAGCAGGGTTTTCTCCTGGCTATTACCCTAGTGACCCATTACAACTTGTGATTGATGAGAGGTACATTGATGAAGGTCTATACTTGACCGAAACGTCAACTACTGTATGTACTCTCCATATTAAAAAATTTTTCACTGCATGCCACTAAGTGTGTGCCAAGTCTATCTTCTACACTATATGGTTTGGGCGCCTACTTGAGCACCACTGTCATAAGCTGTGCCTACGGCTATAATTTTATACCACTACACTTGAGATCGTCGTGGGACACTCGATAAAGGGACTACATTGGACAAGGAGAATTTATGTTGGTTTATTATTATATTTTTGTGGCAGGAGGGAGTCGGGGATTAGGCAATGCAGTAAGTATGGTAAATTAAGATTCAATAAAGGAGTCTGTGTGATTATTTCAATTAAAGGACTTTATTCTGGTTGTGTCTTAATTTATAATATAACTATATGATTAGTAATGGATAGGTCGCTTATTGACCCTTCTCCATTACTAATCCGTGGGCTTGATGTCACTGGACTATACAAAGATGACATTAAAGGGAACCTGTCACCTGAATTTGGCGGGACAGGTTTGCGGTCATATGGGCGGGGTTTTCGGGTGTTTGATTCACCCTTTCCTTGATTCACCCAATCTTGCCTTGCGCAGGTGTGTACTTCGGAGGACACAGCATGAACTTCAACCCAATATTGCGGCCAGCATGCAGCCAGCGGGAAAGGAAAGGGTGAATCAAACACCCGAAAACCCCGCCCATATGACCGCAAACCTGTCCCGCCAAATTCAGGTGACAGGTTCCCTTTAACCCCACCAATTTGCTCCACTACAGGGCAAGTGGAAAGAGCGAGGCTAAGTGGCAGAATTTGCGCATCTATAAGATATGCCATTTTGGGGGCGGCTGAGAGCTGATGTTTTTAGCCAGGGGTGTACCAATACACATGGTCCCTACCCAGGCTATTAACACCTTTCTGCCATTGGACAGAATAGTACATCTGATGGCAGAAGCCCCGCTTAGATGTGGGCTCCGGCGATGAGCCCGCATCAAAGTCGGGACATGTCAGCTGTTTTGAACAGCTGACATGTGCCCGCAATAGGCGTGGGTGGAATCGTGATCCATCCACACCTATTAACTAGTTAAATGCCATTGTCAAACTCTGACAGTGGCATTAAACAAGCGTTTCCGGCCATCGGGCCAGAAATACGCCCACTGGTGACCCCGTCACATGATTGGGAGTCATCCGCACTTCGACATGACAACCAGAGGTATCCTTGAGACCTCTATGGTTGTTGATGCCAGATTGCTGTGAGCGCCACCCTGTGGTTGGCGCTCATAGCAATGCTGTAATTCTACTACATATAGGCGATCTGATCATCGCCTCTATGTAGCAGAGGCAATCAAGTTGTGCCAGCTTCTAGCCTCCCATGGAGGCTATTAAAGCATGCTAAAAGTAAAAAAAAAAATGTTTTTAAAAATATAAAGAAATGTAAAAGTTCAAATCACACCCCTTTCGCCCCATTCACAATAAAACAATAAAAAAATCAAACCTACAAATATTTGGTATCGCCGCATTCAGAATTCCTTGATCTATCAAATGAAAGAAGATTGACCTGATCGCCAAACGGCGTAGCGATAAATAAAATGCAAAACACCAGAATTACATTTTTGTGTTGCTGCAACATTGCATTAAATGCAATAATGGGCAATCAAAAGAACGTATCTGCACCAATATGGCAGCTAGTTACTGCCTCAACCCTCATTCCCTTAATATACACCCCGTATATACTTACCGCTCTATTAAATTGATAATTAATGTATCCCTGGTTCCTATGGCGCCCATGTCGCATCCTCAGTGCGCCGCTAGGGTCCGACGATCATGGCCGGTGCGTCATGGTGTCCTTGTCAATGCCGGGAACGTAACCCGTGCATCCGGTCACATGGTGCGGCTGGCTTTGGTCTTCCGAGTTACCTTGGCGGCGCATGCGCCAATCATACTGGGGCTGTGATTATTGGCGCCATATTCAATTCGGGCCCTATATAAAACGGTCACAATAATTATAAGATACTCACCCCCTGACGAAGGAACAGTGCGTCCGAAACGCGCGTCGGGGTGCCCCATATTGCTCTGGCTACCCATAGTGGTTTATATACGAATCGATCAAAGTAAGTGTCTCCCTATTTTTCCTACCTTCCGTGCAATTGCACTGTTTGCAGCACTTTAGTTTCCTATGCAAAATATTGCATCTATATTTGCCCTATTATATGCACATCGCGGCACTTTATATGCACATTGCGGCACTTTTTTCATAACAATTCTTTTGCACATATATTTTTGTATATTTTTTTATATAGTATTTTTCTTCAGTTTTTTTAGTGGGTTTAAATAGTGACCTTGTGCAGATCCAAATTATATTAGCCAGTCTCATAGGGGCACGTAGTAACAATTTGGTTACATATATATGGGATTTATTGATTTTATTATGTATTTTTATGTGTGGTATTCAATAAAATAATATTTTATTTGATTATATTCTTGTCTTGATTGATTTTTTGGATCTTTTTACCATGTGGAGAGCATGACCTTTTAATCCTTTGTAGTGTTTCACTACAGCACTTATACACTGGGTGCTTTCTGGATCCTTTTTATCAATATATTATTATATATAAATTTTATAGTGTTTTTACTATTATTTATTTATTGCTACCCGGATAACATGGTGTATTTTATTAATCTGCACCAATATGGCATCATTAAAAATGTCAGCTCAGCTCGCAAAAAATAAGCCCTCACTCATCCCCAGATCACAAAAAATGGAGACGCTACGGGTATTGGAAAATTGTGCAATTTTTTTTTTTAACAAAGTGTGGAATTTTTGTCACCACTTGGATAAAAAGAACCTAGACATGTTTGGTGTCTATGAACTCGTAATGACCTGGAGAATCATAATGGCAGGTCAGTTTTACCATTTAGTGAACCTAGCAAAAAAGCCAAACAAAAAATAATTGTTGGATTGCACTTTTTTTTTGCAATTTCACCGCACTTGGAATTTATTTGCAGTTTTCTAGTACATGACATGGTAAAACCAATGGTGTTTCTCAAAATTACAACTCGTCCCACAAATAATAAGCTGTAACAGGGCGATATTGATGGAAAATTAAAAAAGTTATGGCTCTGGGAAAGAGGAGAGCAAAAAACGCAAAGCCGAAAAAAGATTCGGGGGTTAAGGGGTTAAGATCACCCCACAGCTGTCTGCCTAGCCTTTGCTGGTTTGATTTTATAGGGGGATCCCATGTCATTTTTTTTTCTGGGGTTTCCCTGTAAACTAGCCAGTAAAGGCTAAGCAAACATCTGTGAGCTGATATTAATAGCCTGGAAACCTTTTTGTCTATTTTTTCCTTCCCAGATTATGAACATCAGCCATCGGCTTTCCATCTGCTGGTTAAGAAGATTATGCGGGAGCTCCCACAATTTTTTTAAATAACTTTTTTGAAAATTAATGTGTGAAAATTGTGTATGTGTGTGCCTTTTATTTAATTCTTTATGTACCATTTTATTAATGAGGGTTTCTGGCTGACATGTTCTTTACTCAACCTCGGGCTTGATTTTACACACATATAAATATATATATTATATTCACTTATATTTGTTTTGTGTGTGTAAAAATTATATTTGAACATGGTAGGAAATTACATCACAATTCTTTTATTTTTGTTAAATAATATCTTTATTCAGCTTACAAAAAAAGAAATACAAATACCCATGAAAAACCCACATCAAATCCACGTAAAAACGCATAAAAACCATGCGGAATTTCAACTTTGTTTTCTGCCAAGAGAGGCAAAATCCGCGCAGAATTTTTCAAAAGCAAATCTGCAATGTGCGCACATAGCCTAAGAAAAAGTCATCAATGTATAATTGGTGGGTGCAAAACTTGGTACTCCCTCTGATCAGCTGTTCCTGATGTTGGCAATTGAAACTGCTCAGTTACAGAGCTGCACAACACAGCTCATTCGACAGTATAGTGGCCGTGGCCGGTTGCTGCACATATTCAATTCAATAAATGGTATTTGTGCAGTACCCGACTGTGGCCACTATTCCGTTGATGGAGCTGTGCAGCTCTGTTAATTAGCATATCCAGCTGCTGCCAACACTGGGAATAGCAGATCAGCATGTGTGCTGGGTGTCGCGCCCCCACCGATCAGACTTTAGGATAGGTCATCAAAGATAGGCCATCAAATTCCCAGACAACCCGTTTAAAGAAATTGTCTACCACTTGGACAACCCCTTCTCAATTGGTATATTCCCAATTTTTAAAGAAATAGCAACCTGTCCTCACCCTGGTTGTCGTCGCCATTTAAGCAACTTCAGATCTGGGTTTCCCAGCGCTTGTGTGATGTTGAGTCACGTGAGCCCTGCAACCAATCAGGGTTCATTTTGCTCTAGTTTTTTTCCGATGAAACTGAAATCTGGAAGAAGTTAGAATCACTGCTGATTTCTCATTTTCTCCAGAAGTCAGTTAAGTCCAAAGGAAGGGAGAGTGTAGCATCCCTGATTGGCTCCATGGCTCACATGGCATAAGAAAGTCCCAGGAGACCTGGCACCAACATCACTGCAATGGCAATGGAAGGTGAATACAAGCTGTTAATATTTTAGAAGGGGGAATATAGCTATTGAGATAAGGTTGTCCGATTAGTGGACAACCCCTTTAAATAGTTTATATTGTACACTTTGGAAGTCCTTAATTATTTGGAGAGTTCCCTGATATTAAAACAGTAAAATATTGTCCTTCTTCTGTAAACAATTGCAAATGTATTCCTCATGGAAAATAATTAGCAAGTGTTCAGTTCTCATGTAGCATCTAGACAGGCAAAGTGAAGCATTACACAAAGTCTATTGACATTATTGAGGCTTTCATTAACTGCACACGACAGGTCCTGCAGAGAGAATATGTACTTGGTAGGCACTATTCAATTTAATCACAGTTACAGTCCTGTAAAGTGAAACATATTTGTTTGTTCAAAATTCACTATGAGGGTGTTATGTGAATCAAATAACCAGATCACAGCCAAAGGGAAAATATGAAGGGAGTCAATGATTGCATTTATCTGTGTTCTCTACAGTATAATCTATTTTTATTGTATCTCTGTCACGCTATGACTGTACATAAATAGGGAAAGGGGCCCTGCACTGTGCGTAGAGCTGGGACACCAAATATCTCTACTCCCAGAGGTACGTCTATAGGTTAGGAGGTTTGGGCCACCAGCTTTACTGTTATACCGTAAGCTGCCCCCTCCACCTCTCCTTGGAGGCCTGTGACAGAAATGCTAGTGTATAAACATGTAAGACAAATAGGAATAACAAAAAAGCAACTAACATACAAACACTCACCAAAGGTAGTGTAACAACCCTGCCAGCATCACTGCATGGCCTCCTATCACCCACTTGCCTTACACCAAACTTACTTGCTTCTTTGGGCCATGCTGTGAGTTCTGTCTTCAAAAGGCTCCATGCTGGGTGCCTCTTGTCTCCTGCCTGCTCTCTGCATACTTCCTTTCTGTGTGCATAGGGGAATGGCGTCGGAACTCCCTGGCTCTTATAGAGACTGTGTTCACATTCCTAAGGTGTCACCTGCTAATTGCCAAGAGGCATCAGGTACTTAAAGCATTCCCACCCCTAGGGGGATGCATGAGTAACTTACTTCCTCACTTAGTGTCTTGCTGCTGAGGTGCCAAGTCCTGTCTCACTATTTCTCGTGTCAGCCACCGAGAGGGGCTTTGTACCCTGGCCTGTACCTGTACCTTGCTTTATCTTTCATGTCAGTCACCCAGAGGGGCTTCGTACCCTGGGCTGTCCCTGTGTCTCTTGTTTCTGCCACCCAGTGGGGCTTTGTACTCTGAGTACTTGTTTCTGTGCCTTGGCCCGTTCCTGACCCTGTCTGAACCTAGTCCTATTCATGTGTCCGTTAGTAACCCTGTCTGTAGCCTTTCCTATTCTGCTGTGTTTCCTTGCGTTCACTCGTTCTACTCTTAGCTCCGCCTCTTGTGCTTCTGATTTTAGCTCCATCTCCTATGTTCCTGCTCTTTGCTCCACCTCCTGTGGTTCTGCTCTTAGCTCTGCCTCCTATGCTTCTGCTCTTTGCTTTGCCTCCTATGGTTCTGCTCTCTGCTCCACCTCCTGCGCTCTGTTCTTGGCTTCCCCTCCAGCGGTTCTGCTCTTGGCTCTGCCTCCTGCGGTTCTGCTTTTGACTTCGCTTCCAGCGGTTCTGCTTTTGGCTCTGCCTCCTTTGGCTCAGGACTTTGCTCCGCCTTCTTCGGGTCTGGTCTTTACTCTAACTCCTGTGGTTTTGGTCTTTGCTCCACCGCCTACGGTTTTGGTCTTTGCTCTACCTCCTGCAGTTCTGGTCTTTTCTCCGCCTCTTGCAGTTCTGCCTTGCTTCTGCTCCCTGCGATTCAACTTGCTGCACTGCAACCAGCATCTCTGCTCTGCTCTCAGCTCCGCAACCTTGTGGTCCTGCTCTTCTTCCGTTCTGCAACCTGCGGGTCAGGTCCCTATCTGTTCCCATATACCCTCCAGTCTGAACAGGTCCCTACCTATTCCCATATACCCTCCAGTCTGAACAGGTCCCTACCTATTTTTATATACCTGCCCGTATTCCTGTCCGTACCTAGTTAGTACTTGTCCTGCCAGAGTACCAGCCGTGTCCACCTGTCCTGCCAGTGTCTCAACCGTGCCCACTTGCCAGTGTCTCTGCTGTGCCCACCTGCCAGTGTCTCATCCATACACACCTGTCAGTGTCTCAGCCGTGCCCACCTGCCTGGGTCTTAGTCGTGCTTGCCTGCATGTGTCTCAGCCTTGCCCTTCTGCCAGTCTAGCTCGTTGCCTGCTCCTGTCCTAGCAGTCCTAGTACTGTGTCCCCCAGTGGGATCAGCAGCCACAGCCAGACACCACCCTGGAGTGGTACCTGCCAGCTACCTTCAGCACAAGCCTGACCTCATCAACAGAGGCTCCAGTGAACACCAAGGTAGCTGCTTAGTCACTCCCCTTCCTGGGTAGTCTGGTTTGTGGCACAGTGGGGCCACACCCTCCATGCTCGTGCCAACTTGTCAAGCTTCGAGCATTACAGTTTGCTCAGGCCATGGTTCCCGCTGAGTCCCATGGACCTTCACTCTCGGAGTGAGATGAACTTTTTTCTTGCCAGCATGAGCAACCGAAAATATTTTTTACCCAATTGGAAGTTCAGACCTTCATTGCTCCACCCACAACCATCATCTCTAATGGGCTATTCGAGCAACTTGAGGCTTCTACAATGTGACAGCCCTTGAGATATTTGTAGACAGCTATTAAGTCTCCTCTCAGTCCTTGTTTTTGCAAGCTAAACAATCCCAAATCCTGTAACCGTTCAACATAGGACATGGTTTGCAGACCAATCACCATTCTGGTCGCTCTTCTCTGAACATGCTCTAGTTTGTTCATGTCTTTTTTAAAATGTGGTGCCCAAAACTGGACACAGTATTCCAGATGAGGTCTGACCAAAGAGGAGTAGAGGGCAATAATGACTTTGCGTGATCTAGACTGTATGCTTCTGTTAATACATCCTAGAATTGCATTTGCCTTTTTTGCTGCTGCATCACACTGTCGACTCATGTTCAGTTTATGATCTATTAGTATACCCAAGTCTTTTTCACATGTGCTGATGCTTAGCCATATTCCTTCTATTTTGTATATGCTTTTTCATTTTTATTGCCCAGATGAAATACTTACCTTGTTAAAAAACATTCTGTTAGTTGCTGCCCACTGCTCCAGTTTATTTACTTATTTCCGGCATATAAGACAACTTTTTAACTCCTAAAACTCTTCAGAATAACCTGGGGTCGTCTTATACGCCGGGGTCGCCTTATACGGCGGTTGTGGAGCACTCTGCTGTCAAGGAAATATGAAGCCAGTTTTAAGTTTAAAGTTGTAAACTTTGCCATTGAACATAATAACTGTGCTGCTGCAAGACAATATGGAGTAACAGAAAACATGGTTTGGGACTGGAAAGCAAATGAAAAAGCATTAAAGAGTATGCCAAGGGGTAAGTGTGCATTAAGAAGAGGCACCACACATTGGCTAGAACTTGAAAAACAAGTAGCAGACATTGTGAATGAGCACTGCCAAAGCGGTTATGTAGTGACATGAAATCAAATACGTTTGTTTGCACTTCAGTGGGCCAAATCTAACCCAGATCACAGCAACAGCTTTAAGGCCAGTGTATCCTGGTATACTAGATTAATGGCAAGGCATAATATGGTACTGAGGCAAAAGACAACAATTGCCCAAAGATTACCTGCAGATCTTGATAGCAAAGTGAATCGTTTCCATCGATACGTAATACAACAGCACACTAAACATGGCTATCCGTTAAGTAGTATTGGAAATATGGACGAAACTCCAATGAATTTTGATATGGTTGGAAATAAAACTGTCCATCAAAAATTATTTTTTCCATATTTGCGTTGGAAGAGGGGTAGTCTTATACGGTGAGTATATACCAAACTCTATATTTTAACTGGAAAAGTTGGGGGTTGTCTTATATGCCCAGTCATCTTATATGCCAGAAAAAATGGTATTTCTTTTTTAATCCTCTCTCTCTCTTCTCCAGTATTAGCTATCCCTCCTAGCTTTGTGTCATCAGCAAATTTAATCAGTGTACTCTCAATTCCTTCATCTAAATCATTGATAAAGATGTTAAACAATACAGGGCCCAGGACAGAACCCTGTGGTACCTCACTTCAGACATTCTTCCAACTGGATGTGCAGCCATTTATAACCACTCTTTGGGTTCGATCACTAAGCTAGTAATGAATCCACCTAACAGTTGCCTTGTCCATTCCATACTTAGTCATTTTTTTCAATAAGGATAGTGTGAGATACTTTGTCAAATGCTTTGCTGAAGTCAAGATATACTATATCTGCAGCATTTCTCTGATCCACCCAGTGATTCTGTCATAGAAGCAAATTACGTTAGTCTAACAAGACTTATTAGTTACAAACCCATGTTGACTCTGGTTAATCACTTCATTCTTATCCAGACACTTACATACATGTTGTTTAATAATTTGTTCAAAGATCTTTCCTGGTATGGAAGTCAGACTTACCGGCCTATACTTCCCTGGGTCCACCTTCTTCCCCTTTTTGAAGATAGGAACAACATTTGCTCTTCTTCAGTCTTCTCGGACTTCTCCTGTTCTCCAAGAATTTTCATAGATTATGGAGAGTGGTTCAAAAATGTATTCTGCTATCTCCTTCAGTACTCTGGGGTGTAATTTATCTGGACCTGCAGACTTGAATTCATTTATGTTAGCTAAGTGCTTCCTCACTATCTTTCTGTTTATAGATATCCTGGATTCTTCTACTCCTTTAATAGGACAGTGAAGATCAGTTGATGATACATAGTTAGTAAGTAAGGCCGAAAAAAGACATTTGTCCATCCAGTTCAGCCTATATTCCATCATAATAAATCCCCAGATCTATGTCCTTCTACAGAACCTAATAATTGTATGATACAATATTGTTCTGCTCCATTAAGACATCCAGGCCTCTCTTGAACCCCTCGACTGAGTTTGCCATCACCACCTCCTCAGGCAAGCAATTCCAGATTCTCACTGCCATAACAGTCAAGAATCCTCTTCTGTATTGGTGGAAAAACCTTCTCTCCTCCAGACGTAAAGAATGCCCCCTTGTGCCCGTCACCTTCCTTGGTACAAACAGATCCTCAGCGAGATATTTGTATTGTCCCCTTATATACTTATACATGGTTATTAGATCGCCCCTCAGTTGTCTTTTTTCTAGCCTAAATAATCCTAATTTCGCTAATCTATCTAGGTATTGTAGTTCTCCTATCCCCTTTATTAATTTTGTTGCCCTCCTTTGTACTCTCTCTAGTTCCATTATATCCTTCCTGAGCACCGGTGCCCAAAACTGGACACAGTACTCCATGTGCGGTCTAACTAGGGATTTGTACAGAGGCAGTATAATGCTCTCATCACGTGTATTCAGACCTCTTTTAATGCACCCCATGATCCTGTTTGCCTTGGAAGCTGCTGCCTGGCACTGGCTGCTCCAGGTAAGTTTATCATTAACTAGGATCCCCAAGTCCTTCTCCCTGTCAGATTTACCCAGTGGTTTCCCGTTCAGTGTGTAATGGTGATATTGATTCCTTCTTGATACATTTCCTTTCTGAGAGAAAACAGATGCAAACTAGGAATTTAAAAGTTCGGCTTTCTCAACATCCTTTCTTACCATTTCATCATTTTCATACTGTAAAAATCCTATAGCATCTTTGACTTTTACTTTTGACATATCCCCAAAATCCTTTTTTATTGCTTTTGACGTCTCTTGCAACCTTAATTCATTGTCAGATTTAGTTAATCTGATTTGTGCCCTGCATGTTCTGCAGCCAGAATTATGTTCTTCATTAGATATGCCTCCCTCTTTCCATTTGATAAACATTTCTTTCTTCCTTTCTAGCATGTGTTTAAGTTCTGTGTTCATCCATTCTGGCTTCCTTAAATGCTTTGTATTCTTCCCTCTTTTTCGAATTGTTAATGGTTGTGCTTTGAGAATCTCATTTTTCAAGATTTTCCAACCTTCCTGGACATTTTTGTCCTTAAGGATATCCAGCCATTGGATCCCTCCAATTTTCTTTTTGAGTCCCTTAAAATCTGCCTTTCTGAAATCCAACCTTGAAGTCTGAGTCTTCACAGGTCTTCCTCCTCTAGTTATCCAAAATTCTAAAATAGCATGGTTGCTACCTCCTAGGGTCCCAGCCACTCTTATCTCCTCAACCATTTCCTCCCTGTTTATAAGGATTAGATCCAAGGTAGAATATCCCCTTGTTTTCTCCCCTACCATCTGCCCCCAGCCACCCCAGAAAAGGCGCATCTGTTCCTATTCTGGCACTTAGCCTCTCTCTTCCCATTGCCCTGTAGAGGTGGCATATGGGGTAATAAGAGGTTAATGTCACCTTGCTATTGTAAGGTGACATTAAGCCTGGTTAATAATGGAGAGGTGTCAATAAGACACCCATCCATTACTAATCCAATAGTATGAGTGGGATAAAAAAAATGCACACATTAAGAATAAAGTCTTTTAATGAAATAATTAAACACACGGGTTTATCATCTTTATTACACTTTCAATCCAAGCAAAGCCCTCATTCTTCTGGAAAAAATCCAAAATAAAAAAGCAACAATATCCCATAACTGTCTGCTGTACAGTCAAGTCCAACGCTGCAATCCATCCATTAAATAGTTTACAACCGGGAGTGGTGCTAATGCTACTGGCCGGGCTGTAAACCACTGTGTAATGAATAGTGTTGAGCGATACCGTCCGATACTTGAAAGTATCGGTATCGGATAGTATCGGCCGATACCCGAAAAATATCGGATATCGCCGATACCGATATCCGATACCAATACAAGTCAATGGGACATCAAGTATCGGAATGTATCCTCATGGATCCCAGGGTCTGAAGGAGAGGAAACTCTCCTTCAGGCCCTGGGATCCATATTAAAGTGTAAAATAAAGAATTAAAATAAAAAATATTGTTATATTCACCTCTCCGGCGGCCCCTGGACATCAGCGGGAGGATCCGGCGTCCGGCACGGCTTCTTTCTTCAAAATGCGCGCCTTCAGGACCTGTGGAATGACGTCCCGGCTTCTGATTGGTCGCGTGCCGCCCATGTGACCGCCACGCGACCAATCAGAAGCCGCGACGTCATTCCTCAGCTAAAGTCCTAGAATGAGCGCCTTCTAGGACCTGAGGAATGACGTCGCGGCTTCTGATTGGTCGCGTGGCGGTCACATGGGCGGCACGCGACCAATCAGAAGCCGGGACGTCATTCCACAGGTCCTGAAGGCGCGCATTTTGAAGAAAGAAGCCGTGCCGGACGCCGGATCCTCCCGCTGATGTCCAGGGGCCGCCGGAGAGGTGAATATAACAATATTTTTTATTTTAATTCTTTATTTTACACTTCCGATACCGATACCCGATATCACAAAAATATCGGATCTCGGTATCGGAATTCCGATACCGCAAGTATCGGCCGATACCCGATACTTGCGGTATCGGAATGCTCAACACTAGTAATGAATGAAAAACTGCCTGTGCAGCCTCCCTGCCTGACCAGACATGAACTCATTTGCATGGGAACATTTCTGATCTGTCAAGTTCACCTCAGGTCAGGCTGTGAGTCTTCGCATGCTCAGTGATGTCAGCAGTAGTCGGCCCCTCCTGACCTGAGGTGAACTTGACAGCGTGGGAAAATGTTCAGAAACTTTCCCACGCTAATGAGTTCAAGTCTGGTCAAGCAGGGAGACTGCTCAGGCAGCTTTTCATTCATTACATAGTGGTTTACATGGGTCATGGGTGGTAGCATTAGCCCCTTGAGATGGATTGCAGCGTGAGACTTGACTGTACAGCGGACCGGTATGAGATATTGTTGCTTTTCTATTTTGAATTTTTTTTACAGAAGAACGAGGGCTTCGCTTGGATTGAGAGTGTAATAAAGATGGTAAACCTGTGTGTTTAATTATTTCATTAAAATACTTTATTCTTAATGTGTGTGTATTTTTTTAAGCCATTCATATTATTGGAATAATAATGGATAGTTGTCTTATTGACACCTTTCCATTATTAACCAGTCTTAATGTCACCTTACAATAGCAAGTTGTCATTAGTCCCTTATTACCCGATATGCCACAGCTACAGGGCAATAGGACGAAAGAAGCTAAGTGCCATAATAGGCGAATCTTACTGATGCGACTTTTCTGGGGTGGCTGAGGGCAGATGTTTTTAGCCTGGGGGGCCAATAACCATGGTCCCTCTCTAGGCTAATAAAATCTGCTCTCAGTCACTGACTTTCCCACTCTGGTGGAGAAAAGTTTTTTCAGTGAATTAATCCTTTAATTTAACACCTACAGCTCCAAAATTTTACACATACACACTACTAACATTATTAGTGAGGGACATATTAAAAACTAACAGATATGCAATGGATTACTGTACGTAAACCATGTCTCATATCCTGTCAGGTTCTGTAATGATTTTACAGATGCCAACAATTGAATTATCAGCTATTCTGCTACCTAACCCTCTATGAAATAAAAATATACAATACAGACCAAAAGTTTGGACACACCTTCTCATTTAAAGATTTTTCTGTATTTTAATGACTATGAAAATTGTAACTTCACACTGAAGGCATTAAAACTATGAATTAACACATGTGGTATTATATACTTAACAAAAAAAGTGTGAAACAGCTGAAAATATGTCTTATATTTAGGTTGTTCAAGGTAGCCAACTTTTGCTTTGATGACTGCTTTGCACACTCATGGCATTCTCTTGATGACCTTCAAGAGGTAGTCACCGGAAATGGTTTTCACTTCACAGGTGTGCCTTGTCTGTCAGGTTTAGTAGGTGGGATTTCTTGCCTTATAAATGGGTTTAGGACCATCAGTTGTGTTGAGCAGAAGTCTGTTGGATACACAGCTGATAGTCCTACTGAATAGACTGTTAGAATTTGTATTATGGCAAAAAAAGCAGCTAAGTAAAGAAAAACGAGTGGCCATCATTACTTTAAGAAGGTCAGTCAGTCCGAAAAATTGGGAAAACTTTGAAAGTGTCCCCAAGTGCAGTTGCAAAAACCATCAAGCGCTACAAAGAAACTGGCTCACATGAGGACCGCCCCTAGAAAAGAAGACCAAGAGTCACCTCTGCTTCTGTTGATAAGTTTATCCGAGTCACCAGCCTCAGAAATCGCAGGTTAAAAGTAGCTCAGATTAGAGACCAGGTCAATGCCACAAAGAGTTCTAGCAGCAGACACATCTCTACAACAACTGTTAAGAGGAGACTTTGTGCAGCAGGCCTTCATGGTAAAATAGCTGCTAGGAAAACACTGCTAAGGACAGTCAACAAGCAGAAGAGACTTGTTTGGGCTAAAGAACACAAGGAATGGACATTAGACCAGTGGAAATCTGTGCTTCAGTCTGATGAGTCCAAATTTGAGATCTTTGGTTCAAACCACTGTGTCTTTGTGAGATGCAGAAAAGGTGAACGGATGGACGCTACATGCCTGGTTCCCACCATGAAGCATGGAGGAGGAGGTGTGATGGTGTGGGGATGCTTTGCTGGTGACACTGTTGGGGATTTATTTAAAATTGAAGTTATACTGCACCAGCATGACTACCACAGCATCTTGCAGAGGCATGCCATTCCATTCGGTTTGCGTTTAGTTGGACAATCATTTATTTTTCAACAGGACAATGACCCCAAACACACCTTCAGGCTGTGTAAGGGCTATTTGACCAAGAAGGAGAGTGATGGGGTGCTACGCCAGATGACTTGGCTTCCACAGTCACCAGACCTAAACCCAATCGAGATGGTTTGGGGTGAGCTGGACCGCAGAGTGAAGGCAAAAGGGCCAACAAGTGCTAAGCATCTTTGGGAACTCCTTCAAGATTGTTTGAAGACCATGTTAGGGGTCGAGTTCCCGCCTCTGCACAGGGGGAATCTCAGGCCATCTCCGCTGTGGTCTCCCATTCTTCTCCTGCCGCAGTGGAGCCTGCTCAGCGGAGAAGTCGGTCCCAGCGTCTTGCTCAGTCCCACTCTGTACAAAGAGTTATTGCTGCTTTTCCTGCTTCTGCCATTGAAATCAGTGCTGGGCAGCGGCGAGCAGACGCTTCTGGGACTAAGTCCTGCTTTTCTCATTCTGAGCATGCCCTGAGTAAGATCTCTCAGTGGAGATCGAGGGTCACATGGTCAGATACTGCAGCTAAGTCCATTGGTCCTTTCAGGAAGGTCCTTTAAGTGCTAAGACTAAGTCCTGCTTTGCACACACCGAGCATGCCCAGGGCAAGATCTCTCAGTGGAGATTTAGGGTCACATGCTCAGGTATGGCAGTCTCTCATTGGTCCTTCTAGGAAGGTGTTTTACTTGCTGCAGCTATATAAGGCTCACATGGCCGCACGGCCATGCGCTAGTGTCAATTCATATATGTGCTTTGCGCCAGTGTGGTTATGCATGAGTGTGTTCAGGGACCCTGCTGAAATAAGCCCCTAGAATACCGGCACCTCCGGTGAGGAGATTGTATGAGTGTGTTCAGGGACCCGGCTGAAATAAGCCCCTAGAATACCGGCTTCTCCAGTGAGGAGATTGCCTGTTGCATAACCACTGACTGCTATCAGCTTGGCAGTAAGCTTGTGCTCCTGTGAGGCTAACAGGGCGCAGTGCTTCCCTTTCACGCCTACTCTGTGGAGTAACAGAGCTAGTCTATACCACCAAACAGTGCCGCCATTCGCTAGCAGCAGGTTCCTCCTGCACGGTGGACCCCGGGCTGCGAACGCACCATTTATAATAAACATCTCTATTTTCTCAGTGCGTTCCGCTAGCCCTAACAGACCATTTCTGGTGACTACCTCTTGAAGCTCATCAAGAGAATGCCAAGAGTGTGCAAAGCAGTCATCAAAGCAAAAGGTGGCTACTTTGAAGAACCTAGAATATAAGACATAATTTCAGTTGTTTCACACTTTTTTGTTAAGTATATAATTCTACATGTGTTAATTCATAGTTTTGATGCCTTCAGTTTGAATTTACAATTTTCATAGTCATGAAAATACAGAAAAATCTTTAATCAAATGAGAAGGTGTGTCCAAACTTTTGGTCTGTACTGTATATATATATATATATATATATATATATATATATATATAGTATATATATATATGTTTGTGTCAATGACATATATATATACCTATACTATATGTAGGCATTTATTCTATCTATTCTATTTTAACCTGTCAGTGTGATTTTACATTACATGGCACTGAATTGCCGGCTGCAATTGCTTGCAAGTCACACTGATGGCCCGTGTGGTGTTCAAGTTTTTCTCGCACTCATAGACTTTCATTGGCGACTCTCACCCAATATATGGTCCAAATCGCATCATGCTGCGATTTCACTCGCATATATAATACGGCCGAGAAAAAAAACGATGATGGGAGCTGACCCATAGATTAACATTGGTCCGAGTGCTATTGCGATTTTTTATAGTGCAGCACTCGTCCGTATTACACGGCAGTGTGACTCCGGCCTAGCGTCATAATCACATTAATGAGCAGAATCATATGGTGAGGTTATTTCTACCATGAAATATACACCATAAAAGCAATTCCCAAAAAGCTATGTCAGAATTGCGCTTCTTTCACAATTTCTTCCCAGTTCGATTTTTTTTTCTGTTTTGCAGTACACTATGTGGTAAAATGAATGGTGCCATTCAAATGTACAACTCGTCTCACAAAAACACAAGCTTTTATATGTCTATGTGGACATAAAAATAAAAAGTTTTGCCTCTGGGAAAAAAGGAATGAAAAATACAAAAATGCAAAAATGGAAATTGACCTTGTCGTGAAGGGGTTAAAAGTGAAATTTGTTTTTGAGATTATTACAGAGTAGCAAAGTTGCACACTTTTCATTATGAAGCTGCATTTCCATTAAAGGTTAAATATAGATCTCCATTACTATAAATTAGGGAAATTAGGTTCTGCCAAAAGATATTTGCTTCAATTATACATTTTTAAATTATTGAAAATTCTAATATTTCCAGTTTAAACTTTTATTTAATCTTAAAAAGAAAGCAACATAAATATGCCAATAATTTAAACATTTATGTATTTCTATTACACAGCAATTCTTTAACATTTTCATTTTCCACTTTTAGAAAAACACATTCCATCCTTTTCAAGTCAGCTGAGGTTTTCTTCAAGAAGAAATATTGCATATGTGTGTTCCATTATAAAATGCATCTCATTTGAATGTCATTTACACATGCTTTGAATTTGCTTGTTTTTTTTGTTTTTTTGTTCAGTGATTACGTTCAAACCCTTTCCTTTGGGTGGTTTCTTGATTCAGAAATACCTAATCTTATAAAAGCAGTTAGACAGTCTCAAAATGATGAACCTTGTGGCCAAATAAAAGCTTCTTTTCTTCCTAGAAGGTACTTATTGTTTCTTGCACGTCTTTCTACTCACAGCATTTGGCTGAAGTGAATGAATCAAATAAATAAGCACCTGTGTGATTTGCCTACTTGCTTTGTCCCAGACACAAATAAACTGAAGGAAGAGAATTTTAAATCTCAGCTTTTTTAGAATTCGGATTCATAAAAAAAAAATTTGCGGCACAATAAAGTCTGTGAACATCAGAAAGATGGATATGTTGACACATCAAGCACAATATCTCTCTTTAATAATATTATATTTCATTTCCTGTACTAAGAAAACAACCATTATCCAAGGCAGCCATTCGTAAACAGCCATTGTGAACAGATTGCATGCATGTTGGTGGTATCATAATTGAAATAAGTTTTTCAGGCTTTTCTTAAAAAATGGCAGATGTAAGAAAGCTCTATTAATCAACTAACTTACTTTATAAATGCTAATTTAAGCACTATAAGAAAAAAATAAATATACCATTCTAGTTCTAGACAAAACTAACACAATCTTCGTCAGCCATTTATCCTTTTTGCATGTTTATGTCACTGAAAAACACTACGGTCAACCATCTAGCTTTTCTGCCTTTCATGATCCACTTCTACTAGGAAGAAAAAAATTAATACATAATTTTCATCATTTCTGACAACCATATTAATTAGGAACAATCTAGCAAATATCAACAAAATATACTAGAATTGACTTTCTTGTAAAGGTGATAAATGGGGAAGCTGGCAATACTGTAGCCTAATAAAGAAACAACTAATAAATTTCCACCTTTAAACTTCTTTTTTTTCTAAGTACATTAAAAATTTAATGCTAATCAACTTTTTTATATTTTCCATAACTATCAGCGCTTTGAATAACCCTTAGGCCTGGTTCACATTGGGTCAATGGCAATGCGCTGACAGCATCCGTTACATAGCGGCACTAACGCTATGTAACGGATGCGTTAGTGCACTCATTGACTGGCATTATGTAGCTCATCGCTAACGCATGTAATAATCAGCATGCGTTAGCGCTGTGGCATCATCTGTGACGGACCCTCGAGCATGGTGCTGCAGCATTTCGAGGTCCGTCACCGCTAGCGCAGATGGAGCATCTGCACTATCATGATCGCATAACCCATTCTTTAAAAGGCACTTGCATTGTGCAGTCCGTTTAACGCAGGCGTTGAATGTACTGCACTTAACGCAATCTGAACCTGACATTATAGGCATGAAATGATAACCACAAGAAGAAACGCATAAGCTTTCTGTATAGTGGTCTCCAGCCATGTACTAACTGAATGCTTGCACTTTTAAAAACTAATAAATAATTCCATACTAGTTTACCATCACTCTTCTACCAATGCTCTAAGTCTCTACTATTCTATACCCAGCAATGACATCCTGAAATGGTCATGTGTCTCCAGAAAAGTTGCAGACCACTTGGGCTGCCACAGACTGAGAAGTGGAATCTAAGAGATTGCTTTCACCCTCTAATTTCTACACAGGGTCTGTTAAGTATCTCCGGTCAGCTAGACATTAGCTGGAAAATATGAACTTTGGTAAGACCTGAACTTTTAAGAGATCGGGAGTCATAACACAACAGGAGTTACCTTAGGTCCAAGCAGGAACAGGTTACCACTGACCATATGACCAAATGAAAGAGAAAAGAGAGGTGAAGCTTGATGGTGTGTCGAAAACCTGACGCTACAAGGAGTTCTTCAGGGTAAAAATTTTGCCAGTTTGTTTGTTGTTTTTACTATTCAAGAATTGAAAAGCTAGTAAAGTTGACCATGTATGAATCTCATGATCGATATTTAAAATTAGTGTTCCTTAAGAGGTTTGCAAGATAACGAGGATGGTAGTAGTTTTAGGATACAAACTGTGAGATATTTTTTTACTGTGCTGCTCTTTAACTCTGTTACACTAGCCAAATATTTAAAAAAGGAAAAAGCAAAAAGTAGGGAAAAAAGTGCTGCTGAAGAAGAGAATCAGTCCATCGTATAGTTCATCACTTTTTTTGGATCAACAAAATCAAATTACAAGGCGATGCATTTCATAGAATCATAGAATGGTAGAGTTGGATGGGACCTCCTGGGTCATCTGGTCCAACCCCCTGCTCAGAGCAGGATTTACTAAACCATCCAGACAGATGTCTGTCCAGCCTCTGTATAAAGACTTCCATGGAAGGAGAACTCACCACCTCTCGTGGCAGCCTGTTCCACTCATTGATCATCCTCTCTGTCAAAGAGTTTTTTCTAAAATCTAATGTGTCTCCTCCCTTTCAGTTTCATCCCATTGCTTCTAGTCTTTCCTTGTGCAAATGAGAATAAAGATGACACTGTACCCATGCCTTCCTTATGCCACACATGTGCAGCAATAGAAAGGAGAAGGTTAATTACATAAGTGAGGGAAGACAGTAACAACAAGGGGGAAATTATGCTACATAGTGTAGTGCAGCAGGGTTGGTGCAGTGTGACAGACAGGCAGTGACCACAGGATAGTTCAAAAACAAAGTCTTTTTAATGTTCAATGTACTCACAAATGGAAAAAAAATTGTATCCTTTTGATCTCAGCCAGGAATCATGACAGTTCACATCTGAGACCTGTTGCTGTGGGCAACTGTACCACATTGCTATGCTGAGGGGTGCCAGGCCTTTTGGCTACTCTTGGCTCTGTGTTACCTCACACAGTCTGAGCTTTTCAGAGCCACCTGCTCTGCAAGATTTGCTGCAGGATTTTTAAATGAAACCTGTGGCCATGGGCCACTTGTAAGACCTGGCCTCGAGGGAGTGGACTACGCCACTACCATCCTGCAGTCTTCTCCAAAAATAAAAGCCCATGGCTTGCTCAAGACCAAAACTTACTTTTATTTTTCACTGCAATCACAGCTATGCCTGTGACTCCTATGCACTCCAGCGGCCTCAATAGACTTCTGTGCGCATCCTGGGGGACACATAGCGACACTCGCAAATAACACCTGTCGCTGCCATACAATATTGATAAACAAACAGCATAAATACAATAAAAGCAAGGTATTTGATTATTATTAGTAGTTATAATTAATAATTATAAAGCAGGAATACACGGCGAGCTTTTTGTTTATAGATAGCAAGTTGTTAAAGATAGAACAAATTCTAAAAACTAGGTTAAGTAATCAAATGCTATAGAACTGCTATGTGAATAACACAAGGTTGGACAGATGGACAGGGCCATGATCCATGGGAAAAGCACAGGGCTGTAACTCCGGTTTAAGCAGAAACAAGGATTTTAGCCAATTGGCAAATCTGTCAACCAGTGAAGAAGTAACAGTCATTAACTAGATCTAAGCAGATAGGGCTGCAGACCAATGAAAACACATTAGGGGCATAGCTCACACAGGTCTTTTATCAAGCGTTCACTCAAGTAATGTGACCTGATTCTTTAAGCCGTTTAATGAATAAGGTGCATCTGATATCCAGGGTTTGCCACCGCCAGAAATGTATGCCAGCTGGGGGCTGATGTACATTTCTGGAGTAAGTTATGCCGTTTTAGTGCCGTAACATGATAAATTTCACAGGCAGTTTTGACGACACAACACACCTACTTGCTACTCGAAACGAACACCCGAGCATTAGGAATTGTTTGGTATGAGCATTTTAGTGCTTGCTCGTCTCTGTTAACTAGTTAATAAACATTGTCATATTTTAAAATGTCTTTTTATCTTGTTAAGATGTGAAAAAGGTTGAAATTTTGCAATCATTTTTCATTTTTTTGCAAGGAAATTTTCAAATCCTATTTTTTATGGACCTGAACAATTTAAACTGAATTTGAGGGACCTATATATTGGAAAAACCCTCAAAAGTGATACATTTTAATAAGGACACCACTCAAATTATTCAAAACCACTGTTAGAAAATTGATTAGCTCTTCTGGTACTTCACAGCAATTAATGCAAAGTGGAATGAAAAAAATAAAAAAAAATTTTCCGCTAAAATATTGCTTGGCATCAAAGTTTTTATTTTCACAAGCAGTAAAAAAGGAAATACACCACAAAATTTGTTACACAAATGTGCCAGTACTCAAATGTGGTTCAAAAATGCTATTTGGTTACACAAAAGTGATCTTAAGGGAAAAAGAGCTATTGATTTTTGTCTGGAATTGCAGATGTCAAATCCTGAAAACCAGAACCCCCACAAGTGACCCTATTTTGGAAATTTTGCCCTTCAAGGAACTCTTCTAGAGGTCTGATGAGCATATTTAACCCAAAGGTGCAGAATTTTATTAGCTTGGACTATTAAAGCAAAAAAAAATATGTTTTTAAAATAAAATGGTATTGTAGCTTCAAATTTTTCATTCTCAGAAGGAGTAATAGGAGAAAATGAAATACACAATTTGTTAAAACTTTTCTACAGAATGTGGTAATAACGCTATACTGGTTGTAATCTACTGTTTGAGCACATGGCAGGACTTGGAAGGGAAGGAACGCCATTAGGCTTTTGGAATGCAGGTTTTGAATAGATTGTGGGTATCGTTCACTGAGCCCCTGAAATGCCAGACTAGCAAAAAAGGAAAAAAACACAAGTGACTATGTTCTGTAAATTACACTACTCAATAAATTTATCTAGGGGTTTTATAACACTGGTTCATGAAAAAGTAGCTTTAAAATATATTAGCTGAAAAACTTTCATTTTCACAAGAGGTAATAAATGAGATTGAATACTACAATTTGATGCACAATTTCTCCCAAACTCGGTGATATTCTGATATGCATATGTTGTTGGAAACTTCTGATGGCCACACAAGATGGTTCAGAGGAAAAGATTGACATTTGACTTTTGGAAAACAGATATTGCTAGAATTACTTTCAGGTGCTATTTGCAGAGCCCTTAGGTGTTTGGGGAGCAGAAGAACCCAAAAAGTAGCTACATTTTGGAATTTACACACCTCAATAAATTAATCTATGAGTGAATTGACTATTTTGGCCCCATAGATGTTACATGAAAAAGCAGCATGAAGTGGATGTTGCTTAGTGAAAATTGAAAGTATACCATCTTTCTGCCCTCATAGGTATATACAGTCACTTTAGAATCACTGGAATGACACTGACCAGAAGAGCAAAGTAAAAAAGCCCCAATACATATTAAACTAATCGTCGGGTTTGGCCGTCAGTCTGATGTGTATGGGGTAGCCAGCTTACTTCTGGTCAGGAGAAATGTGAATCATACATGTCCGATCTCAGATAAGCTAGTATCCGACATGTCAGTCATTGGCTATCTCATAGAGAATGGCTCGCTTTTGGGTGACTGAGAGATGGCTGATATGGTTGTCAGCCGAATGATTGGCTAAACCATCGCTCGGCAGACAGCCAATCCAATATGTACGAATAGCCTAAGATTTGGTTCAGATGTATCGTGTGATACGCCCTGAGCATTTTCCTTAATGTTTCTTTATAAAGAACAGAAAAAATGTGACCAATGTTATTCAGATGTAGCCCATATGGAACCATTCACCATTCAACCATTGTACATTTAGATACAGGCATCAAAAGGGCTAAATGACCACATTCAGAGCTAAAGCCATCTATGGCCAAAGAAGCAGGGTGTTAGCTAAAATATATAGCTGTTATCCACTGTATTTCACCTGACAGAGCTATTTATGTATTGCCACTAGTGATGAGGAGTGTACTCATTGCTCGGGTTTTAACGAGCATGCTCGCGTGACCTCCAAGTATTTATGACTGTTCGGAGATTTAGTTTTCATCGCGGCAGATGAATGATTTACAGCTACTAGCCTGCTTGATTACATGTGGGGATTCCCCAGCAACCAGGCAACCCCCACATGTACTTAGGCTGGCTACTAGCTGTAAATCATTCAGCTGCCACGATGAAAACTAAATCTCCGAGCAGTCATAAATACTCGGAGGTCACCAGAGCGTGCTCGAGAAAACCTTAGCAACGAGTATACTCGATCATCACTAATTGCCTCTAAACAATAAGGAACTGGCATACTGTTGGTTGTTAAAATGTTATAAATAATCTAGTGATAGAAATGTATAACTGGTGGAGAAAGGTTGAACTTGATGGAACTATGTCTTTTTTCAACATTTATAATTATGTGACTATGTAAAATAACAAAATGTCTATTTGATCCCAGGCCAATAATTTCTATTCCTCTACTAGTATTCATCCCTCATTTACCAACATGTCGATTTAATAAATGTTCAGCTTTTCTCAAATGTAATTCTTTGTCCTGGATTTTCCATTACAAAATATTGGCATTCTTTCTAATTTCTATGTCCCGTGTAAAAATAGCATCTACTTTCTGTTTAATTCTTTTTCTCTCATTTTCTTGAAATAGGTTTTAAAATATATACATCACCATTAACCTTGTTGTTACTTACTTTATACAACTGTGCAGCATTACAACAGCAGCAGGCTTCCATAACCAGTAATTGTTGTCCCACGCTGTTTAATATGTAAAGTGCTGCGTTGTACCAATGTGTAGAGAATTTTGTACCGAAGAATGGCTTTAAAAGCAAAACAAGTTGATTGTTCTGTATGGAAATCTGTGGACTGAATTGAGGTACAGGCTTATATACAAGGCTTGAAGCACACAGCCATAATATTCTTGTACAAGCCACGCACAGTATATTTAGGTGGTTCTGCTGTATGTAATCAGACATAACCCTTTGGCATCTCCATCCAAGACTTACTGGAACTTATGTTCCCCATTCAAAAATTTGTAAGTTTGTACCAGAACTCTCTAACTTGCATATTCAGGGTATAGTGCGGATGCCATTTTGCTGTAGAATATCAGTTGGGATACTGTTTCTTGATGGACTGCAAGCTCGAAAACTCATGTAATGATGGCCTTTCATGACGCGGAAAAAAAACCTTCTATATAAATCACATCTGTTACAATGTATAAAATTACACCTTATGTATACTGCACTTACATAGGGATCAAAATGTTATCGACCATGGGGACATCTAACCCCATTTGGGCAAGTTTGTTGTCAGGTTGTAATTATTGCAATGTTTTAAGGCCTTTTTTAATAGGCTCAGTTTGTGTCCATGCTTATGAAGTACCTTGTGCTTTTAATATTTAAATCTTGTAATGGTATGTTTATTCAATAAATTAATTTTATTTTTAGGTATCCACTGAGTACACTTCTTCATGACCTAAGTTGCATCTATATTTCTTCCTAGGCATTTGTTCTGAATGCTTTAAAACATGTAACTTATCTGTGCATTAATATATACAAATGTTATTTCAGCAAAGAGCAGTAGGTTAGCTGATTCATTTTATTTTTATTTCCTGTATTTTCAGTATGAAAGTTATAAGCATCATGATGAATCCTCTCAACTTTCTAAGTGGTACTGAAAAGGAACCTGTCAGCATAATTTGAAACCCCATACCATTTATATGTGCATATAGTTCTTTCAAAGGAAAGTCCAGCAATACCTTTACATGGTCAATGTTAGGGCTAGCGGAACGCACCAAATAATAAGACTGATAGTGTACGGTGCGTTCGTAACCCGGGGTCCACTGTGCAGAGATGGAACCTGCTGCTGAGTAATGACGGACTATATGGCGGTACTCATAAGTATACTCGCGTGGGTTAAACTTCACCCAACCTGAAGGAAGCGATCCTGTTGCATCACAGGGTCACGGTACCGCACACAGAAGGCGAGCAAGCAGTCAGCGAACTTAACCCCAACTAGGATTGAAGTCCGATTAGACCCTTGCTGGCACAACACCACAACAGGGTGTGTTAGGCAACTCTCATAATTAGAGCACCGAAGTGCGAACTGTGCCGTGCTGGCAGGCACCACTAAGCACCCAGACGTGGGTCAGGAAGCGCACTACTGGCGCGTGGCGCCGCACTGGCGGTCACAGCAATAGACGCTGATACGTGTGTGACACGTTGAGTGATTTGTCGGGCGCTAGATAGCAGCCATACTCCATACGTGAACAGTCATACAATAGGGTAGGGGTATTTAATGAACGACTTGCACTCACAACAAACACACGTATTCAATTGTACACTAGCGCATGGCCGTGCGGTCATGCGCAGTTTATATAATTGCAGGACAGGAAGTGGCCACAGAAACTTTGCCCTTCCAAGACCTGCCAAGAGGACCAATGGAATGCGCTGCAGAGCCAGAGCACATGACCCTCGATCTCCAACGGGAGATCTTGCTCTGGGCATGCTCAGTGTGCGCAAACAAGGACTTAGTCCCAGGGAAGTCCGCTCGCCGCTGACCAGCACTGACTTTAATGGCAGGAGCTGAAGAAGCAGCAGTAACTCTCTGCACAGAGTGAGAGCGAGCAAGACACTGGGAACGATGTCCCTGCTGAGCAGACTCCACTGCGGCTGGAGGAGAATGGGAGACTGCAGCGGAGACGGATCAAGATTCCCCCTGTGCAGCAGAGGAAACTCGACTCCTAACATTACCCCCCCTTCTAGGGCCCCCCCCTCCTTGGGCCTCGCTACGCTCGAAGGCAGCAATGAGCTGTGGGGCCCGAATGTTTTCAGCAGGCTCCCAAGACCTGTCCTCTAGACCAGGGGTCCCCAACTCCAGTCCTCAAGGCCCACCAACATGTCATGTTTTCAGGATTTCCTTAGTCTTGCCCAGGTAATAATTGCATCACCTGTGCAATGCAAAGGAAATCCTGAAAACATGACCTGTTGGTGGGCCTTGAGGACTGGAGTTGGGGACCCCTGCTCTAGACAATAACCCTTCCAATCCACCAAATAAAACTTTTTGCCGCGTGCCACCTTGCACCCCAAAATAGCGTTCACCTCGTAATCGTCCGTAGACGAACCCGATGTCCCGGCAGATGACTCGGAAAACCGGGACATGTATACAGGTTTCAAGAGGGACACATGAAAGGTGTCGGTGATACCCAAGCGTGGAGGAAGAGCCAGGCGGTAGACCACAGGATTAACCTGTTCGAGAACCTTGAAAGGACCCAAGTAGCGAGGAGCAAACTTAGTGGACTCAACTCGCAGCCTGATGTTACGGGCGGAGAGCCACACCAAGTCGCCAGGGGCAAAAGTCGGAGCGGGGCGCCGATGAACATCGGCGGAGAACCTCATTCTCTCCTTGGAGGCCCGAATGGCATCCTGCGTGCGATCCCAAATGTCCCGTGCCTCCACAGCCCAGTCTGCCACCCTGGGATCAGCGGAAGACACAGGCATGGGCACAGGAACACGCGGATGCTGGCCGTAATTTAAGAGGAATGGAGTCTGACCGGTAGAGTCGGCTACGGCATTGTTAAGTGCAAACTCTGCCCACGGTAGCAAGGATGCCCAGTCAGTCAAAATGTCGCAGATATGTGACCAAGGTCTGGTTGGCCCTTTCTACCAACCCATTCGTCTCGGGATGATATGCCGAAGAGAGATTTAACTCAATACTGAGTAGACGACATAGCTCCCTCCAGAATCGAGACGCAAACTGGGGACCCCGGTCACTAACAATTTTGTCTGGCATACCGTGTAAGCGAAAGATATGCTTGATAAACAAGACAGCCAACGCCCGTGCAGATGGTAGCCGTGGAAGAGGCACCAAATGCACCATTTTGGAAAAATGATCGGTGATCACCCAGATAATGGTGCAATTACGAGACTTGGGTAAGCCAACCACAAAGTCCATCCCGACCATCTCCCAGGGCCTGTCAGCCACGGGCAGAGGATAAAGCAACCCAGCTGGCCGTTGCCGAGGAGTCTTGTTCCTGGCGCAAGAGACACACGCCCGAACGTACTCCGCGACATCACGAGCCATATGCGGCCACCAGTATGTCCTCGCCAGTAACTCTGATGTCCTTTTAGTACCAAAATGTCCACCCACCCTGGACGAGTGCGCCCAAGAGAGAACCTCCGGTCGCAAACTAGATGGAACAAAAGTCTTGCCCGGGGGCACAGACTCCAGCGAAACCGGGGCCACGGTTCTCAAACTCTCGGTGGGGACAATAAGCCGAGGCTCCTCCTCCTCCTCCGCAGATGACACAACGGAGCGAGAGAGAGCGTCAGCCCGAATGTTCTTCTCCCCAGAAAGGAAATGGAGGGTGAAATGAAACCGGGAAAAGAACAAGGACCATCTGGCCTGGCGAGAATTCAACCGCTGAGCTGTCTGCAGATACACCAAATTTTTGTGATCTGTGAAGACTTGGAAGGGAAAACGTGCTCCCTCCAAGAGATGTCTCCACTCCGAGAAAGCCAACTTCATGGCTAGCAACTCCCTGTCCCCGATGGAATAATTCCTCTCTGCTGGTGCGAAGGTCTTGGAGAAAAAGAAGCAAGGATGCTTCCGACCTTGAGCATCCTTTTTGGAAGAGGACTGCTCCAGCACCAATAGAAGAGGCATCCACCTCCATGATAAATGGCTTATCAACATCGGGGCGATGAAGAATGGGAGCGCTAGCGAAGTGTGACTTTATAGAGATAAAAGCCTTGGAGACCTCCTCAGACCACAATTTGGGATTCGCCCCCTTCTTGGTGAGGGCAACCAAGGGAGCTACCAAAGTTGAGAAATGCGGGATGAACTGGCGATAATAATTGATGAACCCCAATAAAGCGCTGCACCGCTTTAAGAGAATGGGGTTCCTGCCAGTCCATCACAGCCTGTAGTTTGGCAGGATCCATAGCCAATCCCTGGGCTGAGATGATGTAGCCTAGGAAAGGTAAGGACTCCTGCTCAAACATACACTTCTCCAACTTGGCATAGAGGGAGTTTGCCCGTAGGAGGTCAAAGACTTTGCAAACATCTCTCCGGTGGGAGTCAATATCTGGAGAGTAGATGAGAATATCATCCAGATAGACTACGACCGAGGTGGAAAGCATATCCCGGAAGATATCGTTCACAAAGTCTTGGAAAACGGCTGGGGCATTACAGAGCCCAAAGGGCATCACCAGATATTCATAGTGCCCATCCCTCGTGTTAAAAGCCGTCTTCCATTCGTCCCCCTCACGGATGCGAATCAGGTTGTAAGCACCCCGCAGATCTAATTTAGTAAATACCCTTGCTCCCCGAAGCCTATCGAACAGTTCAGATATCAAAGGCAAAGGGTATTTATTCTTAACGGTGATGGCGTTAAGACCCCTGTAGTCTATGCATGGACGCAATTCCCCATTCTTCTTCTGCATGAAGAAGAACCCTGCCCCAGCAGGTGACACTGACTTCCTGATGAACCCTCTTGCCAGATTTTCCTGGATGTACTGTGACATTGCCTCCATCTCCGGGAGAGATAGCGGATAGACTCAACCCCGGGGAGGCTCAGCACCAGGCAAGAGGTCAATAGGACAGTCAAAGGGGTGATGGGGCGGAAGGGTCTCCGCCGCCTTTTTGGAGAATACGTCTGCATACGACCAATACTGCTTGGGGAGAGAGGAAAGATCTGCGGGTACCTCAGTTGTAGCTACCTGAACGCACTCCCTCTGACACCTACCCCCACAAGATTCACCCCATCCCAGAATTCTGCCTGAGGACCACTCGATATGAGGAGAGTGGTACCGTAGCCAAGGTATTCCCAACAGGACTTCATCAATTCCCTCTGGAATGACGAGCAGAGAAATAATCTCCTGATGAGATGGCGACATGGACAGAGTAAAAGGGATGGTCTGGTGAGTTATCTGTGAGGGCAGAGTCGACCCATTCACCACTCGTACCGTTACAGGTTGAGCTAGCATAACCAGAGGTATTGCGTGGCATTGGGCGAAGGCAGAAGACATAAAATTGCCCTCCGCCCCAGAATCCAAGCAGAGCTCTACCGAGTGGGAGAATGAGCCTATAGTAATTGTCCCCTTAAAGGACAATTTAGAGGCAAACGTCGCCGTGTCTAGTGTACCTCCACCTACGACCACTATACGCTGACGTTTCCTCGACCGCTGAGGACATCTGGTGGCTAAATGTCCAGACTGCTGGCAAACATGACAGACCCTGAGTGCACAAGCGGTCCGGGACTTAGGTCCCGCTTGTGACACTTCCCTGGCCTCATGTGACTCAGGAACCAGGACCGGAGATTCCAGAGGTTTGGCGAAAGTAGGAGCCAGCCGAAACCTCTGCCTACACTGGGCTCGCTCTAACCTCCGCTCATTAAAACGGAGGTCAATTCGAGTGGAGACTGTTATTAACTCCTCCAGTGTGGCAGGAATCTCCCTAGTGGCCAGAGCGTCCTTTACATGGTCAGCCAAGCCCCTCCAAAATATGGGGATAAGAGCTTTATCCGACCATTCCAGCTCAGATGCTAAAGTGTGGAATTGGACGGCAAAATGACTGACCAAGGACTCACCCTGAGTTAATGCCAGCAGTTGGAGCGCAGTGTCATGGGTGACTTGGGGTCCTAAAAAGACCTTTTTTAAAGTGCTCAAAAACAGAGGAGCACTCTGTGCCACATGATCGCCACGCTCCCACAGCGGCGTAGCCCATTCCAACGCCCTGTCCGACAATAGAGACACAATAAATCCCACCTTAGCCCGCTCTGTGGGGAAACGTGCAGCCAGAAGCTCGAGATGAATAGAGCACTGACTCACGAATCCCCTACAAAATTTGCTATTACCAGAAAATTTTTCTGGCAGCGGGAGGCGAGAAAATGTCGGAACAGGGGTGGCAATGGACAAAGTTGCTGCAGCCACGCTGGCAGCCTGTACAGCAACTGCGGTAACATCCACAGCTGAGGTTGCGCTCTCGAGAGCCGCCAACCTACCCTCCAGCTGCTGTATATACTGCAGGGATTGCTGTTTGTCCGTCATCACTAGCCAGACTCTGACGCTAGTGTAATGTTAGGGCTAGCGGAACGCACCAAATAATAAGACTGATAGTGTACGGTGCGTTCGTAGCCCGGGGTCCACCGTGCAGAGATGGAACCTGCTGCTGAGTAATGACGGACTATATGGCGGTACTCATAAGTATACTCGCGTGGGTTAAACTTCACCCAACGTGAAGGATGCGATCCTGTTGCATCACAGGGTCGCGGTACCGCACACAGAAGGCGAGCAAGCAGTCAGCGAACTTAACCCCAACTAGGATTGAAGTCCGATTAGACCCTTGCTGGCACAACACCGCAACAGGGTGTGTTAGGCAACTCTTATAATTAGAGCACCGAAGTGCGAACTGTGCCGTGCTGGCAGGCACCACAAAGCACCCAGACGTGGGTCAGGAAGCGCACTACTGGCGCGTGGCGCCGCACTGGCGGTCACAGCAATAGACGCTGATACGTGTGTGACACGTTGAGTGATTTGTCGGGCGCTAGATAGCAGCCATACTCCATACGTGAACAGTCATACAATAGGGTAGGGGTATTTAATGAACGACTTGCACTCACAACAAACACACGTATTCAATTGTACACTAGCGCATGGCCGTGAGGTCATGTGCAGTTTATATAATTGCAGGACAGGAAGTGGCCACAGAAACTTTGCCCTTCCAAGACCTGCCAAGAGGACCAATGGAATGCGCTGCAGAGCCAGAGCACATGACCCTCGATCTCCAACGGGAGATCTTGCTCTGGGCATGCTCAGTGTGCGCAAACAAGGACTTAGTCCCAGGGAAGTCCGCTCGCCGCTGACCAGCACTGACTTTAATGGCAGGAGCTGAAGAAGCAGCAGTAACTCTCTGTACAGAGTGAGAGCGAGCAAGACACTGGGAGCGACGTCCCTGCTGAGCAGACTCCACTGCGGCTGGAGGAGAATGGGAGACCGCAGCGGAGACGGATCGAGATTCCCCCTGTGCAGCAGAGGAAACTCGACTCCTAACAGTCAGTTTGTTCTTCCATTACTGATGAACCAGGGATTGACTTGATATGCAATATACGCTGTAGATCTGAAGCCTCTGTCACTCCAGCTCTATTTTCTGCCCAGTGACATCACCGTCTGCTTGACTGACAGCTCCTTTGCTTGAAGTGACAAAAGCATAAAAGGTGTCAGTCAAGTAGGAAGAAGTGGTGATGTGTATATGGTAAATTCTCAGTAAAATAGGAAAAGAGTGTCCATGCAAAAGTATTGCTTAATCTGTCTTTGAAAGAACTACAGTGGTGTTTGAAAGTATTAACCCTCTTGGTATTTTTGGTGTTTTGCTACCTCACAACCTAGTATTTTACTGTTTTTTTTGAGAGTTTGCATCAATTCATGTAAAGAATATGCCAACACCTGGTAACATTTAGTTTTCTTTTTATTGTAACATAGTAACATAGTTAGCAAGGCCAAAAAAATACATTTGTCCACCCATTTCAGCCTATATTCCGTCAGAATTAATCCCCAGATCTACTTCCTTCTAAAGAACCTAATAAATGTAAGATACATTATTGTTACACTCCAGGAAGACATCCAGACCTCTCTTGAACCCCTCGACTGAGTTCACCATCACCACCTCCTCAGGCAAGGAATTCCAGATTCTCCCTGTTCTGACAGTAAAGAATCCTCTTCTATGTTGGTGGAAAAACCTTCTCTCCTCGAGACGCAGAGAATACCCCTTGTGACCATCACCTTCCTTGGTATTAACAGATCCTCGGAGAGATATTTGTATTGTTCCCTTATTTACTTATACATGGTTATTAGATCGCCCCTCAGTTGTCTTTTTTCTAGACTAAATAATCTTAATTTTGCTAATCTCTCTTGGTATTGTAGATAGATTGTGAACCAAAGATCAAATAGGACAAGATAACAAAAAACTTTGTTGTGCATAACTATTTATCCCCTTAAAACTAATACGTTGTAGAGCCTCCTTTTGCAGCAATTACAGCCGCAAGTCGCTTTGGATAAGTCTCTATGAGCTTTCCACATCTTGCCATTGGAATTTTTGCCCATTCCTCAAGGCAATACTGCTCCATCTCCTTTCAACTTAGATGATTTCCTCTATTAAATAGCAATCTTCTGACCACAGAATCACAATTGGATTAAGGTCTGGGCTTTGACTTCGCCACTACAAAATATTTACACATTTCCTCTTAAACCACTCGAGTGTTGCTTTATCAATATGCTTTGGGTCATTGTCTTGTTGGAAGGTGAACCTCTGTCCCAGTCAGTCTCAAATGACTGACATCCTGAAATAGGTTTTGCTCAAGCATATGCCTGTATTTCGCACCATACATCTTCCCGTCAACTCGGTCCCTGCTGCCAAAAAAAGAACCTACAGCATGATGCTGCCATCACCATGTTTTACTGTTGGGATGGTGTTCTTGGGGTAATGATCTGTGTTGGTTTGACACCAGATATTGCGCTTACCTTGGTGGCAAAAAAGTTACATTTTAGTCTCATGTGACCACAGCACTTTCCTCATTTAGGGAGTTTCCCTCATGTCTTTTGGCAAACTCAAAATGAGCCTTACAGTTTATGTATATAAATAAAGGCTTTTTTCTGCCCCCTCTTCCAAAAAGGCAGACTGTTTGGCTTATTGTGCTCATATGGACAGAAATTCCAGTCTCTGCTTGGAAACTCTGAATCTCCTTCAATGTTTCCTTTACTCTCTGTGCTGCCTCTCTGATTAATTCCCTCCATGCCCGGGCTGATAGTTTTGGTAGGTGACATTTTCTTGGCAGGTTGTTGTGGTACCATGTTGTTTCCATTTGATGATAATGGATTTGATGGTTTTCCGGGGAACCATCAGACATTGGGATATTTTTGTAACTCCCCCCAAAATAACTTGTTTGGAAATCTCGTTGGTTTTCGTGGCGGTGTTTGGTTAGTGGTGCCTCTTGCATCATGGTGTTACAGCCTTTGCGTCCTTTCAGAATAGGACTGACAGACCATGTGGCACTTAGATTGTACACAGGTGGACTTCCTTTCACAAAGCATGTGACTTATGAAGGTAATTGCTTGCACCAGACATTTTTAGGGGCTTCATCACAAAAGGGAGAATACATATGCACATACTAATTGTTATTTATTTGATCTCATAAATGTAATTTATGTATAGATTTTTCTCATTTCACTTTACCAACTTAGACTACTCACTGCTGATTCATCACACACAAATCAGATTACAAAAATATTTAATTACAGGTAATGTAGTGTAACAAAATAGGTAATAATCCAAAGGGGTGAATACTTTCTCAAGCCACTGTATGTGTTAATATAAATAGTTTAGGGTGTGAAATTCTTCTGACAGGTTCAAATTTAAATTAAAGGGTGTCATTCCTGTCATCAGTGATGCAGTAAGACACGGGCAAGAAGAAAAATGCTGTGTACGTGTAGTGGCATTGTAGAGCCGCCTCTTAGTCACTCCTTATATACAGTATGGGGTGATTGATAAAATATCCAAGAAGGAGACAGACTGTAATAAGAAGTCCCTGTGTGCTGCATAAATACACCAGTTCCCAATTTTTGGAAGGAGAGGGAGTGGTGCTGGATGTGAGTCTTCCTGCAGTATGTTAGAGCTCATATTTTATAACCTTGTTCTACAAGTGCAGTAGTTATAATTTTATTTATTTTCTATTCATCACTGTACAAAACATTTCTGACTTATTCTAATTCTACAGCTTGATTTGAGCATTCATAAATTCAGCGCTGGTTTTAATAAAAATCCATACAAATTATAACAATATGAGAGTAAGGTTCAAAAATAAGGCTTGATCGCTGAAAATGAATAAAACTGAGTGATAACTTTGTTTTGACTAATCATATTATGTTTTCATTTCTTTTATGCCGCATAGTATTTCATCATTTTCAATTTGTTAGTTATTAAAATGTCTGGGAACTTCTGGAAACAATTAAAGTGATCAGCAGAGCTGACAGTGAGAGAAGAATGTTAGATCAATGCTCTCTATCACAATTCATTTCTACTGAGAGACACACAGGTTTCTCACACAGGTATATTTCAGGGAACAGTTCATCATAAAATTCAATGCTTTACCATGTGTTGAATATACATGAATGAATTAAAGGATTCTATTTTTTCAGTTACAGAGAAAGATTTTAAATGCAGGAATCAGTGGGCCCGTGGAAGTGCGGGTTTGACGGGTTCGGACAAACTTAATACAAAGTTTGGCTCGGGTACCAGAACTTGACCCAGCACCCAAACCCCATATAAGTCAATGAGGACCTGAACTTTTGTGCTGTAAAATGGTTATAGTAAGGGCAAAAGAGCTGGAAAAGGAAGAAAAATGGGGATGAGAGCAGGACAATTGCCTTTCAAACAAATGTGGATAGGGAAATGACTTAAAATAACAGAATAAAAAAAAAAGGTCCAAGATGAGGAGTGGAGCAGTGACTTACTTGTGTATTTTATTGACTTATTAATAAATAAATAAATGAAAAAAAGATGTGAGATCTCTCCTATTTTTAATAACCAGGCAAGGGAAAACAGACAGCTGTGAGCTGGTCTTATTATGTTGGAAAGGGCCAATAGCCATGGCTCTTCCAAGCCTATTGATATAATCCCCAAGATGTATGCTTTGCCTTTGCTGGGTATTAAAAATGTGGGGACCACAAAAAATGACACGGGTTCCCTCTATCTACTATATAATTGTCTAAGGGTCACTTCCATCTGTCTGTCTGTTTGTCACGGATATTCATTGGTCGCGGCCTCTGTCTGTCATGGAAATCCAAGTCGCTGATTGGTCGCGGCAAAACAGCCACGACGAATCAGTGACGGGCATAGTCTGGAAGAAAATGGCCCACATACTCCCCTCCGGTCACCACTCACAAAGGGTTAATGTCGGCAGTAACGGACCGCGTTATGCTGCGGGTAACACACTCTGTTACTGCCGCTATTAACCCTGTGTGTCCCCAACTTTTTACTATTGATGCTGCCTATGCGGCATCAATAGTAAAAAAATGTAATGTTAAAAATAATAAAAAAACAAAAAACCTGCTATTCTCACCCTCCGTAGTCCGCCGAGCCGCTCGCGCCTGCCGCCTTCTTCCGTTCCCAGCGATGCATCGCGAGACCGTTAACTCATCTGGGTAATTTCGCAATGCATCCTGGGAACGGAAGATGGCGGCAGCTGCGCGCTCATCGCCTGCGCCAGAGCCTCGCTGGATTCAATCCCGGCGGGTGAGTATTAAACCATTTTTTATTTTAATTATCTTTTTAACAGGGATATGGTGCCCACTCTCCTGTATACTACGTGGGCTGTGTTAGATACCGCGTGGCTCTGTGCTGTATACTACATAGGCAGTGTTATATACTATGTGGGCTGTGTGATATACTCCGTGGGCTGTGCTAGATATTACGTGGCCACTGTTATATACTGTGTGGGCTGTGTTATATACTACATGACTGGACAATATACTACGTAACTGGGCAATATACTACGTGGCTCTGTGCTGTATACTATGTGGCTCTGTGCTGTATACTATGTGGCTCTGTGCTGTATACTACATGGCTCTGTGCTGTATACTACGTCGCTGGGCAATATACTATGTGACTGGGCAATATACTACGTGACTGGGCAATATACTACATGACTGGACAATATACTACGTGGCTGAGCAATATACTACATGGCTCTGTGCTGTATACTATGTCGCTGTGCAATATACTACGGAGCTGGGCAATATACTACGTGACTGGGCAATATACTATGTAGCTGGGCAATATACTATGTGACTGGGCAATATACTACGTGACTGGGCAATATACTACATGACTGGACAATATACTACGTGGCTGAGCAATATACTACATGTCTGTGCTGTATACTACGTGGCTCTGTGCTGTATACTATGTGGCTCTGTGCTGTATACTACATGGCTCTGTGCTGTATACTACGTTGCTGGGCAATATACTATGTGACTGGGCAATATACTACGTGACTGGGCAATATACTACATGACTGGACAATAGACTACGTGGCTGAGCAATATACTACATGTCTGTGCTGTATACTACGTGGCTCTGTGCTGTATACTATGTCGCTGTGCAATATACTACGGAGCTGGGCAATATACTACGTGACTGGGCAATATACTATGTAGCTGGGCAATATACTACGTGACTGGGCAATATACTACGTAGCTGAGCAATATACTGCATGGCTAAGGAAATATACTACATAGCTGGGCAATATACTACGTGGCTGGGCAATATACTATGTGGCTGGGCAATATACTACATGACTGGGCAATATACTACGTGACTGGGTAATATACTACGTGGCTGGGCAATATACTACGTGGCTGGACAATATACTACGTGACTGGGCAATATACTACGTGGCTGGGCAATATACTACGTGGCTGGACAATATACTACGTGACTGGGCAATATACTACGTAGCTGGGCAATATACTACGTGACTCGGCAATATACTACGTGGGCTGTGCAATATACTACGTGGACATGCATATTCCAGAATACTAACTATTCTAACGCATCGGGCCACCATCTAGTTTTTAATAACCAGCTAAGGCAAAGCAGACAACTGTGGTCTGATATTAGTAGGCTGGGAAGGGACAGGGATATTGGTCCCTTCCCAGTTTAATAGGACCATCCCTCAGAAATGGTGCATCTACTAGATACACCAATTTTGGTACTTAACCTCAGCTCTTCCTGATTGCCCTGGTGCGATGGCAATCGAGGTAACGGTATTGTGACATTGATGTCAGCAGCTGCCGTTGACATCAAGCCCTTGGGTTATTACTGAAGAGGCATCTGTCAGACACCCCCATTACTAACCCAGTAGTCAAAAGAAATCAACACACACAAAAAATCTTTATTTGAAAAAAACTCCCCAATAATTTCCCTCTTTTTTATTAAAAAACCCCACACCACCACACCACACCACTGAATTGTCATCTGCATTTTATTAGATTTCCCTCTGCATTAGAAACCTCTACAGTTTTTCTTACTGTTTTTGTCTCCCTTCAATTCCTTTCCATCCCCCTCTCCTTATTGTTTTATAGTCAGTCACTTAAGACAGATTTGAGCAGTTTTTGCAAGTGAATTATCAGTGCATCAGTGCAGGAGACTAAATGTGACTAAAAAGTGTGGAGGAGGGAATATTTGTAGTAGTTATTAATATAGATTTACTAAAATCTTCACTTGTGCTGTTACAAATGAAAATAAACTGTATTTCATATTGAAATGTAAAAATACACATTGGGTTTAAATCATTCTGTATTCTTGACATCTTCTTGTGCTGTGACTTCCATAACCAGTTGTTTCTATATTACGTACAGTAGATCTTAATGTGTGAGTAACTAAATGTTTGGGACAAAATGTTACATTTTTATATTTTTGTGTGCTATAAACTAGTGGAATTTAAGAAAAATGTGTGGCATTCTGTAAGCTTGGCGCTCAGGTAGGATTTCACTCCAAAATAATACTATGAAAAACCAGTAACTCAAATATTATAATTCTCTTCTCCAATGTGTTGTATTTTGTCCCTAAAAAATTGTTATCTTATTTTTCATTTTTTTTTATTTTTGATTTATTTATTTGTATTTTAATTTTTTGTCCTTTATTTTTAATTTTTTGCTCTTTGCTTTTTATTTATTTTATTTATTTCATTCTATTCCTTTTCTCCCTTTTTCTTTTTTTTACTTTTTTCATTTTTTGTTTATTTTTTCATTTTTTTCCCTTTTTTCCTTTTCTCTTTTTTATTATTTTTATTTATGTTTTCGATTTTTAGATTTTATTCAGCATATAGTCCTTATTTTCAATCTTATTTTCTAATTTTTGCCTGTTTGTCCCAGTAAACACCCCATTTTTGTAATACTGTCTAATTTTTGTTAATCCTACTATCATACCCCCTTGTCACAGTTTAGAGATCACTCTTATCCAGAGCCCCTGCAGGGCAACAGATGTTCAATTACAAGATCGCTCATATCGATGCATAAGAATCCCCACAATCCCAAAAGAGCCCTGTACTTTTGCTGTCCATTTCCTTTCCAGACCGACTTGTTCTGTATCTTATATGCCCCTCCACTCCCAGGATAACGTGATTGCCACCTAGTAGTCCATATCCCATATTACTACTGATTGAACTATCAGTCTTTATTAGAGAGATCTGCGGTCTAAAATATCATGTTCCTCCATCGCTCTAATGGATGATAACCCTTTCTTCTATGATATAAAGTATTTTCACTTTGCGTATTGTGAAGACTAAATTGTTGAATGCATTCCATTCTCTCTTTGAATAATTGTTCATTATTTATTATTATTATTTATTAATTATTATTATTTTGCTATTATTTTTACAATGCATCCATGTTTGTTGTTATATATTTGAGCATCTTGTTTTCATATATATAAAAATAAGCATTTTTTCATTTACACACTATGGTGTCTCATGAAGGTAATGATGAAACGTCATGATGGAAATGTCACAGTGATACAGTGTACATTAAAATAGGTTAATCTACTATTTGCATCTAACATTTGATTACTGGGTTCTTCATAACATTATAAACTTTGCAGATCCTAAGACCCCCAATGATCTGCAGACAATTAAGAGAACACAAAAAAATATTACATTTTATTCAAAACGTTACTTGCTAAATTTGGTTATCTGGGCAAAAATTCACAAATGCCCAAAAAGGCAAGTATTCCAATATTTCATCATCCATTAGCTATTAAAACATTGCTCTTATTAAATACAATTCAATGCAATATATACAGTCATTTATGTACAGTATACAGTGGGTATGGAAAGTATTCATGCCCCTTTAAATTTTTCACTAAGGTACACTCTGCACCCAATCTTTACTGACAAAAAACAGAAATGTAGTAATTTTTGCAAATTTCTTAAAGAAGAAAAACTTAAATATCACATGGTCATAAGACCCTTTGCTCAGTAGTGAGTAGAAGCACCTTTTTGAGCTATTACAGCCATGAGTCTTCTTGGGAATGATGCAACAAGTTTTTCACACCTGGATTTCGGGATCCTCTGCCATTTTTCCTTGCAGATCCTGTCCAGTTCCATCAGGTTGGATGGTGAACATTGATGGACAGCCATCTTCAGGTCTCTGCAGTGATGCTCAATTGGGTTTAGGTCAGGGCTCTGGTTGGGCCAGTCAAGAATGGTCACAGAGTTGTTCTGAAGAAACTCCTTTGATATTTTAGCTGTTTGCTTAAGGTCATTGCCTTGTTGGAAGGTCAACCTTCGGCCAAGTCTGAAGTCCAGAGCACTCTGGAAGAGGTTTTCATCCAGGATATCTCTGTATTTGGCTGCATTCGTGTTTTCTTCAATGACAACCAGTCGTCCTGTCCCTGCAGCTGAAAAACACCTCCATAGCATAATGCTACTACCACCATGTTTCACTGTTTTGATTGCATTTGGCAGGTGATGAGCAGTGCCTTGTTTTCTCCAAACATACCACTTAGAATTATCAGCAAAAAGGTTTATCTTTGTCTAGTCAGACCAGAGAATCTTATTTCTCATAGTCTGTGAGTCCTCATGTGTTTTTTTAGCAAACTCTATTCCGCCTTTCATATGTCTTGCACTGAGGAGAGGCCTCCATTGCGCCACTCTGCCATAAAGGCCTGACTGGTGGAGGGCTGCAGTGATAGTTGACTTGGTGGAACTTTCTCCCATCTCCCTACTGCATATCTGGAGCTCAGCCACAGTGATCTTGGGGTTCTTCTTTACCTCTCTCACCAAGGCTCTTCTCCCACAATTGCTCAATTTGTAACATAGTAACATAGTAACATAGTTATTAAGGTTGAAGGAAGACTTTAAGTCCATCTAGTTCAACCAATAGCCTAACCTAACATGCCCTAACATGTTGATCCAGAGGAAGGCAAAAAAACTATGTGGCAAAGAGTAAGCTCTACACTGGGGAAAAAAATTCCTTCCCGACTCCACATACGGCAATCAGACTAGTTCCCTGGATCAACACCCTAACAAGGAATCTAGTATATATACCCGCTTATTGTAAAGTGCTGCGGAATTTGTTGGCGCTATAAAAATAAAAATTATTATTATTATTATTACCCTGTAATATTATACTTTTCAAGAAAGGCATCCAGTCCCCTCTTAAATTTAAGTGATGAATCACTCATTACAACATCATACGGCAGAGAGTTCCATAGTCTCACTGCTCTTATAGTAAAGAATCTGCGTCTGTTATAATCCTTAAACCTTCTTTCCTCCAGACGTAGAGGATGCCCCCTTGTCACTGTCTCAGGTCTATGATTAAAAAGATCATCAGAAAGGTCTTTGTACTGTCCCCTCATATATTTATACATTAAAATAAGATCACCCCTTAGCCTTCATTTTTCCAAACTAAATAGCCCCAAGTGTAATAACCTATCTTGGTATTGCAGACCCCCAGTCCTCTAATAACCTTGGTCGCTCTTCTCTGCACCCGCTCCAGTTCAGCTATGTCTTTCTTATACACCGGAGACCAGAACTGTACACAGTATTCTAAGTGTGGTCACACTAGTGACTTGTATAGAGGTAAAATTATGTTCTCCTCAACTGTATCTATGCCTCTTTTAATGCACCCCATTATTTTATTTGCCTTTGTAGCAGCTGCCTAACACTGGCCAGTAAATGTGAGTTTGTCATCCACCCATACTCCCAGGTCTTTTTCATTGACGGTTTTGCCCAGAGTTTTTGAATTAAGCACATAATTATACATCTTATTACTTCTACCCAAGTGCATGACCTTACATTTATCCCCATTAAAGCTCATTTGCCATTTATCAGCCCAAGCTTCTAGTTTACATAAATCATCCTGTGATATAAAATTGTCCTCCTCTGTGTTGATTACCCTGCAGAGTTTAGTGTCATCTGCAAATATTGAAATTTTACTCTGTATGCCCCTACAAGATCATTAGTAAATATGTTAAAAAGAAGAGGGCCCAATACTGACCCCTGTAGTACCCCACTGCTAACCGTGATCCAGTCCGAGTGTGCTCCATTAATAACCACCCTTTGTTTCCTATTCCTGAGCCAGCTCTTAACCCACTTACACATATTTTCCCCTATTCCCATTATTCTCATTTTATGTATCAACCTTATGTGTGGCACCATATCAAAAGCTTTTGAAAATCCATATACACTATGTCCACTGGGTTCCCTTGGTCCAGTCCGGAACTAACCTCTTCATAGAAATTGATCAGATTAGTCTGACAGGAACGGTCCCTAGTAAACCCATGCTAATATTGGGTCATGAGGTTATTCCTCTTCAGAAACTCCAGCATAGCATCTCTTAGAATACCCACCAGGAATTTACCCACTGTAGAGGTTAAGCTTACTGGCCTATAATTTCCTAGTTCAGTTTTTTGTCCCCTTTTTGAATATTGGCACCACATTTGCTATACGCCAGTCCTGTGGTACAGACCCTGTTATTATGGACACTTTAAAGATTAAAAATAATGGTCAATCAATGACTGTACTTAATTCCTGCAGTACTCGGGGGTGTATCCCATCCGGACCCGGAGATTTGTCAATTTTAGTGATTTTTAGAAACCGACGTACTTCCTTCTGGGTTAAGCAGGTGGCATTTAATGGGGAATTTTTGTTATCACTAGTCATTTTGCCTGCCATGGGGTTTTCTTGTGTAAATACTGATGAAAAAAAGTCATTTAGCATATTGGCTTTTTCCTCATCCTCATCCATCATTTCACCTGGACTATTTTTAAGGGGGCCAACACTATCATTTTTTAGTTTCTTACTATTTACATAGTTAAAGAATATTTTGGGATTATTTTTACTTTCTCTGGCAATGAGTCTCTCTGTCTCAATCTTAGTTACCTTGATTTGCTTTTTACAGAATTTATTTAATTTTCTGTATTTATTTAATGCCTCATCACTACCTACTTCCTTTAATTCTCTAAATGCTTTCTTTTTGTCACTTACTGCACCCCTTACAGCTCTATTTAGCCATATTGGTTTCATCCTATACCTAGTATGTCTATTCCCATATGGTATATATTGTGCACAGGTCCTATCCAGGATGCTAATAAATGTCTCCCATTTTATTTGTGTATTTTTGTGTCTCAGGATATCGTCCCAGTTAATTGCACTAAGATCATCTCTCATCCGTTGGAAATTTGCCCTCCTGAAGTTTAGTGTCCTTGTAACCACTCTACTATACATCTTATTAAAGGATACATGAAAACTTATTATTTTGTGATCACTATTCCCCAAGTGACTCCCAACCTATATATTTGCTATTCGGTCTGGCCTGTTGGTTAATATAAGGTCTAGCAGTGCCCCCCTTCCTGTTGGGTCCTGAACCAATTGTGAAAGGTAATTGTCTCTCATAGTTGTCAAAAACCAATTACCTTTGCTGGAACTGCAGATTTCCGTTCCCCAATCTATTTCAGGGTAGTTGAAGTCCCCCATAATAATGACTTCTCCTTGAGTCGCACCTTCATCTATTTGCTTTATGAGAATATTCTCCGTTGCTTCCATTATTTTTGGAGACTTATAACAAACCCCTATCAGTAATTTATTATTTTTTCCCCCTCCCTTTATCTCCACCAACAGGGACTCTACATTTTCATTAGATTCACCTATATTATCTCGCTTATCTGTTCGGTCATTTCTGAACAGACTATAACCCTGCAAGTCAACAGCCCAGTCATGGCTCTCATCCAGCCATGTTTCAGATATCCCCACCATGTCATACTTATGCTCCAACAACATTAATTCTAATTCATTTATTTTGTTGGCGAGGCTTCTGGCATTAGTATACATACATTTTATGTATCTCTCTGCACCTCTATTCCTTTTTAAATTATTAATTGATCTAACCCCACCCTCCATGCCACCGCCACCCCCATCTTCCTTATTTGTGCCCAGTATCTGCACTATCTTCCCCTCCAATAAAATGAATACCCTCCCCCCATTCCCTGGTTTAAACACTCCTCCAACCTTCTAGCCATTTTCTCCCCCAGCACAGCTGCACCTTCCCCATTGAGGTGCAGCCCGTCCCTAGCGTAGAACCTGTAGCCAACTGAGAAGTCGGCCCAGTTCTGCAGGAACCCAAACCCCTCCATCCTACACCAATTCTTGAGCCACTTATTAACCTCCCTAATCTCCCGTTGCCTGTCTGGTGTTCCATGTGGTACAGGCAGTATTTCAGAAAATACCACGTTGGAGGTCCTTGCTTTCAGCTTGCAGCCTAATTCCCTGAAATCGTTTTTAAGGACCTTCCACCTACATCTAACTTTGTCAACTTTGCCAAATGACTGCAATGAAAAATTTAAAGGGGCATGAATACTTTCCGTACCCACTGTATAAGTTACAATATCTATTCCTACTCTCAATCTACCAGTTTATATCCTTAGATTCAAGGTGGTGAGATGCCGGCATGCAAAGTGGGATCCCACTACCTTCCACAGACACCATCATAGTAAAGAGGAATATCTAATAAAATCTTGCTTTTGGCACTAACCCAGCACTACCACAAGCTTTACAAAGCTGTTACGAAATGTTAACAGTGGTATGTGTCAGTGCTTGGTTTGGTTAGTGGAAAGAGCAAGATCTCACTCTTTCACTGTAAAGGGGGTCTTGTAAAGTTTGGGGATTCTGCTCTGCATATCATGATCCCAAACAACAGAAGTTCGGGCCTGATTTTTTTGTAAAATTATAGTAGCATTAAAATAACTTTTGAGCACTTTTGCTAAAGGGAACCTGCCAGTTGGA